>NW_012100254.1:502366-566370 GCF_000951045.1 Mandrillus leucophaeus | reverse complement strand
CCCAGCCTCCATTAGCTATTCTTTTTGATAGGCCTCGACAGGCCCCAGTAAGTATTGTTCCCCTTCATGTGTCCATGGTGTTCTCATCGTTTAGCTCCCACTTATAAATGAGAACATACAGTGTTTGGTTTTCTGTTCCTGCATTAGTTTGCTGAGGATAACTCAAGCCCCCAACTCTAACAGACTGTGGCTTTGGCAAAACAGTGGATAGGACTTTGTCTTGGGTCACATTTTCCCAGGGTCTTAAGGATAATATTAGACTGCTTGAATCCTGCTTTTTGCTGCACGCCTTCCTCCTGGAGCCTGGAATGTCTTATTCCGGTAGATATCATTTGCTCATAAGACCTGCTGCATAGCTGTCACCTGGGGCATCACTATTTTCCTGAGTGAGAGCCACTGTTTCCTGGGTCCCGTGTGTTCCTTGCCTTGCCTCTCTCCCATATTTGCTGTAGCACCTTGTTAATGATTTACTAACCAAAGAAGTTTTGATAAATACATTTCTCCAGTCTTTGCATTTCTAAAAATATCTTTATGACTAAAACAAGGTTGACCTAATGGACATATATTAAATATTTTACTTCACTAAAAAAAAACACCACACACTCTTTTAAAGAAAAATTCTGAATTTTTAAGAATTGACCACCATCATATGTCATAAATCAACTTTCAACAAATTTCAAAGAATCAGTATCAAACACATCTCATTATCTTTTGCAAAACAATTATGTCAAAACTCAATAACAAAAACCTATTTTTAAAAAGTGACATACTTGGGAGTATTAAAAAAGACCTCTAACTATATCAAGGATTAAAATATAAATAATAATATAAATTAGACAAATATTTAAATTAAAAAAATGCTGCTTCAAAACTGAAGTAGAAATTTGAGGGAAATTTTTAATTTTATATTGCTTGTATTAGAAGAGGAGAAAGGCTGAACATTAAATAATTAAGCTGGATTAAGTATCCAAATAAAGATGTTAGAAAAAGAATCACAGAGGAAACCCAAGGGAAGGAGAAGAATGAAAATATGCTACAAAAAGATGTCTTAGAAAAAAATATAAGACGAGAACAACACTTATGGGATAGAAAAGAAATGTAAAATGAGAGACCCAGTAACGTCAAAGTAATTAATGAAATATTGACAAAATCATTCAAATAAGGAAAGCAAAGGTACCCACAAAAAGTGTCAGCAATGAAAAAAGGGGCTAATGAGATAAAAGATAACAGGGGAATGTTATAAATAACTTTATGCCAGTAAACTTGTATTCTTAGATGAAATTGACAAACTTCTAGGAAGAAACCTGGCAACAATTGCTTCTATGTGAAAGAGAAAACTGGAGTGGTTTTACAGCTACTAAAGACATTGAATCATAAGGAAAACCCTGTGCCCAAGCAATTATACAAGTGAGTTCTACCAGGTGTTCAAGAGACAGAGGTAGAAACTCCAAATCTACTCAAATTCTTACAGAAGATAGTGGGAGGGGCAATATCCCCAAATTTATTTTATGAGGCTAAGGGAACATGGATCCCCAAACTGTACAAAGACAGTCTGAAAAGAAAAATTACAGATCAGTCACATTCATGAATATAGAAGAAAATAAAAGGACCTAAAACATTCTGGATTTAATCCAGGTATGTTTTAAAAAATTAATATATGAGCTGGGCAGGGTGGCTCACACTTGTAATCCTAGCACGTTGGGAGGCTGAGGTGGGAGGATTGCTTAAGCTCAGGAGTTCAAGACCAATCTGGGAAACATGGTGAAACCCCATCTCTAAAAAAAATCCACAATTAGGCCGAGTGTGGTGGTGCACACCTGTAGTCCCAGCTACTCAGGAGGCTGAGGTGGGAGGATCATATCAGCCTGGGAGGTTGAGGCTGTTGTGAGGTATATTTGCACCACTGCACTCCAGCTTGGGTGACAAAGTGAGACCCTATCTCAAAAAACAAATTAATATATAGGTCTATTATTGAAAGTTATGTTGAAAACTATATTAGAGTAATTTATCCCATTAAGAGATTTAAAGAGATAATCATCTCAGTAGGTTTATAAAGAGCATTAGGTGACATTTAACATTTATTTATTGTTAATAAAAAGCAACTTCTTAATAAACTAGACATAGAAAGTAATTTCCTTGACCTCAGCAAGGAAATCTGCTTTTAAAAATCTACAGTGAAACATCAAAAGTATTCTCATTAAAGTCAGGAACAAAATAAAAATTGCAGTGGAGGCTTTAGTCAGCTCAACAAAGCAAGAAAAATAAGAGAAACGGTATAAGAATCAAAAAGGATAAAATAAAACTCCCATTATTTGCCAATGATGTGAATATCCACATGAGAGACCACAAATAATCTATAGACTTATTATTAGAATTACTAAGATAGTTTAGCAAAGCCCACAGATATAAAATCAATATACAAATGTTAATTTCAATGAGCAGAAAAATATCATTTTAAAGTTTTTTAATTATAAAGAAAATGGTATCTAGGAATGACTCTACCAAGGGATATGCAGGTCTTTCACATGAAAAACAATACAAATTTTGGAGATTTATTAGCGAATCTTTCTAAATAAATAGAAAGACATAATATATTTGTGGAAAAGGAAGATCAAGTTGGTGAATACGTCCATTTTCTCTGTCTTAATTCTATAACATTACAAAAATTCCATTCAAAAGTTTAACATGGTTTTCTATAGAATGAGACGAGCTTACTGTGAAGTCTGCTTAGAGGAGCAAAGGGCCAAGAATATCCAAAACTATCCTGAGGAAGAATGAGATTGGTGGTGATGGTGGGACAGAATGTTCTCTCTGATATCAAGATTATTGTGAAATTGGCCTGGCGCAGTGGCCAACGCCTATAATCCCAACACTTTGGGAGGCCGAGGCGGGTGGATCACCTGAGGCCAGGGTTTCTAGACCAGGCTGGCCGACATGGTAAGACCCTGTCTCTACTAAAAATGCAAAAATTAGCTGGGCACGGTGGTGCACACCTGTAGTCCCAGCTACTCGGGAAGCTGAGGAAGGAGAATCACCTGAATCCAGGAGGTGGAGCTTGCAGTGAGCCAAGATTGTGCCACTGTACTCCAGCTTCGGTGACACAGCGAGACTCTGTCTCAAAAAAAAAAAAAAAAGATTATTGTAAAACTACAGTATTTAAGACAATGTCATATTAGAAGAGGGTGGACACATGAACAATGGAAAGGATAAGAGAGCCCAGAAACAGCCCACATATGGATGGAAACTGTATATGAGAGGGTTGACATTGATGATTTTTTTGCCCATGAGGAAAAAAAAAAAAATTAAGTCCCTAAATTCACTCCAAATACAAACACAGAATTCAGGCCCCTTCCATCATGTGAAGACATAGTGAGACGGGACCATCTATGAACAAGGAAATGGGCCCTCACCCCACACTAAATCTGCTGACATCTTGATCTTGTACTTCGCAGAGCTGTAAGAAGTACATTTTACTGTTTATGAGCTAAAAGCAATTCCATGTGAATTAAGAACTTGAATATAAAAGACAATAAAATTAAACATTTAGAAGAAAATATGGAAGAAGTTTATGGCTTCAAGGCAAAGAAGGGTTTCTTTAAAAGGATAAGACACAAATCACAGACTAAAGGAAAAGATGGATACTTTTTAATACATTAATACATTGTATACTTTTGAATACACTGAATAGTTTTATACTGATTCTGAAAGTATACCATGAAAAGAAGGGGAAGAAAAGTAACAAATTGGGAGAATATATTTGTAATGCATACAACTGACAAAGGATTTAGATCCTGAGTATAAGAAAAATACCCACAAATCAATGAGAAAAATAAAAATAAACCAGGAGGAAGATTGGTAAAAGACATCTCACATTTCACTGAAGAAGAAACCTAAATTTCCCAGGATCATGAGAAGAGATGGTCAGTGAAAAGAGTGATCAGGAGAACACAGTTTAAAAACCGCAGTGAAATTAATGCAGGCACAGAAAACCAAACACTGTGTGTTCTCACTGACAAATGGGAGCTGAACATTGAGTACACGTGGACACAAAGATGCGAACAATACACATCCGGGTCTGCTTGAGGGTGCAGCATGGGAGGGAGGCCAGGATCCAAAATTACCTATCAGGTACTATGCTTATTATCTGGGTGATGAAATAATCTGTATACCAAACTCCCTTGACACGCAATTTACTCACATGACAAACTTGCACGTATACCCCTTGAACCTAAAATAAAAGTTGGAAAGAAAAAAAAAAAGCAGATTCTAAAAAATTAAATCAAATTTTAAAAGCCCCAATTCTTTAAAATGCTACTTAATTCCTTAAAATAAACAATTATTTAGAAAAGCGTAGCAGAAGATAACATGGAGCTTGGTGTGTATTTTGGAAGGGTTAATGAAAAGAATATATTCAAATTTCCATTTAACCCTGTATTGATCACGTATAAATCTACTGTTGTATAGGGATTCAAATCATGAAAAGGATCCTATTGAGGCTATATCTAACTAGGTGGAAGAACAGAGTGTTGGCCATAAAAGTTAAAAACTTGCTAATGTATTTCCTTATCTCCATTAATAAAGCGTATAAAATATTCAAGAATGTATCCAAACCTTGCATGGACTTGCTTATGTTTCTGGTTTTATCACTTATTAGAGTGTAATTTGGTTAATAGGCAATATAAGGAAAGGACCACAATAGGTAAATCAGAAGATTTGAATTCTGGTCTGAGATCTGCATATTGTTTGTCTAATCTTTGATAATAACACCACACTGTGTGCCTCAATTGCAAAGTTAGAAAGAAGTAGCTACCTTGTTTAATTCATGAGGTTTTCTGAAGCTCTAATAAGATAATACAGGTAAAAATAAATAAATAAACAAATACCACAATGAGAGAATATTGCATACTCATTACATTAGCCAAGATTTTAAGAAATCTGATAATGTCTCCAGCTGGAGATTTAGAGAAACAAAAACTCTTCAACACTAAGGTTAGAAGTGACTAAGAATAAGACTTTGAGAAACAATTTCACATTCGCTAAGAAAGTTTAAAATGTGCTTATTTTATGACCTAGCAATCCCACCTCTGAAGAAGCTCTTTTTTTTTCTCTCTTGTTTGAAATGGGGTCTGACTCTTCACCCAGGCTGGAGTGCAGTGGCCCTGTCTTGGCTCACTGCAACCTTCACTTCCCAGGCTCAAGCGATCCTCCACCTCAGCCCCTCTGAATAGCTGGGACTACACATACATACCACCCTGCCTGGCTAATTTTTTTTGTATACTTTGGTAAATACAGGGTTTTGACATGTTGCCTGGGCTGGTCATGAACCCCTGAGCTCAGGCGTTCCATGTGCCTGGGTCTCCAAAAGTGCTGGGATTACAGGCATGGGCCACTGTGCTCAGCCTAAAGAAGTGCTTGATCCTCTATACCGGATGACCTGTAGAAGAATATTCGCAGAAGCATTGTGCATAACAGCCCCAAACTGGAAATAATCCAATATCCAACAACTGTGGAATGCATTTTTAAAATGTGGTATATACATAAAATGGGTAAACAAGAGTCACAGGCATCCATGTGAATGGCTCTCAAAACATCATTTGAACCCTCTTATGTTGCTGGTGGGAATGTAAAGTGGTGTAGCCGCTTTGGAAAACAGTCTGGCACGTCCTCAAACAGTTATACATAGAGTTACCAGTTGGCCCAGTAATTCTGTTTCTAGGTATTCTCCAAGAGAATCAAAATATATATTCATACAAGAGACTGTAATGTTCATAGCAGCATTATTGATAATAGTTCAAGAGAGAAAACAATTCAAATGTCCATTAGCTGAAGAATGGATAAACAAAAATGTAGTATATGCATATAATGGAGTATTATTTGGCTATAAAAGTGAAGTACTGACACATGCTCAGTATGACTGAACCTTGAAAACATGCCAAGTGAAAGAAGCCAGACACAAGAAGCTGCACATTGCATGGTTCCATTTACAGTCATATGTTGCTTAAGCATGGGTATATGTTCTAAGAATTGAATTCGTAGGCAATGTCATCATTATGTGAACATCATAGAGTGCACTTACACAAACCTAAATGGTATAGCTTAGTACACACCTGGGTTGCATGGTATAGCCTATTACTCTGAGGCTACAAACCTGTACAGCGTGTTACTGTACTGAGTACTGTAGGCAAGCGTAACACAGTCGTAAATATTTGTATATCTAAACACAGAAAAGGTGTAGTAAAAATACAGCATTAAAATCTTATGGGACCAATGTTGTGTATGTGGTCCATTGTTGACCAAAATGTTGTTATATGGGTACATAACCGCATGCAAAATGTCCAGAATAAGCAAGTCCATAGACCCAGAAAGTAGATCAGTGGTTGTCAGGAGTTAGGCTGAGTGGGAATTCGGGAGTGATGGTTAATAAGTTTCTATTTGGGGGTAATGAAAGTATTCTGGAATTAAATGGTGGTGATGGTTGCACAATTTTGTGAATATACCAAAAACCATTGAGTTGTATGCTTTAAAACAGTGAATTTGGGGCTGGTGGTGGCTCACGCCTGTAATCCCAGCACTTCGGGAGGCCAAGGTGGGTGGATCACAAGGTCAAGAAATCAAGACCATCCTGGCCAACATGGTGAAACCCTGTCTCTACTAAAAATACAAAAATTATCTGGGTATGGTGGCGTGCACCTTTAGTCCCACCTATTCGAGAGGCTGAGGCAGGAGAATTGCTTGAACTCAGGAGGCAAAGGTTGCAGTGAGCCGAGATTGCGCCACTGCCCTCCAGCCTGGTGACAGACCAAGACTCTGTCTCAAAAAGCAAACAAACAAAAAATCAAAAAGATGAATTTGATGTTATGTAAATTACATCTTAATAAAACTGTTATGTATAAACACTGTTGAGTGAAAAAACATGATGCAAAATAGTACACGAAGTGTGGTTTCATTTATATAAAGATCAAAAATAGAGAAAATCTAAACAATGCATTGTTCAGGGCTAGCTATATATGTGAATGGGTATGAAGAAAATCGAGGGAATAAATAATACAAAATTTGGGATAGTGGTTACCTTAGGAGGAGGGAGAGATGTGGTCAGGAAGGGCCACAGGAGAGTCACAAAGATGGCACAGGGTCTGATAATATTCTATCTTACGCTTGGTGGTGGATGGATCAACCAGTGTTCATGGCATTATTCTAACAGCACATATTATTCTTTAAAGTGAGTTTAAACTCTCTCTCCCTACACACACACACACACACACACACACACACACACACAATGTATATATACAGTGAGTCTATCATCTATCTATTTGGATATACACATACTTTTTTATGTGTATATTTATTAATTTCTAAAAATCAAATCTCCTTTTCCATTTGTGTTTCTGTTCTCTGTTTCATCCGTTGTCACTCCTCCATCAGTTTCATTTCTTTCAAGCATTTCTTGACATCTCCCATCTGCTGATAATCTCTGTACTGGTCTCTTCATTACTTGGAGTTGATATATTTTAATACTGTTTATTATTTGGAGGGAATCTTTGAAGGGAAAGGAGAAAATGTGTATAGCAAATCCATCATTTTAAATCAGAAATTAGGTTATCTTTCAAATAAAATTAATAAGAAAAAGAACTAAGGCTTCTTGAATACTAACGAAGGGCTAGGAACTGTTCTAAGAACTTTGCATGTCTTATTCTGTTAATCTTTACAACAACCCTATGAGGCAAGAGCTTTTATTTTTTCCTGTTTTACAGATGAGGAAACTAAGAGATCTAATAATTTGCCCAAGTAAATAATTTGCCCAAGATATCAGAGATAAATATATCTGATATCTTGGGTAAGTAATTTGCCCAAGATATCAGAGATAAGCAGGTGGTGGAACCAGAGTGTGAATACAGTCAATCTGAATCTAGGAAATATGCTCTTAACCATCAGGTGACATTTGTGTGTGGAGAGAGTCATTCAACCCAAAGGTCCTACGAGCAATGGTGGTAGGTGAAAGAGTATGAAACCTGTACCCAACTGAAGAGTGAAAAATCAGCTCGCAATGAAGACATAAAAAGCAGCCCTGCTGGTAATCAAGCTGGGAGGACAGACACAGATAAAGCCAGCTGCAACATTAACAGAAAACATTGTTTCTCCTAAAGTCATGCAGCAGCTGCAAAATGTCATGAAGGCTCCCTTTTTGAGTGATGACTACCGCTGTCTTAGCAATGATGCTTGTAGGCCCACTTTGCTCAAATGGGTCCTATTATTGGGGATATCCAGTTGCTAAACTGTCCTAGCTTCATGACAGCATCCAATCCCTAGTAATTTCCATATATACGAGTCCTGTGTCAGAAACGGCAACCAATTCAGAACAGATCCCCACTTCCTTGAGACTCTCCTCTAAATCCTACAGCAGGACAGCAAACCTTACATGAGATGTGTCCCTGCCTTACTCCTGCTGAGCAACATTCTACCGTTCCTTTGGAATGCCCTCCCTCGCTGCATTGAGGTAATAGATCCGATTTTGTTGGATTTCAGCTGTGTACCTGGTGGTCTTATCTCAGGAGCGCTGGGTTGGTGGAAGAGACGGTGATTGTTATCAGATGGCAGGATGGTGACAGTGAGGGGCAGGCAGTCCTAGGGCTTGAGGAGGACAGAGGACAGGTGGGCACTTCCTCACCCAGGACAAGCCACACGTGCTCCCTGAGCTGTTGCCTGTGCCGGGTGTTTGCCATCAGCCATTTCTCCCTCTGACTTCATCACTTCCAATGTAGGTTTGTGCATTAATGTAGGTATGTGCATTCTTAGAGATTCATTCCTTTGGCTTACACTAATGACTTTTCTTACACAAAAGACCTCAATGAATCTTGGGAGAGAAGGCAGTCCTCGGGGAGAAGAAAGATTGAGACTGGCAAGGCACATGTAGCTACTTTGTATTTTACCCTCTGGTTGGCCTTGGTACCCTCTTTTTGCTTGGTCTCTGGGACTGAATCCTTCTAGGAATCTTCTCAGTTTTAGGCACTGGTTTTAATCCTACCTGAGGCAGTTGCAACCACCGTTTCTGAGGTAACAATCTCCACGCCCTTACCTAGCAAGCTCCTGTAACTTTAGTCAGATGAAACTTCCGAGTGTCTCAGCTGGGAGAGAGGGCTGCATAGCCCTTAGGAGAAGTTCAGTGTTGTTAACCTAGTGCAGCAGAATTGTGAGCAGGGCTGAGCCTCTGCCCCAGCCTTGATTCCACTGGGGGCTGGGGACAGGAGGGAAAATTGGGGGTAGGGAACATCAGCCTTGCTTGTTGGAGCACTATTTTCAAGCTCTAGTTAAAGAGTTCCCAGGGCTTTGAGGGCCACCGATGAGTCACTGTGGATATAAGGTTTATTATTATTATTGATATTATTATTAATGCTCTTTTAAATTGGTATTGTGTTTTTAACTTTTCTGAGAACCTTCATCTTTATTTTCTTTGTTTCCTGTGAGGTCTACACAACAGGAGTGGTAAGTTCCCCATCTCATAGTCAAGGAAACCAAAGCCAGGGGAAGTTATGGGATTTGCCCACATTGGTGACAGAGTGAAAGTCCAAACCAAAGTGTCTTGACCCTAGCAACGAGTAACTCCAATTTCTCACACCAGAAGGGGCGAGTGTTGAATAGTGAGTGCTGAGAATCCATCTGATCCTAGGATGTTTGAACTGTGAATAGGGCCAAAGTTTAGACCATTGGGTCTTAGTGGGTGGAACTAGAGGAACTGGAAATTCGTTCTTGTTTCTCCATCTATCATACAGAACCTACCTATTAATCCCATCCCCAGAAGCCACCCAGCCCCGCAGACGCAAATGGAGCAATGCCTGGGCTCAGGTTATGTAAGCAGAGGCTGGGCTGCTACCAGCCCTTTGGGCAGGAAGGGGTGGAGGAGGACCTTGCCTCCGCCCTTCAAAGGGTGAGTGTGAGACAAGAATGTGGAGAGGCCACTCTCAGCCAGGCCAGGTGGGTCTTGGCCTTGGAGCCAGCTCTGAACTGACAGGTTCAAACCAATCTGTGGTTTAGCCTGCACTTCAGAATGGGGTGGTGGTTGAAGGTTTGTTTATTTGTTTTTTTCTCATCCCCACACCAAACCAGAATGTCCCATGGAGAAGGCAGAGAGTGGATAAAACAGGATGCAGTGGGTCAGGGCCAGTGTGCATCAGGAAGTCAGGAAGAGAGGGTGCTCAGGACTGGAGGCTGTTTCTGCCCCCTGGAGCACAGGCCCCTCAAGTCACTTTCAGGCCCACACTCTGGAGTCTTTATTGGGAGTGTTTCAGGCATCAGTTTTCTTTAACTCCATTCTGTTCTCCTGCATCAGCCTTGCTCTTTCATTTTTCTTCACACAGCAGCCAGAGTGAGCCTCCAAAAACAGACCTGATCATGTCACTCCCAGGCCTAAGATCCCTAAGGGTACCCCGCTGTGTGTCAAATCTGGATTCCTCAGCAAGGCCAGCAAGGCTTGAAACAACCCGCCTTCAGCCCCACCTTGCTCCCTCTCCTGGCTGCTTGTTAAGTTCCAGTTTCGAGACAGGGCCCTCTGTTCTCTCACCCAGGACTTTTGCACCCTGCTGTTTCCACTGCCTGCAATTCCCATTGTTCCTTTCCTTAAGCTCTTTCCCCTGTCTATTCCCACTTAGGTTATTCAGATCCCCAGATCTGAGCTCAGGATCTTCTGCAGAGGAATCTACTCTGACACTGTAGCCTGCATTATGTTCCCTTATGGGCTCTCAGAGTACACCATGCTTTCCCTATATTGCATGTGTTACAAGAGTAATTTACAATTACTGTTGTTACTGTCTCATTTGCTGGACTGAATGCTCTATGAGGACAGAATCTTTGAGGAGAGAAGCATTTTGTAGTGGTTTTTTTTTTTTTTTTTTTTTGAGACAGAGTCTTGCTCTGTCTCGCTCTGTCGCCAGGCTGGAGTGCAGTGGCACGACCTCGGCTCACTGCAACCTCTGCCTCCTGGGTTCAAGCGATTCTCCTGCCTCAGCCTCCTGAGTAGCTGGGGCTACAGGTGTGTGCCACAACGCCAGGCTAATTTTTTGTGTTTTTAGTAGAGACGAGGTTTCACCATGTTGGCCAGGATGGTCTCTATCTCTTGACCTCATGATCTGCCCACCTTGGCCTCCCAAATTGCTGGGATTACAGGCATGAGCCGCTGCACCCGGCCTGTAGTTTTATTCACCATAATACCTTCAGTACTGTGGATGAGTGAGTCAATTTGATTCAATTTAATAACTATGAGGACCTAACACTCAGATTCAGCCAAGACTTGCTGGGCACCTACTATGTGTCCAGCATGGTGCACCTTCATATGAACTCTTAATTAATTTCCACAAACTTTATGCTAGTGCTTGGAGTCCCAGGGCTAAAGTTATCACATTAGGTTATGAGGATTAGATGAGCTCATATATGTTAAAAAGCATAGGCCTGGCACAAGTAGGTAATTAACAAATATTTATTCAATGGACAAATATGTTAACAAAGAACCTTCTGATAAAGAAGTTTAATATTTTCTTTTCTTTCTTTCCTTTTCTTTTTCTTTTTTTTTTTTTTTTTGAGATAGAGTCTTGCTCTGTCACCCAGGTGGGAGTGCAGTGGCGCGATCTCAGCTCACTACAACCTCTGCCTCCTGGGTTCAAGTGATTCTCATTCCTCAGCCTCCTGAGTAACTAGGATTACAGGTGTGCACCACTATGCCCAGCTAATTTTTATATTTCTAGTAGAGACCGGGTTTCACCATGTTGGCCAGGCTGGTCTCAAATTCCTAGCCTCAAGTGATCCACCCACCTCGGCCTCCCAAAGTGCTGGCATCACAGATGTGAGCCACCATGCCTGGCCAAATAATTTCTTTCAAAGCTGAGAAACATAGGATTTCCCAAATTACATAGGTTATAAGTGCTAGACATGGGATTTGAACCCAGGCCTAGAGCTGTGAGTCCAGATCTCATCCCCTGTTACCACTGAGCTCTCCTAGCCTGATGGGGAACTCAGAGAGGTAAAGGACCTTGGTTTGTTTTCAAGGAACAGGCCATACAATTGAAGAAGATAGGCACATAGGAAACAACCTGAAGACATGGTTTCCTCTGATTTCATGCCAAGGAAATTGATATGGACAGTGAGTGAAATTGGAAATCAGAGAAGAGAGAGATCCAGGGAGTAGTGAGTGAAGCCTCCAGGGAAAGAGAGGTGGGAAAGGACATTCCTGGAGGATGAGATGACAGAAGCAAGAACAGAGAGGAGCAAGTCAGTATGGATGGGCACCCCACCAACTGGACGATGCACGTCCTGAGTTAGTAGGAGAGGAAGCCTGGGGAGGAGAGGTGGTGCCAGGAACCACGGGACCTGCATGGCAGACAGAGATGCCATTGGGCTTGGCAATGGGAAGTCATTCCAGGTTTCTGACCAAGGGAGCAGTCTTGTGTGAGTAAAGTTCAGGGAAGATCAGCCTGAGAGTGTTGCGTGGGATAAAAGTAAGAAAGAGGAAAGAAAAGGAAGGCGGGGGAAGAGAAGAGGTAGGAAGAATAGAACAACAGAGGGAAAGAATGGTAGTATTTGTTGTCCACCTTGCAGGTCCTTTCCAAAGGATAGCTTGTTTAATCTTCTCAACTACACTGCATGGTATGTATTATTATCCCAGTTTTGCAAATAAAGAAGCTAGAGTTAAAAGAATTTATTAACTCCCCCAGGGTTACTTATCTAGATAGAAACCAGAACTAATGCTTGAGTGTTTTGCCTCCTAATCCAGCAACCTTTCCTCTATATTTCAAGGTACGGCTGGCAGGGAGCCTAGTTAGGAAGTGACTATAGCAGCAGGGAAGTCACAGGGTGATGGATTTGGGTACAGAGACTTTCCTGAGCTAAAGTAAGTGTGCCCACCTCCAGGGCCCAGCTCTAAAAGCCTGACGATGGGCACGTTGAGGTGGGCTCTGTTCTAACAAGTCCAGCAATGAAGTCAGGAGCAGTGAAGGGCCCATCCTAGGAGAAGTGTCCAGTGTAGAGCCACGTGGAAAGTAGAATCCAAAGCAAAGTCTCAGGAGATGCAGTTAGAGCCGGGGAAGCAGCCTGGGCGAGAAGTCAGGGCAGCTAGGTTTTAGCCCTGGAAGTACCACTCTGAGACTTCGGGTCGGTCACTTAGCCTCCAGGAACCTCAGTCCTCCTCATCTGTAAAAGAACATTTAAAATCGAATCTTCCTTATCTTTTGTTTTGAGACCCAAATGAGATTGTGACTATGGAGGTGTTTTGTTTTTTTTTTTTTTTAATCTCAGGAGCACTGGGCTGGTGGAAGAGATGGTGATTGTTATCAGATGGCAGGATGGTGACAGTGAGGGGCAGGCAGACCCCGGGCTGGAGGAGGGCAGAGGACAGGTGGGCATTTCCTCACCCAGGACAGGCCACACGTGCTCCCTGAGCTGTTGCCTGTGCTGGGTATTTGCCATCAGCCATTTCTCCCTCTGACTTTGTCACTTCCAATTAATCTATTGCTCACTTATTAAGTTCCCACTCTACTTAAGTCACCGAGATGAGCAATTCTTATTCCAATCCTCTGAGCACCCTTCCTTTTATCTTTCCTCTTCACTGAATAGCAAAAGAGCTAGTGAGATAAATCCACTGTGCCTTTGGCAAAAAGTGAGTTACCTATATCCAAATATTAACACATATTAAAATTCTTTCACATTTCCCCCAGCCTATTTCTCTTCTCCACCGAATTCATCATCTGTGACACATTTGTGTCATCAATTATAGGTGTAACTCATCCAATTCAGTTGTAGAAAGAAGAAAAAGGCACAGAAATGTTTATGCTGCTGGTTAAGTTAATGTGAAGCATTTTACATGTTGTGGGGGAGGGAGTACATGCTATGCATTGGCCAGCATAATGGCTCATGAATTTACTTATTGCAGAAAATGCATTAGTGGGTATAGCTATTTTCATTTACTTGTACCAAAGCCTCTAAAGAAAAATAAAGGGGCCAGTGTATTGCTCAAGTGCATGTGCCACTCTTACAAAACACAATGACCCCAAGGTGTCTGGATGTACCAGATCCATCCTAGGCATAAGTGCCACGTAAGACAATAGTGCTCACAGGTGTCTTTGGGACATGTGTCCCTACAGATGAGCTGGGGATGTTCACCTTTCAGCTCACTGTCTGTTGCCTGTGCACGCTTGCTCAGCCCTGAACACTTAGGAAATACTGTGGGTTTCTCTGGAGATCAGGGCCAGAGAGGCTAGTGTGGAGTGAATCCTAGACACAAGATCAGGCCCATGATATGGGGGAAGATCGAGGGGAGGCAGAGAGGTTGAAATGCCAAGGGCTGACAGAAAGCTGGGAGAGCAGGAGCCCACCTGGAAAGACAGCCCCAGGGGAAGGTCAAAAGGGACATTGCCCTGGGCCCAGCGAGGAGGGTTTTACTTCATTGAAAATGAAACACACTCCAGGAGAGCATTCTAGATACCCTTGACTCTTTCCCAATACTGTAGCCAAGTTGTGTACTGTCAGTTTGTTTGGGATATTCTCTACTCCTTGAAGGTGGGGACTCTCGGAGATGACAGAAAAGCTGAGTTCTCTCAGGGCAGCCAGGCATTTGGACAAGTGGCTTATGACTAAAGCCACTCCTTACTCTTGTATGCTAGGAATTCACTCCTGGATTAATCCCACATGACTTTACTGAATTTCTGAGCAGAGAACAATGAACCCAGTCATTTGTGACGAAGCCACAGAAAGGATCACTAGGACTCCTGCCAGCCAAGTCTATCTGGGGCTGGACTTGAGTGATGAATAGGGGCTCGGAAGACTTCTATTTCATGGATTCTGCATTTGTTTTGTTTGTTTAGGGGTGTATTAGTCTGTTTTCATGCTGCTGATAAAGACATACCCAAGACTGGGAGATTTTCAAAAGAAGGAGATTTATTGGACTCACAGTTCCATGTGGCTGGGGAGGTCTCTCAATCATGGTGGAAGGTGAAAGGCACGTCTCACTTGGTGGCAGACAAGAGAAGAGAATGAGGAAGAAGTGAAAGCAGAAACCCTTTAAAAAACCATCAGATTTCATGATACTTATTTACCACCATGTGAACAGTATGGGGGAAACTGCCCCCACGATGCAATTATCTCCCACTGGGTCCCTCCCACAACATGTGGGAATTATGGGAGTACAATTCAAGATGAGATTTGAGTGGGGACAGAGAGTCAAACCATATCAAGGGGTTTTGCCTTTTTAAATAGTTTTCTATACAATTCTCTGGAAATAATTCTCTGGAAATTCTAGCCTTGGCTCAGCTAAACCAGTGAGGAAATAGGTATAGTCTACACTTGGTCTGGGGCCCCTAGAGGGCAGGATGGGCAGAGGCCAGCCATGAAAGTGATGGTAGCCATCCCAGAGTACCAGGACAGAGGTCAGGTGAGGAGCTGGGACCATTAGCCCTGGCTGGTCTGGAGTCTTTCTTTTGCTACACCTCCTGGGTTTGTACCTCCATGCTTTGGATATTTATGCCTCCATGCTTTGTACCTCTGGATGCTTTGTCCAATGGCTGGCAACAGCCCAGAGAGTTGGAACTGGACATAACAGAATGCTGAGTGGTCGTCAAGGACCCTCAGACTCTCTCTGCCTTCAGTGAGACCATCCCTCTCCCAGGCAACACAAGGCTCCCCTATCTCCCATCTCGGATTGGCCGCCTTGTCTACATCCAGGCACATGTGCTGACACCAAAGGGACAGAGAAAGGAGCACATTCATTCATTCCTATACAACTGTTAATAGTGTGAGAGACACAGAAGGACTGAGAATTTTCCCCTGTGGCCCTCCTATATCCTTGGCCCCTGCAGTGGCAGTTCTTTCCTAACTCCTCTTGACTATACTTGACTTTAGCCCCTAACACCCCTGCACCCCTGTTGATAAAATCCAAATTGCCCAAACGATGGCTGATAATCTGCAATACAGTTTCTCCCTCTTCCCAGAGTCATTCTTGACCAATTACTCCTGAAACTAGCTGAACTTGGCTGACCCCCTCTCCTGCTAAAGCCTGATAGGAAATTTTGCTCTCCTGCCCCAAGTGAGAAGGGAATAAAGGCTCTGCCAACAGTGCTCTGGAAGATTTTCTTCTGCCATGGACTCTGCTGACATGGTGGGTGCAGCATTGCTGTGAGGGTCCAGGACTGGCCCTGCTGGCTTCCTTGGGATAACATGGCCCAATCCTGGAGAGGGTGTTCTATCTATCCCTAGAAAAATATCCAGGGGGAGAGGGTGGGTGGACAACACGAAGAGAGAGAAGGGGGGGATCCTCCTGCACCTCTTAGAGGGATCTGAAAGGATGTCAGGGAGGGCAATTCTAGAATCGTGGTAGATGGGCCTGCAGTACCACCTCCAGGAGCTGCCCGGGATCTGCTCGCAGCTTCCCACCACTGTGCCCTCACCAGCCCTCTTCAGCCACCCATACGGAGGTGGCTTCATCTTCAGCATATTGTGCCCGCGTCTCAAGCCAGTGGACCTCACTCAGTGCCACCATTTTTCTGTAGAGCTACCCAACATCTGTGTCATTTTCTCTCCTACCTTTTACCTTGGTAAGGCATCTGAAAAACCAAGGGGTTCCCTGCTAACCACTGCTTCCTATTCTTGCTTTCCGTGAATGGAATCCAAGCTTATCTGCACAGAGGAAGCATGTGCCAAGGCCAAGGTCCTATCAAAGGGACTTCTATTCCCTGAGTTAAACATTGGTCCTTTGTTACCTGCCTGCCTGGATGCCTCCAGAGGTGGGAGGCCTCCTAGAGCCCCCAGTTTCGGTTTGAGACCTCTGAGTGCAACAGTTCAGGAAAAAGGAAAGGCTCAATTAATGGGCAAGAAAAAACCCAGGGACAGGTTGATGTGATGCATTTGCTCAGGACTTCCTGCCTGGAGATGAAGGATTTTACATTTTCCTTCCTCCCTTGTACACCGAAGCCTATTGAAGAATGCTTTCCCCCACTTCCCAGAATAAGCACACCATCCTTCAAAATGGAGTTCAACATCCTTTGCTTTCCATCAGCTTCCTTTGACCAGCTCCTTCAGCACTCTATTCCTCACCCTCTCAGCAGTTATGCAGCCATCTGCAGTGCATTCATTTGCCCTCGTCTTTCCATGGCATTTCATCTGTGTGCTCACCTCTGGCTCTGGAATGCTTTCCAAGGGCGCAATTCCTGTCTTCTCCATTTGACTGAGAGCTCCCTTCTTTTCTACTCAAAGCCTGAATAAAGCACACCCTGTTCTTTAAATGTTTGTTAAACACTGATTCTAGCCAAGCCTTTCCCAAGGATAGTGTTTGAAAGGTCTCTGTGCAGGAGATATTAACTCAGCAAAAGGAAGAGAAGTTAGAAAGTTAGAGAGGCAACTCCCACTTTCTCTCTCTCTCTTTCTTTTGCTCTCTCGCTTTCAGGATTGGAATAAGTAGCATGCTATTTCACATATATATTTCACCTATAGTTCTGCCTTGACTATAATATATGATAGAAAATGAGTTTGGTTGGATTCCTCCAAGCCCTGAAGGCTATTGCCTGTTACAGTAAGGAGGAAGGGTTTTTGAACCTAATTAACCACCTCCTCTCCCTCTGACACCACAACTCTTATTACCGAGAAGTGAACACCTGGGAGTAAGAGTTTACCCTTGGCCGGTGTACTGCTGTCCAAGCCCCAGATTAGTTTAACACTGACTCCACCGAGGGAGGGCAACCTGTGCCCAAATGCAGGCCCCTCTACATTCCTTTGGGTCCTTTCTCCATTTCCTATGTTTTCTACTACGTACAAAACTCCCATGCATCCTCAGCATTTCAGAGTGTGCCTTCTACCTCCTGTCCTGATTGAAATACACCTCCCCAGTCCTCCCACCCCACCTATGTCAAGGGGCTGGGCTGACACTGGAAAGCAGTGTCAGCTCTCGCTACCCCAGGCCATTCCAGAACATGCCTTTTCTGCCCCGGTAAGTGTAGCACTGCTCCTCAGTGCTTTGAGAGAGTATCCTAGAGTTCCTTTTGAGCATCCTTCAGGTACTGCCAGCTCTCTCAAGTACTGTGTGGATACTGGAGTGGTTCTCACAGGTTCGAGGAATTAGCAAGGATGCGGCAAGAGCTGTAGGTTTAGCTTAAGCAGACAAAAACTAGGGCAATTGTTCAGAACAATTACTTTCTGTTGGGGATGTTTTCATATGGTAGCTGTAGAATGGTGGATGAGGTGGCCCTGGTTGAGGGACCAGGGACTGAGATAACTTTGCACTCCTCTGAACCTGAATCAACCCAACCTTCCTTTTTCTGAACCTACACTTTCCTGCGGAACACATAGGTGACTCTGACCTCACTGGGGCTCTCAGTGTCACCACACATTTTTTCTGTCATTGTTTAACTTTATTTCTCATCCTTTCTCACAATGGCTCTTCTGTACCTTCTCTCTTATTAAACTCCTCACCCTATCCTACTCTCCTTGCTTTCACATTGCCTCCAAATTAAAAGGGAAGATGCAATCTATTAGGAGGGAACGCCCTCCATTTCCCACCCTCTTCCCACAAAGGTTTGATTTTTTGCTTTTTTTTTTTTTTTTACATCTCTCCATCCTTTCCTTCCTTTGTTTTTTTTTTTTTAATTTTTTTCTTTTTTCTTTTTCTTTTTCTTTTCTTTTTTTTTTTTTTTTTGAGATGGAGTCTCACTCTTTCACCCAGGCTGGAATGTAGTCGTATGATCTCAGCTCACTGAAACCTCTGTTCCCTGGGTTGAAGCAATTCTCCTGCCTCAGCTTCCCCAGTAGCTGGGATTACAGGTGTGTGCTACCATGACCAGCTAATTTTTGTGTTTTTAGTTTTTAGTTTAGAGACGGGGTTTCGCCATGTTGGCCAGACTGGTCTCAAACTCCTGACCTCAGGTGATCTGCCCGCCTCAGCCTCCCAAAGTGCTGGGATTACAGGCGTGAGTCACTGCGCCTGGCCCATCCTTCCCTTCTTCTTCCCTGACCTGGAGAAGTTGCTGACCCTCTTTCCCCAGCAGAATTTATTCTCGTTCATTAGATCTCATCTCCTTTACTTTTCCTCAAGAGCCTTCCTCTATATGATCACTTTTCCTATATATTTAACTTTTTCTCTACAGAGTCTTTCCTTCTAACATATAGTCATGCTCGAATCTATTCCATCTTAAAGCAAACAATAAAAAAAAAACCCCTTCTGTACCCTTGATCACATTTTTTTTTTCCAATTTTCCTAGCTTTCTTCCCTAGCTAAGCTATAAAGGGAGGGAAGTAGATTTAACTATACTCACTGTCTTCACTTCCATTGACTCTACAACTGGCTAAAGTTGGTTTTCACACTCAGTTCTCTGAAACTGCTTTTGCTGAAATTATTGGTGACCTCTTAATTTCAAAATCCAATAGAAATGTTTTAGTTTCATCATATTTGATGTGTCTGGGGTATTTGGTATTGTTGACCATGTGCTTTTCTAGAAACTCTTTTTTCCCCTTAGCTTTCAAAATCTCTCTCTCTCTCTCTGAACAGTGGTGAGTACTATGCAGAGAATTCAAGAGTGGTACTATGAAAGCAAAGATCAAGTGTCATCTTTAGCTTGAGCATTCAGCAAAGGCCTCTCAGAAAATCTGAAATTTAATCTAAAATGTAAAGGATGAGAAGGAACTAGTTATATAAAGACAAGGAGAAAAGAACTCTAGGAGAAGGAACAGCCAAGGTAGAGTCCCAGAGCTGGGACAAGCTTGATGCATTTAAAGGAGAACATGAAGACAGATCTGAGAAGGGGACACAGGAGAGTGCCTTGAAACCCAAGAGGATGAGCGGGGAAAGGATTCTGAGGAGGAGCACACTACCCAGGAGCCAGTATTTCAAAATGAAGGGAGTTGTCAATTGTGTCGAATGTGCAGAGAAATAATGTAAACGGGAGCAAAGCAGACTACTGGTTCTGCCAACATGGATGTCATTGGTAACTTTGACAACAGAGTCTTGGGGGCGTGGAGGGGAAAGATGCTTATTTGAAGTGGGAGTAGGAGTGAGGTTCAGGTGAGAAAGGAGAGGTTGTGATTATTTCAAGGAACATTTCCAGAGGGGAGCAGAGAGATGGCCAGGGTGCTAGAGCAGTGTTGTCCAACACCATAACCACTTGTCTAATTAAAAAATGTAAGTTTATGTTAATTAAAATGCAATAAAATCAAAAATTTAGTTCTTTGTCACACTAGCCAAATATCAAGTGCTTGAGGGCCACATGTGAGGAGTAGCTGCTCAACTGGGCAGAGCAGATAGAGCATAGTTTTATCATCGCTGAAATTTCCGATGGACAACTCTGTTCTAGAAGATGTAGGGTTAAGGAAGGTTTTAATTTTGTTGTTGTTGTTAATTTTTTAATTTGAGAGATACTAGACAGAACAGTGATCAGGTAGAAATTGGAGGTGCTGCTTTCTCATTGAACTTCTCTTTCTTTACCTCCCTTTAGATGTCAGTGGGCCCCAGAGATCCATCCATGAGCTCTGTTCTTCTTATTCTACCCATCCTCCCTGGACAGCCTTATCCATGCTCATGATCAACTGTCACCTACATTTAGTGGCTCTGTTATTGCCTCTCCCCCATGAACTGCAGAGCCACAGTCTACCTGCCAGGGGCCAAGTCAACTTAGAAGTCCCACAGCAACCTCAAACTCAGTATGCCCCAAACCGAACCTCCCTTCTTCCTGGTCCTACCCCTATAGCACCTTCATGAATTCTGTCTACTTGTTCAGACCAGCAAAGTGGGCATCATTTTGAGCTCCTCTTTCTCCTTTAATCTTTATATCCAGTTAGTCACTAAGCTGCTGGTTGGCTTGTGGGCACATTTAGAATTGTACACCACCTCCATCTTCGCTGATTTATTTAAAGTCTCACTTGGACTGTTGGGAGCATTGTGGATTAGCTAGCAGAAGACTCACATCCACCCCCTTCTCCCAGGCTGGCCTCTATTAGAAGGGACAAGACAGGCTTTCTTACAGCTAGAGATGGCTTGTGATGTAATTCTGGTCAATGAGACAGAAAAGAAAGTCTGTTCAGAAGTTTCTGGGAAAGACTTTGCTTTCTTATTTAAAAAGACAGATACAGATGCTCCCAGTTTTTTCCCTTTCTTCATCCTTTGAATGCCAGATTTGTGACTGGAGCCACCATCTTGCAACTGCAGAAGGAAGGCAAAGAGAATTCCTGTGCCTTTGCCCTGAACAATGCCCATAGCCACCTACCCTCATATTTCTCACTATGGGAGAAAAAAGTAAACCCCCTTTTATTTAAGCCACAGGGGATTCTGTTACTTGCAGCCAAAAGCATCTTTGACTGATAAAGTCTTCTAGCTAGTTTCTTTGTTGTAGTATCATTGTGGTATGTTTCATTCTCCACAGCCTTGGCCAGAGCCTTTATAAAATGCAAATTTGACCTTGCTACTTCCCTGCTTTAAATTTTCCTTTGACTCTCCACTGCTCACAGGATAAAGATCAGACTGCTTTGCATGACACATAAGCTCTCCACAGTCTCCTGCTGCCTGCTCCTCTGGCCTCATCCCTGGGCACTGTGCATGACGGACAGTTCTCCAGATACACCACACTTCTTTGTGCTTTTTTGGCACGTGCTGTTTTCCTCTGTCTGGAACACCTTCTTCTTTCCAGGTCTTTCCCCTCCTCTCTTAGAGCTCTACCCTCTATGGTTCTATATCCTTATATCTTGAATATAATTATAGCTTATTGTCTCTTCCTCTTGCTAGACTATGAGCTCCTTCATTTTCTGATATGTCTTATTTATCTTTGTTTTCCTAATATTGGATAGAGGGTTTGAACTCAGGAAACTGAGAAATAATGAAAGAACAAATGAATAAGTGTGCTGAACCAGGGGCCTTGATTCTGTCTCTAGTTCTACTTCTTATAATGTCATGAGCTCTCTGAAACTCATGTTCCTCATAGTAAAACAGAGCAATTCTATCTTTGCTGTTTGAAGTGTCAATGAAATTATTTTTATATGGCAGCTTTGTAATAGCAAAACAGCACTGGCCTTAGTGAGAGGTCAACCCAAGTTCAAATCCATGACTCCAATAATTATTAACTTATGAACTTGGGCAAATTGAGTAAACTGTCTGAGCCTTAGTTCCCTAATTGACAGAAAGTTAGATAGAAATGTGCGGGGCTCTTATGAAGATTACTTGAGATACTGAATATGAGAATTATTGGTTCATAAGAGGGATTCAATAAATGTTTGATTGAAGTGGACATGCAAAGAGGTGGTCTTCAGTCTTGATAGGATCCCGCTTGGGATGCCCAGTTCCTGGACAAGAGCTGTGATTCCCATGCTGCTGGGCAGCCAAAGCCCAAACCTGTGCCTGCCTCCTTTCACTGTGCAGACAGTAGGCACCATGCCAGCAGCTCCATGCAGAGTTGCTCCGGGTCTCCGTCCCTAGGTTGGAGGAATAAGAGGAGTCACAACCATCTACACAGCCCTGAAAAGATTCTCCGATGCGTCCATAAATATATATCTCATGTAATTCTCTTGAGCATTCAGCAAAGGCTTCTCAGAAAATCTGAAATTTAATCTGAGACTTAAAGGATGAGAAGGAACTAGCTATGTAAAGATGAGGAGAAGAGAACTCCACGAGAAGGAACAGCCAAGATAGAGTCCCAGAGCTGGGACAAGCTTGATGCGTTTAATAGAGAACATGAAGACAGATCCTTCAGGAGCCCCTGCCTAAAGGATGGGGGCAGGAGAGTCCCTCAAAGAGGAGATGACAAACATTTCCCCAGATTCAAGCAACTGAACAGAGCCAGGAACTAATCCAAATGACGCCTTCGCAGAGTCCTGCCTACCCCCGAAAACAGTGTGGCAGGGTTGATGTGAGTTGGAGGAGGTGTTGATGTTGCAAGTCAACTTGTGCTGTAGCCTCAGTCCCACTTTCAGGCATGAAGTCCCAGGAGGTAGAGAGTGCTGTACTCTCAACATGTCCAAACACAGACCCATGCAGGGGACCCCCAGATCTGAGCCTCTCGCCGTGGTCTATGTCTCAGTGAGTGGTATTAGTATCCATCCAGTCGCTAAGGAATGAAACCAAAACATGACTCATGACCTCGCACTCTGCCTCGCCCTCAGTAATATGTCCACCAAATCATGTCAGTGATGAACATCTTCAAACCTTCTTTCTTTTCTTCTTTCTGCCACCACCACAGCTGCACAGTGCCCCACCGCCTCCCTCCCAGACTACAGTAGTAGCTTTCTAACTGTTCCCTTCACACCCATCCCAGCCTGTCTTGGTCCCCTCCCCACCCAGCCACCAGAACAATCTTTCCATCTGTAGACATGTACAGAGTTCAGTGCAGCAACTCTCTTCATGTAAGAGGAATTTTTTGAAAAGTCTCTGGAAGTTGATGCTCAGATCCTAAGAGCTCTCAAGTGTCAGGTGGAGGTGAGAAGGATTTGCTGGTTGTGCTACAAGTTGGGAAAGAAAAAGAAAGGGTGGAAGGGGAGATGATGTGAGGCCATGTGGTTGTGATAGGCCTCTTGGCATCCCCCACACTGACCTTCAGTAAAAAACTCAGAAAACAACAAAATGCTTAACGTAACCTGATTTCCCATGGGAATCTGTGAAAGGCCTGGGCTTTGGGTCTAGACCAACAGTGAGCAGAGACAGAGAGTGTGGCGTGGGGAGGGCAGAGTGTGGATTGGGAAGGAGGCAGGTGTGGGGAGACTCCAAAGCAGCACACACAGATGCAGATAGGACAGAACTGTAGGAGGCTCTTAAAACTGGAGAAGTGCTTTGACTCTTTCAGTTCTGAGGAATCTAGGTGCAGGCTAAGATGAACCAGTCCTCATGCGGGTCCCAGTTGACATCTGAATTACACATCTACGTGATAATAATATGAATAGATATCATTTATTCAGCAGTGTGCTGTGGTTTTGTTTATATGTAGTATCTCATTTGATTCTATTTTCATAACAACTGCAAGGGGTAAGTATTATTATTGCCTTACTTTACAGGGTTCCATCCTGTTATAATCTAAGTTCGTTTTTCCTCCATTTTTAAGATAAACAGTAACTGTAGGGCAGTATAAAGTTCCCTGAACCACACAACAAAGAAAGTTAAAAGATGAAAAAGGTAATTGCTGAAAAGGAAACTGAAGTGCAGAGACCCCGGCAGTCTGGCTCCTGAACCTATGCTCTTGGCCACTGTACATTCTCAATCTCTCTTCCCTCCCCTCCTCTTCCCTCCTTTTCTGTCTTCTTCCATCTATCCACTCATCCATCCATCCATTAAGCCTCCATCCATCTATCCATCCATATTTCTGACCATATATCTCTCTATATTTAGATAGTTGGAGATAGATATAGATATAGATATAGATATAGATATAGATATAGATATAGATAGATGTCTAAGTTGACATGCCAGGGGCCATGTCAACTTAGAAGTTCCACAGCAACCTCAAACTCAGTATGCCCCAAACTGAACCTCCCTTCTTTCTGGTCCTACATATATATATGTGTGTGTGTGTATTTCTGATCATAAATATAGATAGATAGATAGACAGATAGATAGATGAGAGAGAGAAATATATGTATCTCCAACTATAGAGATAATTCCTCTTTAGGTGGGAGGTTGAATTACAGAACCTAAAAGTTTCCTTGAAGTTCTCAAGTTCTTTGAAGTTTAGTTTATTTTAGATTATATTTTGATTATTTTTGGCAGGTGTTGATCTTCCTAACTAACTTGTTTGGGTTTACCGAAACATACATTTCAGGGCTAGCATGGATCTAGGAGAAAGACCAAGTCCCTCATGTTGAGAGTGAGATGAAGTGACCCACTAAAGCTCACCTGGTCCAGGCCCCTGCCTGTTTCACGTGATTTTGAACTCTGGATACGTGGCAAGTGGTGATAAGGACAACAATCCAACTAGGTAATGAGTAAGAGAGAATGACAGCCTGGAATTAGAGTGTAATCTGTTTTTACCACGTGTGTATGCTAACAGTCAGTGATGATTATGACAGTGGTCATGATTCCAGCAATTCACAGGTCCCCATACCTAAAGAGATTTAGAGACCTCATCCAATGCACTTCTTGCTTCCTGATAACTAATGCCTGATTCATTCCAGAGATGAACGAATTTAAAAGAATGTGCTATTTAAAAGAAAAAAAGGAATTTTAAAATCTTTTCTAGCTTTTATTTCTTTCTGAGGAGTTTCCTCCTGTTAAATGCTTATTTTTTTACCTTCATTTTAAAAATAAATAACTGTAGAACAGCATATAATTCTCTGAGCCACACAGCAAAAGAAAGTAAGAGGAAGCAAAAAGAAGTAAGCTCTATGGTCGTGGGCAGTAAGAGACTCATGATAAAGAAGTTGGGTTTGAGGATATGAAAGCTGGAAACAGTTGGTTCAGGCTGCACCAGAACACACACATTACATCCATGCCAATTGCTGTCTTTTCAAACTCCAGGAAGCCTGGCGTGGGTGAAGCTGAGTCACCTGGAGGCTGTGCCGAAGCCTGGTTGTGCTATAAGTTTTATGTGCAGCAGACTCTATCTTTCTCTCAGAAGTGGGTTGGGACAGCCCTTGGCATCCAACCCTCCCTACATTCACCTCCTTTGAGAAGAAAAAAATAAGACCCAGAAGGTAATAGTATCATTTATTGAGTAGCTACACTGTGTCCAGAACTGAGCTTTACATGTTTTATATCACTTATTTATCTCAGCAATCTTGAAAGGATGGTATTGTTTTCCCCATCTTATAGGTGAAGACTGAAGTTCAGAAAGTTAAAGTGATACCGCCAGGGTTCCTGATTGGTAAGTGATGGAGGCTGAATTTGAGCCACATCTATATGCTCCATCATCACTCTCCTGGGGAAAACGGCCTAGATGTATTCTATCTGCATTCCTGCTTAGATTCTGCACGACTTCTCCTGTCCATTCCCTCGGCCCCCTCTCATCTAGTCCATGAGATTACAGCTTTGCACACTGACAAGAGGGTCCTTCTTAGCCTACACATACAACCAGGCATCAAAGGATGGAAGGGTTCATCTCACACACTCACAGACCATGTAGACTCTTCAATCTACACCTCCAGCTAGAACTCAGAACATTGATGGGGACCTGCTCTCCAACCTTTCACCTCCCCTTTCTCCATGAAATAAACGTCAACATTCACTCACCAGCCCACCCCCAGCCTACAAGGTGGCCCCTGCCAGATCACGCTTCCCACTGTGGAAGAAGGCACATATGAGTGAGTGGGCTCATCCTTTGACCTCTGTGTGAGATGGCCTATCCCACGGAGTCAGAGTGCAGAGTTCCCAGGGTAGCACAGGTGTGGTAATTCAGAAGAGCAGCTGTCAGTGCATCTGAGGGCACAGACCCCCCTCCCATGCCAGGCTGGGAGAGGCCACTCCTGTACGTGGCAGGTGGCTTGTGCCCAGTGGCATCAAGGCTATGGCAGGGTATAGCAGAGATCTAAGGCCAAGTGGAAGTGGAGCTGTTGCTTTGGTTTTGAAAACCAAATGAATGGCTTTTACAAACCTCCACCCACAATTCTGTGAAAAGAGATAAGAATAACTCTGACCCTACTCTTACCTCCCTCTTCATCAATTCATACTGAATGAAGAGCAACCCTATGTGAATACAAGAGGATAGATACAATGACCTCAGCTGGGTCTAGCACCACTTTCAGGGAGGCGGATGTCCTCACTGGGCCCTCTTGCATCTCTTCAAAATGAGAATGACCAAGTTTGGATTTATCATTCTGTTCTTGAATCCCAAAGACTATCCTTAGAGCAAAATATACTCTTTGAAGGATGAGGATGTGGAGAAGCACGGTATCTTTAAATAACAAGGGAAGGGAAACTCAGATTAGGAAAACTAGAGAAATGCCCATGTTACTAGGATGAGGATGCCAAGTGGCAGGTACAGGTTGTCTGTGACTTTGTCATGTGTGGGAGAGAAATGACCTTTCTCAGGGTGTGGGAATATAATAGGTTGTACTCCTGATGACCTTGACCATCTTAATCACTCTTGTGTGATGCCAGGGCCCAGGTTCCACCCAAGTTTTACTTTATAGCTATTCCCAAGTTTCCCTATTAATCAAGGAAATTAATGAATACCGAATAAGGTGATCATTCTTCAGCTTTTGAGTTGAAATAGACAGATAAATCAACTCAGCTGAATACAGCATGCGGAATCAGTCCTCCAGAAGGCAATTTTCTCTCTTTCTGGGGGTGTATAATAAGACATAACTTGACCAGTTGTGGGAGCCCCCATCAGCCATGACAGACTAAGTCCTCACCCATGGCCAGGAATGAGGCACAGGCTTTTGGATGTGTGTGTATAAGCAAATGTACATAGAAACCGCCACACCCACACCCCACATACCATGACAGGGTGAAGTATTTGTTGTCCTTACCTTAACCTTGTCACCATTTTCAGAAATTCTGGACTTTGATGGTGCTGTGTCCATCAGGACACAGCCTAGAAATTCTCAGCAGCCTTAAAAGGCGCCTTTCCAACAGCATTCCCTTTATCTACCCCTCACATCTGGGCATCCTGGACTCCACGCAGTTCACAGCCTATAAGTAAGATTTACTTCCTAAGGGGAAGCAGGAGTCATGTCTGGCCATGTCTCACCCCCAAGCTTGTATTTGCAAGCCCACACCGCCCACCCATAATACCCTCTTTCGGCATCTGCTCAAGCTGCACCACTTGGTCAGGGAATTTGAGGGGAGAGGTGTTCTGGTTAATGATGAGTTACCATATAGCTATCTTCCAAATATAAAATTAAAAGCCACAGCAATAACTATTAGTTTGAACAATATTTAATCTCTGATGCTTCAGAAGACACTTTGAGATCTTGAAGGGCCTTAGGGTTGAGTCTTTGGTGGTGACTATGGGTCCTGAGGGTGCTGTGTGGATGTACAAGAGCACTGACTAAGGAGAGGTGGCAGAATGCAACGAGGGTAAGAACCTCAGCTCTTTCCCCAGATGGCAGGCTGACCCAGGGTGAGTCACTTCCCTTCCCCAGCAGCACTGGGTCAGAACTTCTCTGAGGCCCCTCTTACCTCTGATATTCTATTAAGACTGGCAGAGGTTGTATTGTGTGTGTTTTCTATCACTGGAACTGAGAAAAATTTAAAACTACCTGCATCAGCACAGAGAAGATCTGAAACGGTTCTTGGGTGTTTATAAAGCCCATGGGCTGGGCTCCCACCTTGATGTCAGCCCAGCCCTGGGGTCAGTGCAGACTGAGATAGGGAGCAGGAAAGCAGGAAGAACAGGAGTAGCAGAGTCAGGGACCACAGCACAGTCAGTGATTGAATTTATCAAGCCTGTGGAGAAGGACTCTCCCTGGTGGAGGTAGTGGCATAAACACGTGGTCACTTATCCTGCCTTCTCAGACCAAAACGAGCTGTTCTGCTATCAGTCAACCAAGAGGTTGGGTTACAGGGATGTAGCCTGTCTTTGAGACTGGTGATACTGAGAGGGCAGTGGGTGAAGAGATAACGAATCAGCTCTGCTTAGCCCAGGCCTTGTCCAGAACTGAGAGAGGGATCTGGCAAGGTATGAGCCAGTCTCCATCCACTGTAGGGATTCCAGGAGGCCCATATTTCACATGACCCTGCATTTGCTGGATGTAACTTTTTTCAAGTCATGGACATGTCCATTGTCTCATTTGACTTTTCTTCTCAGGCATGGCCAGCCCCTTCACTCAGCTCTGGCTAGGCTGGACTCTACCCAATCTAAGAAAACCTCTAACAAGAGCAAAATTCTGAACAGTGACTCATTGTGTTATATAAATAGTTTCAGTGATGTATCCAGCACCCCCCCTACACACCAAACACACATGCACACACCCCCTCTTGTGGAGATCACCTTCGAAATGATCCATGTGGGCACTCAACGGCACAACACTCTGAATATAAATGTATGCTTGGACTCAAATCTCTCCCTCCCGTTCATCTTGAGCCCTCAGTTGTGCGGTGGCAAAGGCTCCCAAGTGGAGCATGTGTCTCTTCTTGTTCAGCCAGGACAAAGTCCGCACTGGTGGCAGAGTCTACTCCTTCAACAGTCCCAGCTTCTTCAGGGCCTCCCTTCTGTGTTCATTGGGGACACCTTTTGGGGAGATCTTGACACTGACACACGGGGGCCGAGGAAGTTTGTCACGGCTCTGTCCTTGGTAGGACAGGCGCTTGGAGCTCTGCTCCTGCTCCAGGTCAGCCAGCTTGCCTACCTGGATACCTGCAAAGTCTTTCCCCGTGCCCAAGGAGGCCGGGCGGGGCCGAGAATTACGCAAGACGCTGGGCGAGATCTTGTCCAAGAAGGAGTCCTTTCCCAGAGAAGTGCTGGTTTTGGGGCTGGCGTCTTTCTCAGCTGAAAGGTAGTTGCTTAGTCCCACGCCTGAGCGCTCCAGAGTGTTGGACTTGAAGTTCATCTGTCTCAGGCCAGGGGTGTTGCTCTCCTGGAGAGTCAGCCCTGACTCTGGCCTTGGCGGAGTCAGCCCTGAGTCTGACTTTGGTGGAGTCAGGGGACTGTTTGCCCTTGGGGCTTTAGGGATAGGAATTGGCATAGTTTTGGTAGCTGCGACATTGCCTGGAGCTGGAGACTTCATTGTCAAAGCTCCCTGAGCTTGACCTGGAGCTGGAGCCGGAGCTTGAGCCAGAGCCTTCCCAGCAGCAGGAATAGCTGCTGAGGCCTGGGCTGGAGCTGCAGGCTGAGCCAGATCTGGAGCTGGGGACGGACGCTGGGCACGTGTCTCCTTGGGTCTGATGGAGCTGGTGGGCTTACTGAAGTGGAGTCCAGGCTCATCTTGATCCTGGGGTAGCCCCAGCTTCTCTAGAGCTTCTCTACGTGCTTTTCTCTGCTCCTGCAGTGAAGAGGAGACCAGGCCAGAATCTCCAGGGGCAGCCTCGGTGTGGCGGGACAGCCAGTGCTGGGGATCACTGTGGAAACTGCTTCGGCTGCTCTTCAGAACAATATTAGGTGGCAGCTTCCGGGGCTTAGGGGTTGTGAGAGGAGCTAGTCGGCTGTTTGGGTCCTCCCCTGATGGGAGGCGAACATCTTCAGCTCTTGCTTTCTGAGGCAACACTGCAGGAGGAGGCCGGGATTGTTGTGTGTACCCAGTTGAACCTGTTTCCTTGGCTTTTTGGGACATGGCCTCTGAAGCAGTCTGCTCTCTTTCGTGGGAGCTGGATGGTGTGTGGAGCTGGGGTGTGTGGCCCTGCTGTCCTGGCCCCTCGGGCAGGCTGGCTTCCCTACACTGCTCTGGCTGGGTGTCCCGAAAAGCTTCTGGTGGAGGGATGAGCACCACGTCCAAGTCAAGGGCAGCCTCCTGGGGGTTGGCAGGTGCCTGACTGGGTTGGTTGCTCTGGCTGACCTGTTCTTTCTCAGGCTCTGGCACAAGCCTCCCCGCTTCTCCAGGGGTGTGACTGTTAGCCTGGGTGGTGCTTTTCCTGAAGTTCTGGCTTCTGGCAATGTGGATATTCCTGGGGAGGCTGTAGGAGCCAGACCTGAGGCCTAGGCCCTGGGGCTCAGGAGGATGGGATGAGCTGGACTCAGTCACTGTCCGTGGCGCTCGTCCTTGCTGAGTGATGGTCTCCTCTGGACCTCCTGTGAGGGTCAGAAAGAACATAAAAGAGTGAACAGACGTGAGGGCCCTGCTGCAGAGCTCTAGCTCCAGGGAGGGGCTAACTAATTGTTAATAAATATTTGCTAAATGAAACAACACAAAACTGCAGCCCCAATACTAGAGGGACTGTCCTCAGGAGTAAAATGCTCCTCACACCCTGGGACATGCGGCCCCACACTCATGGCCACACTTGTGTGTTGTTTTGTTTCCTTTCTGCTGAGCCTAAGCACCACTGGCTCTCCACACTGTCTAACGAGGGCCTCGAGGTGCTTCCCACTGCAGCTGGGGAGCCCTTCCCTCTCCTTATCTCTCTTACCCTTGTCCTCTGTGTCACCCAGATTAGCTCCCTAGACTGACTCAGTCTCTCCAGAGCCAACCACCCAGCCCTCCCTGACTCCCTCCTCTGCTGGAGTTCTACCCCAGAGGGTCTGCCTTACCCGGGGGAGTGGGCTGGGTTATGGGCAGTGCTCGGAAACCTCTGGGAGTTGTGGCTGGCTCAGACTCGTCAGTGGACAGTCCGCTGTCAGCCTCCGTGTCCAACGAGCCAATGGTCTCCTCCAGGAAGAGCAGACACTCCTTCTCTTCAGCGGACAGGAAGTCGTAGCTGCTATCACTCTGTTGGGGGCAGGGGGACGGGGAAGGGCGAGAACAGGAGAGGGAGAGAGAGCTGTGAGAAAGCGCTCCCTCCGCAGAAACTGGCGGGGCCTGAGAACCACCCTGCGAAGGGGAAGGAATGTTGAAGAGCTGGAAACCTTTCCCTCCTGCTACTCTGCAAAGCTGCTGGAGTTGCCTCCTGAAACTGTAGGCACCAGGGAGCGCAGAGTGTGTCCGGAGGTTGGCCCACTAGCACCCAGCTCTGGAGCTGGGCAGGCACATGGCAGGGGCCTTTCTTTTGCTTAGTCCTGGCTGGAATGCTTAGGGGCACAGATTAGAAGCAGTCCCAAGTTCCAATGTTTGACAGCCTTTGTCAAACATTTCACTTTGGGCACCTCTGATTTAGCTCCAAATAAGAAGGAGCTCCAAACATAACCATTTGACCTGAAACTTCAGTGGTATTGCTTTTAACTTTTAAAAGTACTTCTGCATACTTGATCTGGTATGTCAAGGACAGTATGAGGAAAAGCAGGAAATGCAGCCAGCTATAAGCTGCCAGGCCAGTAGGAACTGTGGCATGACTGGCCACAGATAAATGTACTAAATGATTTGTAGTTGACTTTGAAATGCATTCCATACGGGACTTTTTCCCCTTGTACATTTACTTTCGTGATGGCATTTGGCTCTGGCTAATATTAAAATAAGTGTGCATTTCTAAAGCAAATATTAACTTAAAGGGGGAGGTTGGTGGAAAAACTAGATGGTATGGGAGGAGGGAAAAGCAGCTTAGTATTAAATGTTAAGTAGATCTGAAAGTAGATCATATCCATTATGAGGGGGTACATAGAGGTTTTTGGAAGAAAATAACGGTCATCTCAGACAGTTACTGTCTATGTTGTACGGGGCTAGAAGGTTGCTGGAACAGTTGCTCTTCCACAGAGGAAGTTGAAGGGAAAACAAAACGGCAAATTAGAATATAAGAAATTTGGGCTGAGTCTTTTCTTGGCACCTCCACCCCTTTTCCTAATATTTGGGACACTTCAGAGTTGTACATTCTTCAGGCCCACTCAGATGGCCAGGAAAGATTTTGAGACAGCTCTAAAAATATCCTGGAAGGAGGGGAGAGGGTTGCGGAATAACCCTTCCAGTTGCCTCTGCCCCTTAAAGAGCCACCTGTCTGTTGACTGATGTGGGCCTACATGTGAAAGGAAGCCCCAAATATAACCCCTGGAAGCTCTGAAGCTGACTCCAAGAGTTTCTTGAAGAAAAATATCTTTATGGTCCTTTTACTTCTAAAATAGCCTTGCCAAGGATAAGCTGACTCTTAGTTTCTCCTTCATGAATGATTCACTCTGAAAACCTTTAATCCCTGTCACATTCTGTGTCCAATGGTATGTGACTATTCACATTGGCCTCAGTCTAACAGACATAGAAAGACTTCTCCACAGACCCATTATCTAGGGTCAAAATGAAGTTTGTCTGATTGTCTGCACTTTGGATTTGTGCATGTGTGTTTCTTTCTCTACTCCATTTTTACATATCAAAATCCATTGGTTGTCTTAAACAGCCTTGATATTCAGTAGACACCCTTAAAATCCTTAAATTTTCAAATACTTCTATAGGATATAATGCAAAAATCATAAATTCTCCAGGATTCTTATGTATGTGACAAGCATGAACAACAAATGTTTGTGTCTGGATGCAGCACAGATTTACTCTTTCACACCAACCTTACAACAACTGAGATTCAAATTCATGCCCAGAAAAATTACAGTTTATTAATTGCCACTCACAAGTAGCTAAACACAGTGACTTTGGAAGATTCTCAGTCTCTGCTCCTAGAAAGGCTGATACTTTTCTACATGGAGGCATATGATAGGTGCTTTACTTGTATCTCATTTACTCCCCACAAATTGAATTAGATATGAACACTATCGCATTTGAAAACAGAGGAGGTTAAAGCTTAGAGAAATTAAGTGATTTGCCCAAGGTCATACAGCTTATAAGTAGAGAACTTAGATCTGTTTGGTTCCAGAACCTAGACTCCTAATTACCTATTTACTTTGATCTTTGTAAGAGACTAAAGTAATGCTGCTCATTGCAGAGAACTTCAATAATCCACGTGCTACGAGAATCTACGTTTTGGTTTCCACCATGACCTCAGATTACAGGCCTACTCTTTCTGCTCAATCCAACCCCCAACCTAATGAAAACTGGGGGAAAAAGTCTCATTTGCCCAATTGATCTCTAAGGTCGTCCCATCCTATTCTCTATAGAGCCAGGGCTGACTCAGGCAGAAAGCACCCACTGGTATTGTGATTCACTCCCCAACAATGAAAGAGAAGGTGTAGTGAGCCAGGATGGGTGGCAGGAAAGAACAGGGCAGGGCAGGGCAGGGCAGGTGTGCAGAGAGCAGACCAGGTTGCGGGAGGGAGAGTATTACGTACAGATCCAGAGCGGGTGGAGGTGCTGCTCATCATGCTGTCACAGCTGCCGACACGGGTCACGGGTTCTGAGCCAGGCCCCGCTGGCCACAGCTCCCTCTCGGGCATCGCCCAAAACAAGTTGCAGGGGTGGCAAAGGGGGCTCCCAGAGGGGAAGCGAGGGGAAGTGAACAATGTCCCAAGCTGGGCCTGAAAAGAGAAGAATCAAAGCCACATGTGAGCCAAGACTTCGGCAAGGCTCTGCCCAGGCCCTGGGTGGCATGGCGGGAAGGACACCAAGCAAGCAGAGAGCTGGAAGAGGGGCGTGAAACCCCCAGCCTGCATGGAAGGACCCTGGAGCTGGCTCAAATACATGCAGAAGGACAGACTTAGGTGGTGGAGAGGGAGTCTAGTCAGAAAGAAGCTTCTACTACTTCTCTTACATTTTTCTCTGAACCAAGGAGCTTAACCTACATTTTCATTACTATAAGCAATAAATATTACAGGGGTCAATAGCTTGAGTTCTGGAGTTAGTTGGGTCTGGGCTCAAATCCCAGTTTAGCCGTTTACAGTTATGTGACTTGAGGCAAATTACTCTGAGTCTGTTTTTCCTGATTAAATAATATTAGTATGAGGATTAAATGAGAGGACAGTTAGCACAGTTTAGTTGGTAGTAAATACCCTAAGACCTCATGAGTCAATAATTAACTATTATTGCTCTTGTAACAAGAAAAAGACAAGATCTATCTAGGATCAAACTAAATTGAAACAAGAGAAAGAGGAGCTCAGAAAAGAAGGGTTTTGGTTTAACGGGAGACTGTAGACTTGAGAGAAGAAACAGGTCCCTTAATAATACCTACCTCATGGGGTTATTGTGAGACCATGTAAAACACTTTGCACGGTGCAAATTGTCACCTGCTATCATAGTCAATGTCATCAACATCATCACAACCACCACTACGATGTCCATCTTTAACTCCCTAGCCTAGAGGCATAAACAGGGCAGCTGCAGTGGTTGACACAAACCTATTTTCTTTCTAGTGAATTTCTTTCTTTCCAGTGCCTCTGTTGTTGCACATATTCCCAATGAGATTCCCGAGCCCGTGTCAAATGAACAAGAGAAATGTCCCATGTAGCTTCCTCCCAACTCCAATTCCTTAGGGGAAAAAAGGTTCAATATCATTGTAACAAAAGTAGTAGCAAAGGAAGGCAGTGCCATCTTCCCTCTGAAAGTCCCAAGAATTTTGATGTGACTGTTTGTGGGAAATACTCCATTGGAGATGGCAGGCCAGAAGTGAGTCTGCTGTTAAAATGAAATTCTAAAAGAATTAGGATGAAAAGACTGTTCCAAGATCAAACAGAGAGTTGGAGGAGAGCCAGAATTAGAATAAAGTTTGTCTGATTCAAATCCATGTTTTCCCTTTAATGCCATCCTGTATTTTCTTTCATCTTTCCAACCCTCCCAACACTAGGTAAAATGTCCTAGAAGAAAACGTGATCTATTTGAGATCTGGAGGCTTGGGCTTTGGATGCCAGGGCAGATGTCCTCTTGGCCTCCGGTAATAATCACTTCCAGTGCCAAAGTCAGGTTTGGGCTGGGTTGGGTGAGTCAGCCTTCCAGCCCTATAGAGCTGGAAAGTATGGAGCCCCATGGAGCTCCTCTTCTGCTTGGGAGGAGTCTCTCAAAAGGGGCAGGTAGGGAGGGGCACGACAGTGGGGGGAAAAGAGGAGAGATCCCTAGTGAGCCAGACATCTGGTTCATAGGGGTCCAGATCCTCCTAGGAGATAAGGAGGGGACTGGAGGGACAGAGACACCAAAGAAGCCCAATGATAAATAAACGTGGGGTGAGGAAGCTCTTAGGGTTTCTTCATGAGGTTAAGCTCCCCAGTACCCAGAAACTCAAAGAAACAGGAACATGAGAAACCATGTGGGTGAAGTTCAGTCATCTCAGCTACCCACTCCATGAATGATGCTCAAGCTCAGGGAGGACTAACCCATTCCTAACATTCTGTAGGGCTGAGGCCACTGTAGCAAAGGATATCCGTCTCTGTGAGTCTAGGTACACAGAAAACACTCAAAAAATGCTGAATGAATGAACTTGCCATCTGTTCTAGGGTCTATTGGGTTGAGCTTTTGGAAGGCTTCCTCTTGGTTTCTAACCTATTACTGTGAGCTTTTTCTTAAATATTTAATTTCCTGGATAATATATGGCTCAGTGAAATTTGGGCAATGTTTTCAGTTAAACTAACATTTGTGAGCACCTAATAATAGGCGCTAGTGGTACAAAACCGTATAAGACGAAGGCATTGTCGAAAAGTCAGTGTAGATCTAAGGGTCTAGTTTTGGGCTCCAATTTTCTTCTCTATAAAATCAGGGCAGTAAATATTTAAAGTGACTCACTGTAATTAGCATAATATTCTCTATGAATGGGTGAGCAGATGATGCCTCTTACTTTCAGAGAAAATTACTACCCTTGTGCTTCTAAGTATGCTTTAGACTTTACAGAGGTTTTCTAGTCTCTCTTTCCTACCAGCGAAGCCTATCACACTTTTGTTTCAGAACCTAGGATACCTTCAAGTAGCTGGAAGAGATAAAAGTGGTAGGAAAAGCACTGCTTCACAAGAACACAGCATGCCATAGCTTGCAAAGTGCTCTCAGATATGCTAATTAGATCTTCAGCATAAACTGGAAACATAGGCAGGATCTGACATTTTCTCCATTTTACAGGTAAGAAAGTTATGGCTCTTACCACTAGCCCTTCCTAAGGGACACAGGAAATGACCTATACTTGCATATACAGGACAGCCCTCCACGGGGCATCTCAGGGACTATCTGGATGCAAGAGGGGCATGCCCCTGAGAATGGTTACTAGTCACCCCTGACTAAAATACTAAAAGCTTTAAGACCCCCTTCTTCTACTTCATACCTTAAACCCTGCAAATGATCTGCTTCAGCTTTATACTTCCAGGCCGGTGTATTGCCCCAACAGCAGCTATTTCCACAGTAAAGAAATGACACCAACTGCCAAGGAAAATCATGTCTTTAGGGATGACATACTCCCTGCAGAGAGGAGTCTGAACCTGAAACCAAAGCTGAGTGAGGTGCTGTCACCTCATCTCCATACCTAGTGTTCTGACCTAAAAAATCTGAAAGGTGAAAGCTGCATTTCCTTTCACCGACTTCACAACCTTGAACGATGGGGGCTGTCTCAGGGCAGCCATCGAAACCCTGATAAGAGGACTGAGAAACAAACAAAACACTCAAGGTGAGAGTTTGGTATCTTTTAACCCTTGACCTCTTTGGGAACTTAATGGGAGGAGGGAATGGGTTAAGAAATATGTAGCACTTAAATAGTCAGGGCCATCCATCCTGAATTAAATATTAACTACTCCACTGACTAAAATACTAAATACTGCCAAGTCTTGGAGGAGAGGGAATAAAGACCAGGTGAAGTTCTGGCATCTGGAGAGGGTGGGGTGGAGAGAGGGCTCCAGCTCCGTTCCAGGTTGGCTTGTCTGCACCTTCTAATCAGACCCAGGTCTCTCTCATCCTCCTTCTCCAACGAACTCACCCACATGTCCTCCAAGAGCTCTGCCTCTCTGCCTACTAGTCAAAGAGGTTTCCTATCTTTCAATCCAGGTGTCTCTGCTTCTTGTTGACTACCCAGAGATGTGCCTTGGGCTGGAAACTATCCTAAGAAAAATATCAGAAAGATAAAACTTGCACAATGTGCATATCCGTCTCCATGAGCACATGGGCAAGTTTCTGTATGTGTTTAGGCAACATTATCATCTTCCTTTTCACCAGTGGATTTGAGGCAAGGAGCAGGTAAAAATACTCTCTGCATAGGAGAGCTTTGTTAGACACTGCTGGTGGTCTTTACTCCTAAGTTCACCATCTAGGGCAGCCCTCAGTCAGTGAGTGTGGGGTGCTGGCTCTGTGGTGTGAGGTAAGCTCAAGTCTGAATCTCCAGTTGCCAGGACTGGAAAACCCATATATTCACTCAGGACTGTGTGTGCCAGACCCTTGAGCCTGGCACTGAGGTCTTCCCACTTCCCTCTTCTCTGCAGCAGGAAGGAAAGAGTCAAAGTTAGGGACCAAAGGGTTAAACCCCCCAAGATGGATAATGGAGAGGCGACTTGCTACTCTGACTTGACTCCTACATCTGCCTTCCTTCTGCAGGTAAATCTGCCACACAAACTGCCAACTTGGACACCTGCAGGAAAACAAAACAAAGCCACCACCCTGGTCTGCTTCTCTGTCTGTGGACTCTGCCACACTACCTTGGCCTGAGCCCCACTTGGAACTCTAACTAGACTTGACATGCAGCTGCGAAATATTCATGTAGGTGAGGCCCAGCACAGCCAAGTAGCTTTCTGTTTGCCAGTCTCTGCATCTATTAACAGGCAGAGTCAGAAAGTTAATTGAGTAGAACCCAAATAAACTTGACTTTGCAGCTAGATTATCCATGGGTTTTCCAAAGATGAGCTGGTAGCTGGAGTTGAAGTTTTCCCCACATGCCCAAACCTCATATCCCTTTACAAACAACCTAGTGCAGCTCATGCCTAACACACCTGTCCACAGAGAGCTCCATTATCAAACGAGCATGATCAAACACACACACACACACTGCACCCATTATTTAAACAAAGATCGACACCGAGTTGGTAAAGCCACGGGAGAATTTCCGGTTATAATCGCAATGGAAAACCAAGATACTCTCCCCCGTTTTGACTCCCTCTATTTCAACTGTTATTTTCCAAAATCACAACTCAATTTCAATTGTTCAGAGATGGAAATTTCCAAAACAAATCTATTTTCTTTTTCGTGTTGTTTGCACAATATGCCTATCCAACCTAAGGAGGTAAATGAAAAAGAAGGTCCTCCCAGCCCCGGTCTCCACAAAAATACTACAATCTCAAGTCACTACCAACCTGATCTGATCCCAGAATGAACTCGGAGAATTGGGGAACAGGTAGGAAAGCTCCCTAGCTTGGGTATAGAGGGACACCTTCCTTCCCCTGTAGTTCTGATTTCCCATGAAACCCCTTCCTCTTGCTGCAGGATAAGCAGTAGTTGGTTAGTGATTAACTCACCTCCACTGGGTTGGGGGCTGAAGACAGGAAAGAAATACCCTTTTATTTCAAAGGGCAGAGACGGAGACAGAGGCTGCTTCCCCTGCCTCCTACTGTTTTCTTCTCCTTTTGACCTCCTCCTGACTTACCTAGACAGGTAAATGCTTCATCTGTGCTGCCTGGCCCCCACCCTGCCACTGACTCAGCCAATCCTAGGCTCCCCTCCCTACCTCTCATTCCAGCTGTTTCCTCAGGGAGGGAATGGGAGGGGAATGAGCAGGGTGGTGCTGCTCCCTCTTAGCCAATCATCTCCTGCCCTCCCCTTCCCTGTTTAGAGCTAATAAAGAGCTCTTTAAAAAAGGAGGGCTGGAAGGAGGAGGAGCTGGTTTGGGCTGAGACTGGAAGGACAGGTGGCAGGGAGGGAGCAGGCAGAGATAGTATATATATTTAATGTTGATATAAAGGAACGCAGACAGTCCTCTGGGCAGTGTGCTTTTCCATAGGTCTACGTGAAATAGGTTTTTCATCTAGAACTACCTTCTTCCACTAGGAGATTAGTTTTCCCCTGAATTATCTAAGCTAAACTCATTTGTGGTCAGTTTTGCTGCTAGCTTTTCTAGCTGTTGAAAGTCACTTTCTTCCCCAAGCCTACTCCTAGCTCATAAGTCTGGCAATTCCATTCATGTCCACTTAGGAGGGTGTCCCAAGGCTAGGGTTGCTGTAGTTGGGCCAGTCTCGCCCCAGTGCTTGACAACAATCTCCTTGGCCTAATTTATTTCTGGGGAAATAAAACCATTCATCCCCTGAGAGGTCCCTATCCTGATGGAAGAGTGACTGGACAGCTTGAAAGGGGAGAGCATGCACTCTGTCATTTGGTCCTCTGCTCTCTTTTAGTTGTTCATGGAAGGTGGCAATACATATTATGAAATAAAAACAAAACAAACTTCTAACCAGTTTAGCAACTCCTACCTCCTTTCGTGGACTGACAGTTGGCACTTGTAGGGAGAAGAGAGTAGGTAGAAGAACCTACTGCTTTTGGGAAGAAATCTCCCTCCAAGTACAGAGACCACTCTTATCAGATATGATTTTTGACTGGAAGCTGGTTTTTCCTAGAGGTTGGTTATCCTTGACACCTATCAGGATTTGAGGTATTCCACTTACTAGCATTAAAAGGGCAGGGAGAAAATTTAAAATCAATGTACACAATAATTGCCAAAATTTATTAGGTTCTTGCTATTTGCTAGGTATTGTGCTGAGCGTTTTCATGTACCTTATTCTTTAGTCTTTAACTTAAAAAAGTAGACATTTATTAATATCTAAATTTTACAGGGAAGTTAAAAAACTTTTTCAAGGCCATGTAGCTAGGAAGAGGCAGGGTGGGGATTTTAATTCAGGCAATATAACATCAAGATTGCCATGAATCAGCATAATGCCAATCTGCCTCTGTTTTGGAGAGAATCTCAAGTGGAAATCATGAAATACACAGATAATTTGCAAGTGTAATTCTAGCAATTAGATTCGTCCTTTTACATTTCATTTCCTACTTAAAGCTATTAATATGTTTTATAACAAGACGACACATGGCTTTCATCTTTTCTCTTTCTGTGATCACGGTTGGATAGGAAATAAAAAGCACAGTGATCTGGGGCCAAGGTAAAGATGAGGTGGAGCAGGACTAATGGATAGGAAGGAGGTTGGAGGAAGCTTGGGATAACCCAGTCCCCTGTCAGCAGCCTATGGATATCACAGCTGAATGAGCACTTCAGGCTATGACCTCTCTCCCGGGTGTGTCATTCAAACATGTATGATGTCATAATACTAACAAAACAGGAAGGACATCTCCAAATCAGCAGTTCCATGCAACCAGAGTCACACCCATGGATGAAGTCAATGAAGTTGATCCAGCTCCATAGGTGTGTGATTTGAACATTTGCTAAAAAAATGAATTGACTTATGAGAATTAACTTCCAAGAGGACAGTAGGCAGTCTTATTTGTGAACAGACAGTTTTTCAGTTATAATAAAATTAGGATAACTAGGAGGAACCCCTGTCTTTTACCAGGTAGAAGCAGGGACATAGACAAAATCATCTTTCTTTTCCTCTCTTTCCTCTCAAAAACGTTTTCTTTTTGTAAATTATGAAATATTTCAGATACCCTGGCATAACAAACACAACTGTACCTAACACCCAGTTCAGGAAATAAAACATAAACATCATAGTCGAAGTTACTTACAAGCCTTGAGCCTCCCTTCCCCGCAAACACACATATGTTCTAGCTGAAATAAATCACTATCTCAAATTTTCTGTTTCCCATTCTCCATGTACTTAAATGTTTTCCCTGGAATTCATATTGTTTTTGCTTTGTTTTATTTTTGCTTAGAAACGTACCAAGTCTCTAACATTCCAAGATAATTGGAAAGGAGGCCTGGACTACAGAAAAGGAAGGATTTCCTAAGTCAGTCAAAAGCCTGAAACAATAAGGCTTCCTGGTTGATATCGGTCATCATTTGAGGGGGTATGTGTGTCATTGCTCTTAGTATGTAAATGCCTGTTTGATGACCAGACTCTGTGAAAACTAATTACAGCCCAGCTCTCCTGATTCATCTGTTCCCTCCTTCTCCATTCTTGCATATGCTGTTGTGGTCAGGTCATCTCTTTGACTGTCAGAGGCTAGTTTATGATTTCCTTTCTGAGTACAACCTCCCCACTGAGGCACCTCCCTTCCCCCTAAGTGCACATGTAAGTGTGCACACACGCACATGTGCACACACACACACACGTCATTTCAAAACTGAAATATACCACAAACAGTCATTGGCCAAACTTTCCTCTTAGGCCCCTTATAAAGTTAGACTCTGCAAAATAGTTGTGGACTTCCATTCTAACCATTCATGATACTTATTTATTCACATTGCAGTTACATCCTAGCAGTGTCTTCCTTTCCCTTTCCTCTCCAAAGGAAAAATTAAGTTACTTTGAACATATGCTGTCACCGTCCTTAGGAAACACTTGGCACTCAGTGCGTTCATGTTTGGGCGTGATACTATATGCTGGGGCTCTGAGTGTGACCTCTAAAATACTGGGGGAAGAGAAGGTTTTATTCCTCAAATAGGGGTTGGGGGAACAAGAGCTTTCTTTAAAGAGAGCACAGCTAGGGAAGAATTCAGATGAGGGTAACTATAATTTGGCTGTAAGATGTGGGACTGGATAGCACAGATTAGGACATCAAATAGATCACCAAGTTCTCACTGAAGTGATATTAGTGTTAAGACTATAATAATTTGATGAGAACTAAAGCATGTACTTAAGTAAATTTGGATGAAGGAGTTCTGAAATCACTTAATCGTTAAGTAGTTTTAGGGAGTATTTTTTTTCTCCTTTCTTTGTTGAGAGCAGTGTTTCTTCAGTCCATCTATCATGGAAATTTGGAGGACTCAGCTGCCCCTTTCTCCCTAGAACTAAAGAAAGTTCGAGGGCTAAGGTCACCAATTAGCATCAGAGAATTCTGCAAGAAACACCAAATCTTAATGTGTTCAAAATTGGAGTTACATTGTCCATGTCCATACCCCTCAAATGTCCTCTCTCCTCTATCCCCATCCCAGCTAATTGCATCACCACACTTCTTCTCACCCAGGCTCGAGAATACTTCACAGTCATTCTCAAATACCTCCTGTGAGATAGCTTTCATACCTCTTTCCAATTCTTTATCCTCCCTAGTCTGGTTCAGATTTTCACTGTCAGTGAGATCATGGACCACTAGAGATGGAGGAGGCTACAGAAATTACTTGTTACCCCTCTTCCATTTTACAGACACACATCTGAGTAGTCATTCCTCCTCTTAAAATACTTCGATGGGTCTTCATGGCATTCAGGATGAACTTCAGAGTCCCTGTTATGACACAAAAAGACCTTCATGAGCTGGCCCTACATGCTTCTCCTAGCCTATCTTCATTTATATTCTGGACTACAGCCACATCCACTGTTTCTGAAACTGCTGTGCTTCTGGGCCTTTGCCCATGCAGTACACTCTTCTTGGATCTCTTCCCACCCTTGGCATCCTGGCTTAGTCTTATGCTTCCTTCAGGGTTCAGCTTAAGCATGACCTTCTTTTGGAATAGAATATTAGGTGCAGCTTCACTGTAGTCTCTTAACACAATGTACACATCTGTATGTTCAACCCACTAGGATATAACTGTCCTCTTTCTCTCCCTGTAAATTTCGGATTCATGAAAGGCACTAATTTTTTTTCTATGTATTACTTTTCTTTTCTACTGTAATAGTTATATATTAATGTCAAAACTGCTGATAAACTCTTTGGCAACTGAACTCCTTAAGAAACTTGCCCTAAAAAGTTTATTCTTCATGATCAATCTGAAAGATAATCCTGCTACTACTACAATTTTACTTGTATTGTTTTTTCCCGATTCTTGTCCTTTGACATGCTATTAAACTCTGCGTTGTTCTTAGAAGTAATGAGCATTGGCTCATTAGGATTGTTTTCAGAGGCTTTTGACCTTTTGATGTCATGAATATGTCTATCAATCTAAGATGCCTATGAAGGCCCTGAGTTGATGATGCTTCACACTGCAGTGATTGAACACATATCTAGTGATGGGATGACTGATTTCCTTTATCTTTCTTATAACAAAATGCTCCTACCATTCTTCATGTTCTTTACTAACTATTATGGATATCTAAAAATTAATAAGAAATATCAGGATTAATAGAATTTATAAAGATTGTAGCTTATAGCAAATATTCAAATAGTGGAAATGTCAGGTAACTTTATTAGATTCTGTTTGGATCTCCTAGGAAGCTCCCAACAGCTCTACACAGAATCACTTGTTGAAATTCCCAATCTAATTTTTTATTTTTTGCTTTCCAAATTTGTTATTTCTTGGAACATTCTTCATTAAATTTGCATGAAATGCATACTCAGTATACATTTATTAATATTTATTTTATTTGCTATAATGACTCATTATTAACAGTAGACAGGGCCATGGAATACACACTTAACCACATGGTATGTTAGTCAATTTGCATTGCTATAAAGGAATACCTGAGACCTAGTAATTTATAAAGAAAAGAGGTTTGGCTGGGCATGGTGGCTCATGCCTAAAATTCCAGCACTTTGGATGGCCAAGGCAGGGGGATTGCTTGAGCTCAGGAGTTCGAGACCAGCCTGGGCAACATGACAAAACCCTGTCTCTACTAAAAGTACAAAAATTAGCCAGGCATGATGGTGCGTGCCTGTAGTCCCAGCTACTCATGGGGTTGAGGTGAAAGGATGGCTTGAGACTGGGAGATCAAGGCTGCAGTGAGCCATGATTGTGCCACTGCGCTCCAGCCTTGGTGACAGAGCAAGACCCTGTCTTTAAAAAAAAACAAAAAAAGAAAAGAGATTTTTTTGCTCATGGTTCTGCAGACTGTACAAGCATGGTGCCAGCATCTGCTAAGCTTCTGGTGAGAGTCTCAGGGAGCTTACATAACAGAAGGCAAAGGGAGAGCCGGCAGTGTCACACGGTGAAAGAGGGAGCAAGAAAGAGGAAGGAAGTGTTAACATGCATATGCTGTATACATTTATTAATATTTCTTTTATTTGCTATAATGACTCATTATTAACAGTAGACAGGGCCATGGAACATACACTTACCACATAGTGTGTTAGTCCATTTGCATTGCTGTAAAGGAATGTCTGAGACCTAGTAATTTATACAGAAAAGAGGTATGGCTGGGCATGATCTCATGTGAGAACTTAGAACTTACCCATTACAAAAGGACAGCACCAAGACATTCATGAGGGATTTGTTCCCATGACCCAAACACCTCCCACTAGGTCCACCTCCAACTTTGGAGGTCACATTTCAACATGAGATTTGGAGGGGACAGAACATTCACACTATATCACATGCCAACAGCTCTAAGCAAGGCAGACTGAATAGACTGTAACCACTTGTCTCCTACCTGCTGGTTTCTTGGTTCCCAGAAATGTCACCTTTAATGGTCAACTCCACATATCAGCATTTCCTGCTGTTGCTTTTGATTTGGTGTTACTGGATTCCTTGGAGTCACTAACATCTTTATGTTGATCACATAACAGGCAGATTGGTACCGCTATAAATTCATGAGTAACAACCTCAAATGGGTACTCTATACTGCAGACAATTACTACTTTCCTCTAGGAAGCTGGATTTCCCATTTTCTGAGACCACTCTTTTTCTCTCTCCATAACTGTCCACATCTCTTTCACTCCATTTTGATATAACAACTTTGTCACCAATTTTGAAAGCTTCAGTAAGACAACAGTAGTCAAAAGGCAGGAATGCCACATTCGCATCCCCAAATTTACAAACCTACCTTCCTTTGCACCATTTTCTTCTTTTTCTCTGTTGGTACAACAACAGCAAAACGTTTTTCCTATAAAACCCCGTCATCCACGTGTGCTCTGAATCTCATCTCACCAGCTCTATCCCTGCAACCTTCTCTCCTGCATCGTCATTTTGACCTTTCTCCTAAAATAATTCCCACATGTGTGGGAGTCATCACATCCCACACATAAGTGCAAAACCCCCATCATCACACTTATGAACTACAAAAGGATCTTTTTTTTTTTTTTTTGAGGATGGAGTCTCGCTCTGTCGCCCAGGTTGGAGTGCAGTGGCCGGATCTCAGCTCACTGCAAGCTCCGCCTCTCGGGTTCACGCCATTCTCCTGCCTCAGCCTCCCTAGTAGCTGGGACTATAGGCGCCCGCCACCTTGCCCGGCTAATTTTTTGTATCTTTTAGTAGAGATGGGGTTTCACCGTGTTAGCCAGCATGGTCTCGATCTCCTGACCTCGAGATCCACCCGTCTCGGCCTCCCGAAGTGCTGGGATTACAGGCTTGAGCCACTGCTCCCGGCCAAAAGGATCTTATAGCACTTGCATTTTTATTTCTTTGTAGTGTTGTTTTTTTTTTCGCCTCCAAATTATACCCACCACCTAGAGAAGTTCCTGGCATGACATTAGCATTCAAAAATGTTCAATGAATTAATATTATCTCAATCTTGAGGTATTTGACACCATATTTTGCAATAAGTAAAAGCTCAATAAGGATTTGTTAAACCATTTAACACTTTTCAGAGATAAATTATTACCTTAGCTTTTCCTATACAAATTCAAGATCATTTTCTTGGTCTTCTTTGTAAGAGTAAGAAAAATAAGGCTAGATCTTTGGATGTTAAAGGATGAACCTAATGAGAGGGTGACTTTGGCAGTATGTCAACATAATGCAAAATCTGCTCCTTAGTTTTGTAGGTTTAAAAACTCAAATTGATCAATTTACTCCATCATATTAATGCTCTGGGAGAAGTAACTCAATCCAATAAAACTCGTTAGAGAAAGAGTTATCAACCCCAATACAAAACAGTTAAGTCATAGTGGAAGAAAGTTTGGAATTCCAGCAACTGTAAAATTTTGTCCATAATTAGGAAGAGTAATTTTATGAAATGTCCTACATAATAGACTCTAAAAATAGATTATTATTCCATAAAAAGGACATTTCTATTTAATTCAATATAAATATCCAACAGAATGGAAATGAACTGTGTTAGAAAAATATTCACGGTTACTTGATAAAGTGCCTTTTCCTATTGGACAGTTCTAAATAAACCCTGACAAATTCTTACTAAACCCTTCTTTCCTCCATTGTTGATAGAAAAATTATTACCTCATTTGTTTCATACCTGATATTTCCAAGATTACATCTTTTTTTTAAAAAAAAAACCCCACAATTTTATGGTAGTTGTTTATTGATTATCATAGGAAAGGTGCTGCTGATGACTTCGACTTCCAGGAATGCTGGACTGGGTAATTCAGACAAACTCTCCTGCCGTTTGCAATGGAGAGCCAAAAAGATAGTGAAGAATTTGGCCAGCACTAAGGACACAGGCCTGGATCAAGGTGAGGACAGAGATCTGGTGTGTTGTGTCCAACATTTGAGGCCAGCCACTTTTCCTCTGGAGACATTTGTCTATTCCAAAATGAGTGGCTGAGATGCTGAGAGGCTGAGTGGTACTTCTGACAGCTTAAGATAACAAGGAGAACAGGCATTGGAGTTCAGGGTCCACCAATGAATGTGCTCTAGTGAGCCACGCTCACTGCAGGTTGGGACCTCAGAGAGTTGCACCACAGGAGTGAGAATGAACTCTTCCAACACTGGCGTGGGGACTAGCTGTGCTGGACTTACGTAAGTTATGGTGATGTCTATGCACTCTGTGAGATAGGTAAGGGTTATTGAGAATAATTTTGTCTACATTTTGTACTTAACTTCAGTATTGATTTCAAACCTGACTCCTGAGTCAGCAACAACTGCAAACAACTCCAGATTAATAGCTTTTTGGCTTAATGTATGATTTAACAGGGCCATCTTTAGGGTTTTAGAACACGGCCAAGTCATTATGACATCTACTCCAATACCTCAGGATTCACTAATGAAGTCCTCCAATTGAATACAGAGAAATGCCACAGGAATAAGATGAGAAAACTTCACTTCGTGTAAGGAAGGAATTCTAGGAGGTCAGAAGGGCAGAGAAGTTAAAAGAGTGGCAGCTGCTAAAGCAAAGAGAGAGAAGGCTATTCATTCTCTGAGAGCTATTAATAGTTTCTTAGGAATTCTTGAATTCATTTTATGAGGAAATCATAAAAGTTTCAGTGAGCTTAGGGGAATATGTTTGTGCCTTGTTTTCATCTGGTAAACATCCTCAAAATTTATAAACAAAATAGAGACAAAGATAATCCAAGTCAAAACAAAATAGAAAATATATTTGAAATGCCTGCTTTTCTGTTCTTGAATGTCTCATTCAGGCTTAGAGATGTAAGATAAGCATAGATACTTACCCATCCAGTAATTATACACTTTGCCAAATACGTAAGTCCTGCTTTGTAGCCTTCGCCACATAACTAAGAGCACAAGTCACTCTTTTTCTAAGCTCTAATGGAATGGTAAAGAGGACAGAAAAAAAGTTTTTCTTTTTGTAGTTATAACTAGCATTTAAAACGCTTTTTTTTTTTTTTTTTTCCTGAGATGGAATCTCGCTCTGTTGCCCAGGCTGGAGTGCAGTGGGGTGATCTCGGCTCATTGCAAGCTCCGCCTCCTGGGTGCACGCCATTCTCCTGCCTCAGTCTCCCGAGTAGCTAGGACTACAGGCACCCGCCACCACACCCGGCTAATTTTTTGTATTTTTAGTAGAGATGGGGTTTCACCGTATTAGCCAGGATGGTCTCGATCTCCTGACCTTGTGATCCACCTGCCTTGGCCTCCCAAAGAGCTGGGATTACAGGCGTGAGACACTGCGCCTGGCCAGATATATATTTTTTTAAATTATACTTTAAGTTCTGGGATACATGTGCAGAATGTGCAATTTTGTTACATAGGTATACACGTGCCATGGTGGTTTGCTGCACCTATCAACCCGTCATCTACATTAGTTATTTCTCCTAATGCTATCCCTCCCCTTACACCCCACCCCCTGACAGGCCCCGGTGTGTGATGTTCCCCTTCCTGTGGCCATATGTTCTCATTGTTCAACTCCCAATTATGAGTGAGAACACATGGTGTTTGGTTTTCTGTTCTTGTGTTAGTTTGCTGAGAATGATAGTTTCCAGCTTCATCCATGTCCCTGCAAAGGACATGAACTCATTCTTTTTTATGGCTGCATAGTATTCCATGGTGTACATGTGCCACATTTCTTTATCCAATCTATCATTGATGGGCATTTGGGTTGGTTCCAAGTCTTTGCTATTGTGAATAGTACTGCAATAAACATGTGTGCATGTGTCTTTATAGTAGAATGATTTAAATCCTTTTGGTATATACCCAGTAATGGGATTGTTGGTCAAATGGTATTTCTAGTTCTAGATCCTTGAAGAATTGCCACACTGTATCCCACAATCGTTGAACTAGTTTACACTCCCACCAACAGTGTAAAACGTCCCTATTTCCCCACATTCTCCCCAACATCTGTAAAACAGATTTTTTTTTTAAGATGATAGGGACCTAATGACTTCTAGCACTATTTCTCATTATGCAAAAGACTACCTCCATTACTATTTTTTTTTATATTATAGCTTCCCTTTTCATTCTTGTTAGGTTTTCAACGTAAGTTTATTTTGCAACAATACCCATCCTTTTTTAGTCTGAGTTCTTTCCTCTAGGACCTCAGAGAATAAATCTAATTCATCTTTTATACATTTCCCAAAATTTGAAGTTAGCTATCATGTCAATCTCTTTTTCTTCCCCCCTCATTTCGTCAGCCTCCACGATGGCCATCAAACCTGTTTTTCACCACATTTTACAGGTAAAACCCACATCCAAACCTCCAATGCAACATGACCAACATTAAGACTATTGCGGTTGGGCACGGTGGCTCACACCTGTAATTCCAGCACTTTGGGAGGCCGAGGTGGGTGGTTCACGAGGTCAGGAGATCAAGACCATCCTGGCTAACATGGTGAAACCCCGTCTCTACTAAAAATACAAAAAATTAGCTGGGTGTGGTGGCGGGCGCCTGTAGTCCCAGCGACTTGGGAGGCTGAGGCTGGAAAATGGTGTGAACCCAGGAGGTGGAGTTTGCAGTGAGCCGAGATCGCCCCACAGCACTCCAGTCTGGGCGACACAGCAACACTCTGTCTCAAAAAAAAAAAAAAAAAAAAAGACTATTGCTTCCTTTTCCTGCTCTTTCAAGTACTAAGATGTAGCTATTTTTGCAACCTAAGCCATAGCACTCTATTGGGATCAGAATTAGAATTAAGTACCATTGCTACATCTTTTGTCAAAACAACTATAAAGCCAGGTTTTCCCTCATGCTGAATTCACATAATGGATTGTTTAGAACTCAAGGGCAGGACTTCACATTTAGGAATATTCAATGTTAGGCGTTTTTGGCTTGTTGAGATTTTTGAATTGTCATTCATTGTTCTGTAAGTCTTCTCTGGCTTTACATTATCTGTAAATTTAATGACTATAAGTGGTTAGTGAAAATGAATTGCATGAGGCTAAGGACATAAAACTGGTATAAGCCATAAGAGATCTCTTGCAAGTTGATTAATGGTTCATTTAAACAACCATAGTGATAGGCACGATTCCAAAACTTCTTTTTTTTTTTTTAAATCATGCATTAGTATCGCCTGGGGGCTTATTAAAATTGATTGTTGGGTCTCACCAATTTCTGATTTCCTTCTGAGCATTTGCATTTCTAACAAGTTCCCAGGTAATGTGATGACCAACTTTGAGAAGTATTGCTTTATGGGCACAATTAATTATTCAATAAGCTTCCATCACACAACCCAAGCAATTCTTTATGTACCTTGTAATGTGAGGTTTGGCTTGACTTATTCTTAGGTTGGATGTATGCTGACCCCCAGAGATATATTTTATGCTGCTGTACAATTTGATTAGATATTATTAGTTCCACTTCCTTAATTTTTAAGCTTTCAATGTGAAAGAATGGGTAAGTAGTTTAGTTTAGGTAGGGAACCTGAACTCTGGCCAATTCTAATAGCCACAGTGTTGCTTCAAATACATGTTTAAATGTTGACACTACCAAAGATGAAATAAACCCTACCATAGTGATGTTGCTATTTTCAAACAGATTAAGTTCACAAAGATTGCAGTCTATTATAAAAGAAATATTAAGCCTTTCCACATTGACAATTTGTCAGCAACAAATATTGAATTACAACTTGCAGGATTTGATTTAGAAAAAAATTTAGTCAATGAATGGGAATTTCAAATGCCTTTCGGCGTTAAGGAGAAATACCTTAGTTTCTCCTATCTCATTCACTGAGTCCGCCTAAATGGTGATATTAGGCAGATTTTGGTAAAGATGCGGTAAGCTTTTGATAACATGTATATTGAGTAAAATAGCTGTTCACTGGCCCTCTGCCCTGATCCCAAAATAAACTCAAAACAACAATGTTTTCACTTCATTTATTCCTTTGAAACAAGTCACTTAATACAGCATTTAGATATTCAAAGTCATACACCTCATAAATAAAATCAATGCATCTTAATGACAATGGCAAAATCACGTAAGAGTTGTAGAAAATGAAGTTAGACATCTTCCAGGTAGCAGCAGTGCATTACTTCAAAAAATGCTGGCAAATAGGCAAAACATTTTTAAAACAAGAAAACACTGTCCATCTTAAGAAAAAATATTTTCTTACGCTGTTTTGCCCATCCCTATTTTTTCAAGTCATATTCTAAAGCTCTAATTTGACAGTCTTGTGGTTTTATTTTTGCATCAGGAACCTGTCTCTACTGAATTAGTACAGAAATTATAGGAATATTGTTGTTCTCTAACCCTTTTCACAAGCTATTCATATTCATTCTGTAATTAGGCTGAATTTAAATTTTTTTCAAGGAAAAATACTACTCTGCTAAGTACATATTTCCTGTAAACAGCTGGAGTCCTGAATGGCACCAATGTGACTGGAAAACTGACAAAAATTAGGTCCCCTGGTCCTTTAAGTAACTTACGGGCTAATTACATAGCCTATACCAGTTTATAAAGTAGACTCGTAATCACAGTAGAAATTCTGAGCCTAAGATTATCCTTTCTGTTTACCTACAACTTAATCAAATTATATCTTCACTATTCCTAAACTCTTGTATGTTGGTTAGTACTTTTAAAAACGTAAGTATAAAAGGGCATCATGGCAAAATGCTTATAATTCATGGTTTCATACTTTAATGACAAGCTTTTTCACCTATGGCCATGCTATATTCTATGATAAGAAATGGGGAAGAAGGGTTGAGTTGACACAAAGGCATTGCTTTAAAAATGTTTGGAAAAGCATAATTCATGACTAGGAATGCATCTATTTGACAATCTCTTCTTTTTCAGTGGTACTTTGTCCTCTTGGCCCTTTTCTCCCTTCACTCTACCATGAGGGGGTTACCAACCTCCTTTAAATGTATGTGAATCAAGACCTAAATCAGCACCCTACAATTCAACATCAATAATAATTTTAAGTCAAATATTCAAAGCACTGTAAGCAAAATGCTAGCTAATTTTGAGAAAAATAAACACTCTCCCACACCAGGGACATTTAATATTCTTTTTATGTTGAATGACGTGCTGAAATACTGTAACACTTCATAACAAAACAGCTTTAGTTAATAAACTAGCTTATTCAAATCGAGTGTTTCACTTTGGACTTAAAATGATGTCACTTGTATATGACACTTTTAAGGCCTCTGACTCAAAAATCAGTTTCCTTAAAATAAGTCTGCTTGGAAACAAACAAGTTTTAAGGATCAAATCTTTTAGAAATTATCAGTCATCTTTGCACTACAAGGACAATTTTGAATACTGCATTGTACAATGAATACAAGATATTCACATTATAATAACATTTTTAATGCTAGAGCACAGACCATGCTCCTAATAGTTACTGAAATTGAGTTCTACTGTTATCAAAACACCAGAATGCTGTGCCATTAGATACACTCTATACTGATGGCAATCTTTGATTAAGAAGAGCTGATGGATAGTAGCTCAAGAATTGTACTTTAATGTCCTTAATTAGATCCCTAGAGGGCCAACATGTAAACTTTTATTCCATATTTTTGTTAAAGTGCTGCAAACAAATTAAATGTGTCTCAACACATGAAAGAACGTAATTCTTAGTATGTTTAGGAAGGTCACCTGATTCGTCAAAAAAAAAAAAAAAAAAAAAATCGCTGTTGCTTAATCTTGCATACTTCCCATTCCATTTTTTTTCAAAAAGATGTAAGAAAACTATGTTTAGCTTAGGGCAACTTGCAACACCCACGTTTTAATCCCTACACAGAAGGAATAAACTGGAGAAGCAAGTTAGGCATGGGCATTTGGGGCCACAGACAAATTAGATAGATAACATAATGTTAGTTAATTCCTGATTATTATTTTGCTGGGACTTCATGGAATAATCAAGTGGCATGACTACATTAGTTGTTAAAAACAGGGTCAAACTGACCAGCAGTCAAGCTTCAAGGGTACTACCTGACTATGCTAATTTCATGGGAAACAATGAAGAAATCAACCACAAACCATTAGCAAAAGATGTAACACACTAATATCTTCGCTTGGCTAACACATCACAAAATTTCCAGGTATATTCAATTTTCGCTTCTGAAATCACTTTACTCAGGAGTGAATCTTCATAGCACTACACCTGACCTTTAATCCAAAGAAGAGTAAAAGAAAGGAAGAAGGGTGGGGTGGGAAAGTGAGGTCTTTATTCACTTTGCCACTGATATAAACTGTCCTCATTTTAATTTTAAAAAAAAAAAAAAACCCTCCCCTATGGCAGGCAAAAACTGAATGAATAGGAAGAAGGATTTCACTCTGCTCTAGTACAAAACTTAAAGACATTTACTCCTCCTGAAAGTTATAAGTCCACAGATTTTCAAAATTCCCAAGATGAGAATTTACTCCCTTTAATAACTAATTTCAAGAGTTTAATAAGCACAGTAAAAAATGAAAAAACAAACAACAACAACAACAACAACAAAAAACCCCTGTAAATTCTGTGAGGCTTTAAAGCTTGAGTTTAGAATGAGGAAAGGTTTAGGTTTTTAATGCTTAATAACTAAATCAGATGGTCCGCAAATAAAGCTTCATCTTGAATTTTCCATGATCAGAACACTAAAGTACTAGTGCTAAATTTCAGCAGATTAAAGTCATTTTTGAAAGGAATTTGACAGAGTATCTGTGTCCAACTGGTAAATGGACAACCTACATGACAGATAAAATAGAATGAAATAAGATCCCCTGAATACTTGACACTTAATATGTAAACAAAGCACTTACAATGAAGGGGTTTAATTTTCCTTTCCATTTGTTAAATTTACCCACTGTAGAAAATATATACTGAATTTTAAAGTGACAGAAACTTATGTTGGAACATATCAAAACATACAACAGAAACATATCAAAACATGCCTGGCACAGTATAAATTACTCAATAAATATTTGTTGCATGAATAAACTTCTACATCTACAGCTGCAGTAAGCAAATGTCAACTTTGTCTCCTGAAGTCGCAAAGAAAGGAAGGTAAGCATTCTGACTAACGATGCATAAAGCTCAATTTGATAATTGTTATCTAGTGGTATATTCTTAATTTACAGTTTTAAATTTAATATTTTCTGGGAGAAATAAAAAAGATACAAAACCAAAACCATCTAGACCAGATGAGAGTCAGGTGTGGAGAGATTTTCAATCCTATTAATTTGAACATATTATGATTGCCAAACATTAAGTATCATAAGTTTATCAGTGCTATTTTTAAGGCTCAGTAAAATAGAAAACTAAACACTTTTAAGTTATACTGATCATAACAGCTTATATTGTCTAAAATAACTATGCACACAAAAGGTACTCAAGAAATGTCATCTGACAATTTCAAACATACTTTGTGAATTGTCCCTTAAAAGTACTTTTCTCCTATATTGTTCAAATGTTCCTTAATTTTATATGGCCACCTTCACCAAGTGAAAGTGCTAAAAGTAAATGTTAATTTTAAAACATTTGCTAGGAAGATATGCTGAAAAAGATCCAAGTGCTTTAAAGTATACCACTGATTTTCTAAGTGAGATACTTAATAAAAAATGAGACCAAAATAACAAAACTTCACAACATTAAGCCTCTTCACATTATATGAGATAATACATAACAAATTATAATTTAGCATCCCTGATCAGAATAATTAAGAGGTAGAAAACTTTATCTGGAAGATCTTGTAGTGAAGCTAAGTTTTAGAGGGTGTGCCTTGCGGATTAGTCCACGAAGCAAATGGCTACACATCTAGTATTAGGAAGAAGCAGAATTCTGAGAAAGCTGCATAAGGCAAGGATTTACAATTTTTCCTATTTTGGAAGTGAAACAAATTCATTCAACAGTATTACTCCAATTACTTTAAAACTTCAAAAATCAAAGTAAAAGATTGCAGACAAGCAAAGTGCTAATTTGCAGAAATGTGAAATTATTTAAAATAACTTTAGTGGAGGGATAAGGCTAGCACAAAAGCAAACACTGTTTAGGTGTGCAAAAAATCTTACAAAAACCAACCCAAAGCAGAGCATTATTACTTGAAAAAAATTTTTTGGAGGAAGTGCTCTTAACAAAAAGCTGAGAAAATTAAATCCCCCCAGACAAATCTTTATGCAAATGAAGAAAAAACTGAGGACTCAAATTTCAAGGAATTTCCAATTTAAAAAAATACCCTGCTTAACTTTAAAATGTTATCCAATGTGACAAAGAGCAGTACATGAATTGCATTAAAACACGAGGCCAACGGTCTTTTAAAGCTTCAGGAAGCTGCTCAGGCACCTTTTCCCTCATACATTCTACTTTTTATACACTAGAGATCTTAAACAGGGCACAATCAGTTCCTGTTTTGTGATAACATTCTCAAGGATGAGACTCATCCCTGTAAAAATTGCTTGTGATGTACTTATCAGTGGTTAAGCACACATTTATAAAGTGTACCAAATTGCAATATAAAATCAGTTTGGACAATTCTGAGTATCTTCATTTGATGAATCAATTCATAATTTAGAAACTTAACTCATTCAGAGTTTTTAAAAAGACTCGGTTACTGGAGACACTGTGGTAAATGTCCAGAGGACTCACAGGAGGCCTTCCACATTACCCAAAATGTGATGCTTTCTTCTACAAGTTAAAGCTGCTGGGTGCTAGTTTATAATACTCAATCTCAATCTTCAGGTCAGTGTCAGTAGGTGGCAAGGATCACCTATTCTGTCACTCCAGCAGAAAGAGGCATGTATGTACAGTTTACCACTGTAGACACACATCTGTAAACTTGCACACTAATTTTAATCTTAACAAGGAATTTCAGTGTCTTAGTGGTTTTAAGTCAAAAGGATGGTTCAAGCATTGTGTCCTTTGTTCTTTAGGGTTATGACAGCTTATTGGAAAACCCAGAGCCTTCTGGATCTGTGAGGTAGTAGACTTCAACCCTCATTCATGCATAGATCACACTTCTCCAAAGTTGGTATGGCCTGTCTCCTTGGCATGTTCCCTTGCTTCTGCTTGTCCAGTTAATCCTTTCTGACATACCATGCATCTCAGGGTGAAGCGGTTGACATCAGTAAACTGTCTCCTTCTTCTAGCTTCATCTGCTAATTCCAGTGCTTGTACAAGAACAATATCATCATTAGAGGAGAAAATGGTCAGAGGAGGTGTATCTGGATCAGGGAAGTTACGTTGAAGTGGATCATAGTGGATGCCATCATAAATAAGCAGAACCCTTTTGGTATATCCTGCATCTTCCCCAAAACGATCAATTCTTACTGTCTGTGTATCCACTACACATATTTCACATTGGTAAAACTTGGACAAAATCGATATCTCTATTGCTCCTCCCCAAGTGTCATCCCTTTTGATCCAGTCACAGTACTCTTGATTTGTTTTTCCCAGTATTGCCTCACTATAGAAGTCCGGATCGCTTGCTACAATTTGTGCTATGAGGCGTCTCATCTCAGGGGCACAAGCTGGATTCAAGACTCCTCCTTCGACGACATAGTACACACTGGTAAAGAGGCAAGAATTGTCTGCTGGGACCACGGTTCTGGTAAGCACAGGCAAAGTTTCCCTGACGTAACTAGAAGCACCACGTTTAGTAAATGCAGGTGAACTTTTGGGCCTGGTTTGGTCTTCTTCAACGATCAGCATGTCACCTGTTAAAAATAAAACAAATCCCGATCTGCAGAGAAATTATAGAAGAAACCGAGTGTTCACTAGCCAAGTCTGTAAATTACAAACTGAAGGAGTTAAAGCATAAACTGGGGTTACTAAAGAGAAGACAGCTTTGCAAATAAGTTACCAGTAACAATCTTTGTTCACTGAATTTTCATAAAGATGAAAAAAGAACAAAGAACAAAGACACTTCAGGTTGCATCCCAATTTAGTGAAGGGGTCTGGAGTAAACAACTTTAAGCTTACCTAAAAAGATACATTTCAAAAACAAAATTTCCTTTCCTTATACAGTATTTTACAGAAGGTGCTCACTACAGAGTAGGCCGCTAGGGGGGTCTCCTTCTCTGGGAACTTATCTACTCTGAGTGTTTACAGCGTCCTTGATACAGCAACTGAAAGCTTTTAATTATAAACACTGATGTTCAAGTTTTGATATGGCACAAAAATAACTGCTACTGGTTAGAAATTGAAAGGGCTTTCAGTGGGTGTTTAAAAGCTGACTCGAAAATGAGTATGCCTGTCAAACGAAGTATCTATGAAGGGGATTGCAAAAATGAACCAAGAAAAAAAAAATCCTGCATCCTTGAGATCTCATCGATGATACAGGGGAAAAGAGACATAAGGACAGAGAAAATAGGCCCTACTTCTTCATATTTTTGTGGACGCCGACGGAAAACAAAATGGGATAGTTTCAAAGCCGACCAGAAAGCGGATTGGGGAAGGGGGACTTCAAGGCTTTGGGTTCCCTTTCAACCCTGTGTCAAGACAAGGAGTTGCTAGACACTTGCCCCGGCCCCCGTCAGAGTTCTCTGTTCTTTGATCTATCCTCGCCCCAGGCCTCAAAGTCCCCCGCCGACCCACAGCCACCTTGCCTTGACTAGTGTTCTGTTCTCTCTCACGCCCCTCTCCGTCCTCCCGGGACTTTCCCTGGCCCCAGCCCTGATTCCTTACCAGATTGGATGGGCAAGTCTTCCAGAATGGTATCCCCATTGCTGAGATCCAGGCACTCGGGAGGGTATCCGACGAGGATTCGCTGACCGCCGGGGGCGATCCCGGTGATGGCGGCAATTTGGCTCTGGAGTTCCCGCACCCGGGTCCGGCTGGACAGCCCCTGCAAAACATGGGTGCCGTCCTTGGCCTTGCAGCGGAGCCGCCACATCGTGTCGGTCCGGCTGCCCACAGGCCAGACACCCGCGGGACCAGCTTTGGTCCCGGCAGCCGGTTGAGCGATGCCGCCGGGGCAACCAGGCGCCGGGTGGACTCCAAAATGGCGACCTTTAGCAGGGCCAAACATCGCGAGAAGTTGCGGGTTGTTACAGTTCTCGCGACGCTTCGGCGCGGCTTCTGCCTTAAGCGCGAACTCTTTTAAAGTGACAACTGATTTTTCCCCCACCCTCAGAACGAAGATGTAAACCTCCGTATTCCTAAAGGACAACGGGTCTTGCTACTTGTAGAGCGAGTGAGGTGCCCTCCGCGTCGGTAGCATATATGCTTAAGAAAAGAGGGCGGGGGAAGGAGTTCCTTAATGAAGCTCTGGAGCTTGGAATGTGACCTTGCACTAAGTGAGGTCGGAAATTATTAAATTGGGGCTTCCACGCTACACCCAGACTACATTAGGAGAAACAGAATCATAGTTCACAACGCAAACGAATGCCAGGAATGGTCACTGAGTCAAAGGACCAGTCAAAAACAATTATACTTGTGACTAGACTCGTGGCTGCATTAAACATTGACTCATTGAGGTTCCAGGGGCCAAAGGACTGGCCTTTCTGCCTCCCTGGGACTGCTTGAAAACGTCTATTTGCCACATCAGAAAGCACAGTATGAGGTCAGCATCTGGGCCCAGGGCAGCTGCCTCATTCAGGTGGTGGCAGTGTAAGGAGGAGTCATGTAGTGCGTGTCATCAGATTCCAGTTCAGTTCCTGGGCATGCAAATATGAAGACTTCATTCCTGCCTTCATTGTAACAAGTATTGATTGCAGTTGGGAGACAGGGTGGGGTGTGAGACACACAGCCACTGAATTTCAAAGCAACGTGATAATGCTAGATTATGTGTACCTTTTCAACCGTGTGTGCCTAGAACCCAGGACTGTGAATCGCAAATAAAAAATGTTCAACAAATACTTGCTGAAAGAATAAAGACAGAGTTGTATAGACATAGAGAGGGCAACTAGAGCACTCTGGGAGTTGTAAAAAGTCTCAAAGAGGAGATAACTGTTTGAACTTTTGGAAGAATGAGTTTAATTCCCAGGCGAAGGAGGAATAAAGACATCCCTGAATTTATATGTCTCTTTTCCAAGAAATCTATACTCATTGTTCTTTATCCAGCCGGTATCCAGACAGCAAGTCCCACTTGTCTAGAGTGGGTTTATCAAGCATCAAACGGGCCCGCTGGGGCAACTATGAAAAGTGTAGTTCACTTGGTCCAAACTCACCTCCACTGTAAAAGACTTTGCTTCTGAATAAATGATATGTAATGTTTCTATCTTTTCACATCTTTCATGACTCAATTTTTTTCTGCTGGTGCAATTTTCCTCCTTGGTTCTTCAAGACACTACAACAGATGATACAGCCTGAGTTGGGGGGTAGGTAGGAGGGAAGGTAGGAGCGGTTAGAAGTCCACTGGGGTAGCCGGGCACGGTGGCTCACACCTGTAATCCCAGCACTTTGGGAGGCCGAGGCGGGTGAATCACCCGAGGTCAGAAGTTCGAGACCAGCCTCATCAATATGGAGAAATCCTGTCTCTACTAAAAATACAAAATTAGGGGGGCGTAGTGGCGCATGCCTGTAATCCTAGATACTCGGAGGCTGGAGAATCGCTTGAACCCGGGAGGCAAAGGTTGCGGTGAGCCAAGATCGTGCCATTTCTCTCCAGCCTGGGCAACAAGAGCAAAACTCCATCTCAAAAAAAGAAAAAAGAAATTCCACTGGGGTGTATGGGTGGGTCCAGGGAAGCTTCTGGTTCAACGATGAGAGTGGTTGAGTTTCTTAGGTTACAGCGTCTGACCTGTGGAACGGGGTATGTATACACCCTAAGGCATAATTAGATCAAGTGTTGTGGTAGTTTATTCTAGCAAAAACATCTTTAAAGCTTACGTTCCCATTTATGGATCTAACGAGGTTCTGTTGGGATTCAGTAATGAGAGCGTTAATCTTTGCAGCATTTTCTCGTCACTCAAAGGGCACACCCCCTCTCAAGGCGCCTACTGAATAGTCCACTCTCGCGAGAGTGAGAAAAAAGCCAGGCTTTTTATTAACCCCGCCCCCAGCCCTATTAGTTACCAAGCAACAATGCCACCAGGCTCCGCGGCACTGGGAAACTCGGGTGCTTGTGATCTCTCTGGTTCCCACTTACACCAGCCTTCCCGAGCCCGCGTAGGCGATTGCGACCCGGCCCCGCCCCCTGGGCCCTGCAGGCGCCCGATTGGTGGATGATTCTCTCCAGGTGAGGACCTACGCGCGAGGGGGCGGGGCCAGACGGGCTCACATGATTTGCCGGCTACTGTAGCGCCGGCCCCGGCCACAAGCTGTCGGCTCGGTTCGGTAGTGTTACAGGGGAGGCGCCGGGGCCAAGGCAGGGGGGGATCTTAGGAGAGATCGTAGGGTGAGCCACAGTTGCGCAGCGCCGGGTGGGGTCTAGCGGGGCTGGATGCCGGGGCTGCGTGCCCCCGGATGAAGTGCGGGGCGAGGTACTGGTCGCCCGGCATGGCAGGGAGCGCGGACGTTCTGGGACCGGGAGCCAGAGCCGGTGTTTGGGTTGGAGGATTTGTGTGGTCAGTGAAGGAATCGTGTAAGGCTCTTGAAGGCGCAGGACCTTCCGTCCTCACCAGCCCCCTGTTGTCTGAATTGGGGGCATGAGCTGAGGACTTTCCCACTCCAGTTCGAATCAGGGCTTACCCCTCTTCCCGAGGTGACCTTGGGGAAGTCATTTACCACCTCAGCTCTCCGGTGTTCTTTAGACTGAGTCCCGGAGGTAATTAGGGAGAGGGTGCGGAGCAGGGCTTGAGAATGCACCAGAGGAGAAATGAGTGACGTGCTAGCTAGGGCTGTCTTGAGGTCCAGTTACTGGTTTTCCTTCAGGGAATATGTTGGAGATTTTCCCACGTCCCTCACTTTTTTCTTTTCTTTCTTTTTCATTTTTCCTTTTTTTTTTTACTTTTTTCTTTTCTTTCTTTTTCATTTTTCCTTTTTTTTGTTGTTTTTTTTTTGGACGGAGTCTGGCTCTGTCCCTAGGCTGGAGTGCAGTGGCGCGACCTTGGCTAACTGCAACTTCCGCCTCCCGGGTTCAAGCGATTCTTCTGCCTCAGCCTCCTGAGTAGCTGGGACTACAGGCGCGCACCACCACGCCCAGCTAATTTTTGTATTTTTAGTAGAAACGGGGTTTTACCATGTTGGCCAGGATGGTCTCTATCTCTTGACCTCGTGATCCGCCCGCCTCAGCCTCCGAAAGTATTGGGATTACAGGAGTGAGCCACCGTGCCCGGCCCCACATTTTTCGAAACAGCCCTACCATTAGATTGGAGTTACTTTCTTGGTAATGAACTTGGTCTATTCATAACCCACCCCACCCCAACTGCTGCCACTACTCTGCCCAGATTCTTAAAACTAGAATCTGAGGTCATGAAACCTTGAGCAGGCCACTTAATCCGATGAATCTCAAATTTTCAATCTGTAAAAGGAGGAGAAGAAATAATGGTAGCAAAATCTGTCTAATTACAAGATTATTGGAAGGACTGAAGAAGATAACGTTTGTAAATGTAGACTCGTAAGTCAGCAGATAAATGTAAGGTTCTAGCGCTACTCTTTTTATAGGTGAGGAAACAGGGCTAGAGAAGTAGCTGCTAATTGGGAGAAACAAGACTGAACTTGACTCTTGGCCCAGGGTGCTTTTACTTATACCACACGGATCCAATGAGTTTTCTTTTAAGTTATGTCTTCCTTCTTCCCCCTTCCCTTTTTTACATTCTACTTCTCTCTTTCAGACATCTGAAGAGCTGCCATGTCTGGGGCATCTGTCTCAGAACAGAACAACAACAGCTATGAAACTAAAACCCCAAATCTTCGAATGTCAGAGAAGAAATGTTGTGAGTTCTGGCAGAGAGGAGGGACTGCTCTCTCTCAGCATTTTATCTTGGGAATATAGTTATAATCCTAGACTCTACTGCTTGGTGGGAGGGATAAATAATTCTTTGACATGGAAATTTAATACAAAGTCTCCAGGGTGGAATGTCCTGTCTAAAACAAGTAGACTTAGCGAAATGTCTGTTCTTGGGGCTAGACTACTGGTGTAGTCCAGCAGTTTCTTACTGCTTTCTTTAACTGAATCTCTGTCTCCTGGGACATTTGCACACTGGCTTGCTGATGGAAGTTAGAACAAACATTATTGTACACACAATGAGTAAGACACAGTTGCAGGTGCAGGAATTACTTAGAGCTGGTAATGTTACCAGCTTTATCTGTTGGGCTAAATTTTGGGAGAGTGCTGCTTATTGTAGAAATTACAGATGGGAGCCAGTGCTGTTTGGCTTCATTCTTTCAGGCCTCAGGGGAATGAGCCCTGACACTTGGCTTCTCACAGTGTCTTGGGCATCTTACTTGCTCACAGGTTTAGGCTTTGTACTTTGTAAACTATTTTCCCTGTAGGTTCATTTTTTTTGAGGACAGCTTTCACCTGAGCATTTCCATGCTTGTCTTTTAGATAGAGACAGCAGGAGGGTTTGCGAGGAGATGAAGCATCATTTCCTGTCCCCATGCATCTGTATTTCTAAGCGTCATTATAGGCTGCATAGCTCCCCAAAAGGTCTGGGACTCTGTTCCCCATATATTTTGGGGAACTTCAAGGAATGCTAACTCTTGCCTCTGCTTCTGGATGGCACCTTTCCTGTGGAATTCTGTCAGTTCTTCTCACATCAGTGGAGATACATATATATATATATGTATATATAACCAATTAGTCAAGTCAGTTATATGTATGTCAGCAGGTGGAAACAGTCAACCAGCATGAGACCAGGAATCATCTCATGTTCAAAGCTTTTCCCAGAGCCTCGACCTTGATGTCATGCCCTTGTCACTTTTATGATTGACAATGATAATCTCTCTTCACCTAGCACCCATGGAGCCTGCTGGACAGAAGCAGCTGGCTGGACATGATACTGGGGTTGGCAGAGTTAGGGTCTACAATTAGGGTCTCTTTTCTCTGCCAGGTCAAGAAGCCAGGTGCTAAGGGCAGAATACCCCATGAGAAATAACTAGTATAGCATGATGTTTGAGTGTAGCCTCTGGAGTCAGACTGCCTGAGTTTGAATCCTGGGTTTATGACTTCTTAGCTCTTAAACAAGTTGCTTATCCTCTCCATGCCTCAGTTTACTCCTTTTAAAAGTGGAGATACTGACAGTATCTCCCCGAAAAGTGATGTGAGGATTAAATGACTAAATGTAGGAAGGCACTCAGAAGAGTGTTGAGCATATAGCCAATGTGTGCTATTTTTCACAAGTGACTCAATCTGCCTGTTGTATTTATTCCTGAAATGTTTATATTGAATCATACTCAAATGCTGTATTGGAAGCTCACTATTTAAAAGAGACCAGTGAAGAATTAGTTTTTCAGTAAAAAATGTTTTCTTCTTTTGTTTGACAATATTGTAACCCAGATTTGGGGATCTGGGATGCACCCCTTACAGGGAGGTACACTCGTGTTACTAGGGTGCTTGATCCAAAAAAAAGCTGGGGGCTGGGGGTCAGAGTCGATAATTGTGTCAGTCCTTCTAATTTGCTTTTTTCTCCATGGTAGGAATCTGTTCTACCTGCTTTCCTAACTCTAGTAGTTCATCTGCCTTGAGGGCTTTCAATTAGTCAAAGAAGCAGTAATCCCTGGTTTCTTTCCTGTCTTCTAGACTCTAATTCCTGCTCTGGGCTCTGATCTCTTTTTGCAAGCTCTAGTTTCTCTAAATGCCTTTTTCTTCTCTAAGAAGAAGAAGGTTTCCTAAAGCCACTGTGATTTATTTACCTCATTCTCTCCTCACGTCACAGTTGGGCTGTGAGACTGTTGCAGACATAGTCAAAGGAGAAAATAAAGTTATGAGTATATGTGTTAACTTACCTCCTTTTCCTCTGCTATGGAGCTGTACTTTGGAGCTGGTTCCCCTGGCTGCTTAGTGTTCACATCAGTAGCTGCTTTATTAATAGCTTAACCGTTGTCCCCTTGCTGCTCATTACACCTGTGTTGGCTAATTTTGACTCCGGGAAGTGACTGGGCTTGAGGATTTCAGGGCTGAAGAATGACTTTAGGGAGCCAAAGCCTCCGAAGGAGCATTGCTGGGACTTCAACTGCTCTTGGGATGGGGTGAAGAGGGGCTACTGGCCAAGGTGCCTTTAAGGTGCTCAGAGGACTGGTTTCAGGGCTTATGAAAGCAGAAATGGAAGGCCTGGTGCGGTGACTCACACCTGTAATCCCAGCATTTTGGGAGGCTGAGGTGGGCGGATCATGAGGTCAGGAGATCAAGACCATCCTGGCTAACATGGTGAAACCCCATCTCTACTAAAAAAAAAATA
>NW_012100254.1:498711-502316 GCF_000951045.1 Mandrillus leucophaeus | reverse complement strand
TGAACCTGGGAGGAGGAACTTGCAGTGAACCGAGATCACACCACTGCATTCCAGCCTGGGCAACAGAGTGAGACTCTGTCTCAGAAAAAAATAAATCAATAAATAAATTTTAAAAAGCAGAAATGGAGAAATCTACATGCTTTTTTTTCTTTAATTTTTTTTTTTTTTTGAGTAGTTCTGGAACAGACAAGTTCTTCCATGTACCTTTTCCTAAATACAAAAGCAACGTATGTTCATAAATTCAAATAACAGAAAGGATTTAGAAAGTGAAAAGTAAAAAACTCCTGTCTCTTCCAAGTTTGTTTCTTTTAGACATCTTATTCTGTATATCCTATTAATAAAGGTAGTTTCATATTGTTCATTTTTTTTTTAAACAAGTTACTGTCTTGTGGACATCCTTTTAACGTTGATAAATCCAGATTTACCTCATTCTGCATTGTATGGATATGCCAGCTTTCCACGGATAGGCATTTAAATTGTTTCCAGTTTTTCATCATCACAAAGAGTGCTGCAGTGACCATTCTTACACGTACACCTTTGCACATTTGTGCCAGCAACTTTTCCTACAGAAATGATAGGAAAGATAGACACATTGGAAGTGTTCATCAGTATTACTAATTTGCTTTCCTGAAAAGTTCTATATTGTAAGCTGTTTTCAGTATTTCACGATATCTGATGGAAATTGGGCAGCATCAACTATAGCCGTAGTGGTTAACTGAAACATCAGCTTTCTTAGTGTTTGACCATAGTTATATGAACTTGGTTATTTCATGCCTGTCAACCGGCAGGAGATAATCAGCAGTTCTGACTTCTGATGAATAAAGATAAAATATCACTAATGAAACATGCTTTATGGGCAGCATATTTCTAAATATTAGGCCTCTTCAGAGCCAATAAAAGAAGACAACCTGGGTACTGAAAAGGCTGGGAACCATTGCTCTCCCAGACCATCCTTCAGGATTAGAATGGAGAGCAAGTTGTGTTTACCATGAAGGTACCTTTGTCAAGTGCTGACATGAGGCACAGGAGCTGGCAGCTGGGACTGAATGGGCAGTCATGAGATCAGGAGACTGGTCAGAGCCCTGACCTTGACTGTCCATTGTGGGACCATGGGCAAAGCTCTTAATTTCTCCAGGCTTGAGTTTTTCCATTTACATGAGGGAAGTTATCAAGTCCTCATTTCTTTTTTTTTGTCCATCTTTTTTAAAAAAATTAATTAATTTATTTTGAGACTGGGTTATAGACTGGCTAATTTTTGTATTTTTAGTAGAGACAGGGTTTCACCATGTTGCCAAGGCTGGTCTCAGACTCCTGGGTTCAGGCGATCCACCCACCTTGACCTCCCAAAGTGTTGATTACAGGCGTGAGCCACTGCGCCCGCTCACCCTCAAGTCTTCATTTTATCTAAGCAAGTTTATATGTGGGGAAAAGAGAGATCAGACTGTTATGTGTCTCTTTCTTTTCTCAGTCTCTCCTCCCATCTGTGGAGAAATGCCCACCTGATGAGAAACGCCCATAGGTGTGGAGGGGCAGGCCACCCCTTCATTATGAAAGGAAAATGACTTTAAGTTTGAGAAAAGGAGTTAAACCTGGCTTAAAGAAGGTAGAAGAGAATTTCAGGATGAAACAGTTTTCCAATGTATATCAAGAGATGGGTTACATTGTCTCTGAAATTAATCAGGTGGTAGTGGGAGGTGGTTTTGTGTTTTTAACAGGCAGGACAGAATGTTCCTACTATTGCCGGTGTGGTAATTTGAGATAGGAAGTGTGGTTTAGTTTTGTACTCCAGAAAATGAGAAGCCCTGGTTGTAGCAGGTGTGTATAAATGTGTTCTGGACAGAGGCGAGAGGTGCGTTGCTGGAGGGCTCTTGGGAGGTCCCAGGTGGATACGGTTTTTTTTTTGTTGTTGTTCTTAGCATTCTTTGTCCGCATGGGTAAACAGAGAGCAGCTGGTTCCCTGGTTGCCTTCAGAGCAGCTCCCAAGTATCAGTTCATTTTAAGCTTTGGGAGGGTAATAGGACCTTTGGGGGATGTGCCTAATGGGCTGGAAGGTACGGACAAAGCAGGCCTAGAAGTGCAGGTAATGAGCCAAATCATGGGAGATTGAGAGCAGGTGCTGAGCTGAGCTGGTGAAAGTGAAGACTCAGGGGATTTTACTACTTAAACCTGAGACAGCTGATCCCATGCAGAGGCTATCTGCCTGTTAGGGGCCAGTGATTAGGGATTAATGCCAGCTGAGGCTTCAGGGTACAGTTTGCCTGCCTTTGAGCTCCCTATTTGAACAGAGATGAAAATCACTTACGTTGCTCCTTTACCTCCCTTGGAGGGGCTCCTGCTGAGACTCAGGAATTTTCCGTGTGTACAGTGGGTAAAGGACTAAAAGCCAAGCCCTCTGACCCCAGGTCTGGGCCTCCACTTCTCCCTCCTCACCACTAGGGTCACTCTGAGTACTTCTTGCCAAACGCCCTTAGGAAACTCTTTTCCTTCCGAGGTTGGTTCTCTACCGGGGCCCCTCCTCCCACTTCTCCACTGAGATCTTTCTACATTTATTTCTCAAAAAATGAAAGTTGTGTTTCCCATCCAGTACCTCCATTTTACAGAACTGTTTCTTAATCTTACAAGGTCCCTTAGTACCAGGCAGAGGGGCAGCCGCAACTTGCAGGGCACCTTCTGGGAAGCAGTGGTGGGAAGTGGGAGGTGAAGGTGTTTCTTCCTTTTCCCCCCATCCTGTGCAGGGCCTTCCCTCATTGGAGCCGGCAGAGCCTGAGCTGTCCCAGATGACCTCAGTGTGGTTTTTGGCCCCGGGACAGTGGCCGGCAGCAGTGCAGGTCCTTCTCCCACCTCTCCTCTGCAGCAAGATGGGCCAGGAGGAGCCAGCCCCTGTGAGCAAAGTGATGAGGAACCTCTTTTTATGGAGAAAAGCTGCAAGGAAGCACAAGATCTGTGTTCTAGTGCCAGCTATACCCTTGATTCATTATGTGTCCCTAGACAAGTCACCTGTCCCCTGAACATCTAGTTTGCCCTGCCTGTCCAGTGAGACTTATCGCTGCAAATGAGCATTCCTGAAGTAAGTTAATTTACTAAGGAAGGGTAGACTGAGGACTGTTAATGCTTCTCAATTGTCTTGCTTTTACATGGGCCGTGGTGGCAGATTGGCCCTGATGCCCTATGTGGGCTGGCTCTACCCTGAAGCTTCCTGAGGTCTATTCAGAATGTGTATCAAGTAGGCTTTGCCAACTCAATCTCACTATGGTTTAGAAATTCTGGCTTAAAGAGGAGCTCATGGCCTGAGTGAAAAGGCCAAAACAGCTTGAGGCAAGGCTTTTTGCAGTGGGCAAGCTAATTCTTACCCATGGTTCTGAAGGGATGAGTGGGATCCTGGAGACAGAAACTCTGTTGGACCTATTATAGGAGCCAGCTCAGTTCTGCACTGGTAGAATCTGTAAGCATTAGACCTTCCTTCACAGCTATATCATTTTTATATTTCTAGGCATTCTTACGTTAAGGATGATGTCATTATTACTTTTCTTTCTTTCTTTTGTTGAGACGAAATCTTGCTCTGTTGCCCAGGCTGGAGTGCAGTGACGTGATCATGGCTCACTGCA
>NW_012100254.1:475548-498086 GCF_000951045.1 Mandrillus leucophaeus | reverse complement strand
AGATAAAATGAGATTATGACTCTGAAGTTCATAGCTCAGTGTATAAACCTTACTAGGCCCCAGCGGGGCGCGGTGGCTCATGCCTGTAATCCCGGCACTTTGGGAGGCTAAGGTGGGTGGATCACGAGGTCAAGAAATTGAGACCATCCTGGCCAACATGATGAAACCCTGTCTCTACTGAAAATACAAAAATTAGCTGGGCATGGTGGCGGGTGCCCGTAGTCCAAGGTATTCAGGAGGCTGAGGGGGGAGAATCTCTTGACCTGGGAGGCAGAGGTTGCAGTGAGCTGAGATCACGCCGCTGTACTCCAGCCTGGCGACAGAGCAAGACTCCGTCTCAAAAAAACAAACACCAGAAAACCTTACTAGGACCCTAGTCATTTCATTTTATGTTGTTTCATTTCCTTCTAGCATGGGCCTCCTACATGACCAACTCCCCGACTCTCATCGTTATGATTGGTTTGCCAGCCCGGGGTAAAACCTACGTGTCTAAGAAACTAACACGCTACCTCAACTGGATTGGAGTGCCCACCAAAGGTAAGTGTGGCTCATTCCCTAGGAAAGGAAATTATTAGTTCCTGGGCCTCACAGGTCTCCAGGGGACTTCTTCTTCCTGGCATCAGTGCTATAGGGTGCTTCTGGCAGAAATAGCAGTTGCTTTCTGGTTTACTGGAGTTATTCTCTATTCCCAGACTTGTCTCCTCCTGGCGTGGGTGGATTGGCCTAGTTTTGAGGGAATGCCTTTGATAGGACTGTTAAGATTTAGATGAGCTTAGGGCTGTACATTTTCAGAGGCCTTATGTGGACATCATCTTATATAACCCTAGCAGTGTCTCTGTGAGATAGACAGAGTGGCTGAGGAAATTGAAACCTCAGGCAGCTTAAGACTTGTCCAAGGTCTAGAAAGTCAGGACTTGAACCCAACTCTTTGACTCTTAATCTGATATTGTTCCCAACCTACCATGCTGCTGCTTTTTTCATCCCCTTGGCCACTCTGACATTAGATCAAGAAACAGGTCCCGTTTGGTGGGGCCATCATATTGTTTTGCTGCTGAAGGATTTGGGTGTCTTCTGCAGTGTTTAATCTTGGGGTGTATCGGCGTGAAGCAGTCAAGTCCTATAAGTCCTACGACTTCTTTCGGCATGACAATGAGGAGGCCATGAAGATCCGCAAGTGAGTCTTGTTTAAGGCCTGATCTCCAGGTCAGCTGTTTCTTGGCTGTCGTGAGACTTGGTGTGACAGGGTTTGGTTTCATCTCGGTAAATATCTTATGGGGAAGTGAAATGGAAGTTACCTGATGGGCAAGTGACTTTGGGCTTGGGTGGTCAGAAGAACAGGGCTCACAGCGATACCTGTGTGCTTGTAGGAGAAGTCTAAAGAGGGCTAAGATCTGTGCACTGGGGCAGGGGCAGGAAGGGGTTGTAGGATGGTGTGAAAACCCTCAGTGAGAAAGTGGAAAGATCTAGTTAGAGAAAGGTTTTGAACAGTGGGAAACTAAGTGGGCAGGATGTGACTCCTGTAGCCACCGGAATGTTTGTGTCTCTGACTATGTTTGAGCTTAGCTCTCCTTGCTGGTTTCATTTGCTCTCATGGCAGACAGTGTGCTCTGGTGGCGCTGGAAGATGTTAAGGCATATCTCACTGAGGAGAATGGTCAGATTGCGGTAAGCTTTATCTACTTCTTCTTTCTGGTCCCCACCCTTGCAGCAGCCTGGCTACCCAGCCCTACCTTGAGTCTGCCCTGGTGGGGTTCCATTTCTCTGTTCCTGCTCATTTACCTTGCGTGCTTTCTTCACAGGTGTTTGATGCCACCAATACAACCCGGGAGAGGAGGGACATGATTTTGAACTTTGCTGAACAGAATTCCTTCAAGGTAGGATCTGACTCCACACTGGAGGAAAAGGGATAAGTAGAGGTGGGGAGTCATGCTATGGGCATGGATCTCTGACTGTAGTGGGTGAGGACAGGATGGGATATCTGAATCTCTTCCCTCAGAGCATTCCCCCGTCCTGGAGTGTTTTCATTCAGGTCCTTTCTCAGACCTTTAGCCTGTATGTTTGAGGCCCAGGGGATGTGGTGAGAGCTATGAGGAGGACTTGAAGGCCACTTTCATGAAGAAAATCCTGGGAGATGTAGTGGCTGGGTGGGGTAGATGAGCATGTGCTCTTAATTCACAGCCTGGCATTTTTGACGTGTTCATCACTGCCTTCTCTCCATGGCCAGGTATTCTTTGTGGAATCTGTCTGTGATGATCCTGATGTCATTGCTGCCAATATTCTGGTTGGTGACACCCCTACATATCATCTCCTCTTCACCTTTTGTGCTGTGTGTATGTGTGTGTGTGTTTTGTTGGGGAGGGGTGTTTTGGGTAATGAAAGAGAGAAATAGACATGTTTAACATCACAAAAAGATCTTTTCTATCTGCCAGAGCACCATCTGGTACTTCTACACTCTTCTCTTGGGAGAGGAAACTGAGGCTTTAAGGAATCAAGTAAGAATTCGCTGTTGAATTGAAACCAGGGTTTAGGTTGTAGGAGTCTTGGCCCTGTGTTCTGGGTATTATCTGGATGCTGAGACCTAGATGTTGGAATAGATCAGCTGGGCACCGTGGCTCGTGCCTGTAGTCTCAGCACTTTGGGAGGCCGAGGCAGGTGGATTGCTTGAGCCTAGGAGGATCACCTTAGCCTGGGAGGTTGAGGCCACAGTGAGCCGTGATTTTACAACTGCAGTCCAGTCTTGGGTGACAGAGTGAGAACCTGTCCTGAGAGGTTGAGGCTGCAGTGAGCCATGATTGTGCCACTGCAGTCTAGTCTTGGTAACAGAGTGAGAACCTGTCTCAAAAAAAAAAAAAAAAAAAGAATAGATCAGACTCTTCATTTCAGGACTTACCTACAGGAAGGTTATCTCCCCAGCAATTGTCCAATATTCTAGTCAGTGTTCTATACATCAGGCTTCTTATGCCGTGCGGGGTCACAGTGTACGACCGTCCCCATTGGATGGGTTGTGCTCTGCTGGGCTGAGCAGATATCTGTACATGGTCTTATGCAGGTGCTCTCCCAGCCGTAGGAACTTGGGATCATCTGAGGAAGAGGCATCTGGTCCCAAGTCAGGCACTGGGGTCAAGCACTCTATTCTGAGTGGTAATGGAGAAACATTGGAGCCTGTTCTGTTTTCTCAGGAAATTACATAAAGGGATTGGGGCCCAGGAGCAGCTTTGGCTGCGTGACTGCCTCTGTCCTTCAGCCAAGTGCAGGCACATGACTCCCCAGTTGTCTTAACTTTTTTGGTTGCCAGGGTCACAGGACGGGGCGGGGTGGGGCGGGGGAGGGGGTACTCAATGAGTGGAGTGCCAGTGTTCCAGAGAAAGGCGACTTTTATGGACTTCTTTTTCTTTTTTTTAGTAGTGGCTATTTGTAGGAGGGCTGTTAAGGGCAGACCTCTGATGAGGCCTTTACTGTTTTTATGATTTCAGGAGGTTAAGGTGTCGAGCCCTGACTACCCTGAAAGGAACAGAGAGAACGTGATGGAGGACTTCCTGAAGAGAATTGAGTGCTACAAAGTTACCTACCGACCCCTTGACCCAGACAACTATGACAAGTAAGGTTTAAGGCCATGGTTTGAAGGGCCCAAGGCAAAGGTCTCATCTGGGAAAATAACCTTTCTCCCTCAGTTCTCTAATTTCCTTCTGATAACCTACATCTATAGATCTAGATGTGTTAACATCATCCCAGAGAAATAAGGTATGGATTTGTGGCTTGCATCTTGTACATGAAAAACTGAAGCGTTTTGTTTTGTTTTGAGACAGGGTCTCGCTCCGTTACCCAGGCTGGAGTGCAGTGGCAAAATCAGGGCCCACTGCAGCTGCTGCCCCCGGGCTCAGGTGATCTTCCCACCTCAGCCTCCCGAGTAGCTGGGACCCCAGGCCTGTGCCACCATGCCCGGCTTTTTTTTTTTTTTTTAATTTTTAGTAAAGATAGAGTTTCCCCATGTTGGCCAGGCTAGTCTTGAACTCCTGAGCTCAAGTGATCCACCTGCCTCGGCCTCCCAAAGTGCCGGGATTACAGGTATGTGTCACTGCGCCTGGCCGGAAGTGGTTTTTATCATCAATTTTTTTCTCTCTGGTCTCTAGAGCATGATTTCCTCAATCTCAGTATTATTGGCACTTTGAACTGGGTAATTCTTTATTGTAGGAGCTGTCCTGTGTATTGTAGGATGTTTAGGATGTTTAGCGGCTTCCCTGGCCTTTGCCAGTTAACACCTCCAAGCTGTGACAACCAAAATGTCTCCAGACATAGCAGATGTTCCCCGGGGGTCACAATCATCTGTGGTTGAGAACCACTGCTCCCTATCTGAACAGGAGTGTTGTAGGATACCCTTCGGAGATGTGTCATCAGTTTTTAAAAAGTTTACTGTATATATATTATATAATATTTTACATATATTAATGCTTGTGTGTATATCATGCATATTATAGCATAACATATTATATATATTACATATTGCATATTTTTTATCTCTCTCTCTGTGTGTGTGTGTGTGTGTGTGTGTGTATAAAAAACATGCAAAGCCCTCAGGAACATGCCTGACTCAGAGAAATGTCTGATCAATGCCAGCTGTCATTACTATGAAAGCATTTGTTGGCAGAATGGCATAGACTATAGATTAACTTGTCATGTATGACGTATATGAGCCACAGCAAAACCAAGTTCATGTTAAAGAAAGATGGTGTACACATGGACATCTGCAAGAATGTGGCCTCATGAAAGAGCATGGATGCATTCAGGGCAGTTAACAGCTCTATTCAGACCATACAGACCTGCAGCCAAGCAAATGGCACATTTAATGTGCATGGCACACTGAATACAGTGGTCTGTTTAATGTTTTGAGCCTTTCAGTTCCTTCAAGTGGGTTTCCCAGAATCCCCTTAATATGGAGGCTGAAAACCACCTCCTAGATATGGCATAAAAGTATTCTTCATTTGGAACAAAGTCCCACCTAGAAAAACATACAGAAGATCTACATATACGTGTGTGTTTGTATATGTTATCTCTGGTAGTAGGGTGATGCGTGATTTGCATGCTTCCATCATTTTTTCTGATTTTTTGATTTAAAATAAACACTTACGACTTTTTTTTTTTTTTTTTTTTGAGATGGAGTCTCTCACTCTTGTTGCCCAGGCTGGAGTGCAGTAGCATGATCTCAGCTGGGATTACAGGCACCCGCCACCACGCCTGACTAATTTTTGTATTTTTAGTAGAGAAGGGGTTTCACCATGTTGGCCAGGCTGGTCTCAAACTCCTGATCTCCTGATCCACCTGCCTTGGCCTCCCAAAGTGCTGGGATTACAGGTATGAGCCACCGTGCCCAGCCACACGTATGACTTTTATAAAGAGAACAATCTCATGTTGATCTCAAAGCAAGCAATGTCTGAAACTGTCTTTGAGAGAAGCATGATTAGGTAGATGCAGGGAGTGTATAAACATTGCTGTCTGTGCTTCTGCTGCCTCTTCCCTTCCCCTCATTGCTCGTCATGCCATATTCTGGCCAGGTCTTGACTGCCTCAAATGGGGCCTGTTTTTCTCACCAAATTTCGGGCTTAGCAGCAAAATCTTCAGGTCACCTAGTCTAGCCCCTGATGGGAAGCCTGAATTCTGTTTATCATATTTATCTACATCGCGTGTCACAGTACAGGCACTGAGGAAATGGTATGAACTGACTAGAAGTTCAGGAAATTGTACTTCATCTTGGTTTTAAGGAGTAATTAATCTCCTACCATTTGGTTCCATAAACGTGGGTGTGACAGAGGAGGGGAGGAAGAGCAGCTGTGAGCCTGCAAGTCCCTATAGAAATCCTTTTCCCTCTGATTCTTATTCTCAGATTTTCATACCCAGGGAATTTTTTTTTTCTTTCCTGTCCCAGGGATCTTTCTTTCATCAAGGTGATAAATGTGGGCCAGCGATTTTTAGTCAACAGAGTCCAGGACTACATCCAGAGCAAGATAGTCTACTACCTCATGAATATCCACGTCCAGCCTCGCACCATTTACCTTTGCCGGCATGGAGAAAGCGAGTTCAATCTCTTGGGGAAGATTGGGGGTGACTCTGGCCTCTCCGTGAGGGGAAAGCAGGTGAGTAATTAGTCAGCACACTGGATTTTCTAGGCTTAGAGTTAGAAGGGCATGGCTGAGGTCATCTCTTTTATCTCCTTACTTAAATCCCATTTGAACGGAGGCTGTGATTCCATAGTCAGGCAAGTGCTCAAGGTGTGTTCTTGCTCACTGCGTCTAGCCCTGTATTGAAGTGTAGATAACTTGGAGCCATTTCTGCTGTGATTGTTCAGCCATCAGATATTCACTGGGCACAACTTGTGTACTTAGCAATGTACAGGGTGCTCCAGTTAAAGTTCATTTCCTTTTGGGTTTATATTAACTATGTAGCACCTTATGGATTTTGACCATGGCTATGCATATTGTCCATTACAGGCCACATCAGCAGGCTTTGTGTATGTGTGTGTTGAGTGTGTGTGTGTGTGTGTGTGTGTGTTTTCTTTTTACCCTTAATTTTCATTTTTAAACCCCAGTTTGCCCAAGCTCTAAGGAAGTTTCTGGCGGAACAGGAGATAACAGACCTCAAAGTGTGGACAAGCCAGTTGAAGAGGACCATACAGACTGCTGAGTCTCTCGGGGTGCCCTATGAGCAGTGGAAGATTCTCAATGAGATTGATGCTGTGAGTAGGAAGCTCTGAAGGCCCAGAAAAGCCAACAAGAGTCTCATATTCAGGCAGGAACTCTCAGAAGTCACTATTTGGACATTTTTATCTAGGAAACTAGAACCACCAAGTAAAAACTCTGAGGAAGCTGACTCTATGGCCGGTTTGGGGGCTCAGGGAGGACAATTGCACCCCCAGTCGGGGGTTTCCTGCCTGCTTCAGTACCTGTGCCAATCATGGGACCCAAACCAATTTTTGAGCCAGCCTTTCTGGCACCTGGGGAAAGTGGGGCTAACAAGGACTCATTTTGTTCCTTTGTATATTTGCCTCCTGGGAAAAAGAAATAGCTAGCAACCTACTTCTTTACTTTCTGCTTAGATAATTTGGTTAGCTATTCAGAAAAGTTTTTCCCAAAATTTCTCTTGGCTTTCTCTCTTCTTGAGCACAAAAGTGGACATTTCTTTTTCTTTTTACTTTATTTATCTGTTTTGTGAGACGGAATCTTGCTCTGTGGCCCAGGCTGGAGTGCCCTGGTGCAATCTTGGCTCACTGCAACCTCTGCCTCCCAGGTTCAAGCAATTCTCTGCCTCAGCCTCCCTAGTAGCTGGGATTATAGACAGCCACCACCACGCCTCGCTAATTTTTGTATTTTTAGTACAAATGGAGTTTCACTATCTTGGTCAGGCTGGTCTTGAGCTCTTGACCTTGTGATCCACCCGCCTCGGCCTCCCAAAGGGTTGGGATTATAGGTGTGTGCCACCGCGCCTGGCCGACATTTCTTTTTCTTTCCTTCCTTCTACCCTTTTATTTTTCCTGCAAAGTCTCCAGTCCCTTCAGTTTCCCTCCTTCTCTGCTTCTTGTTCCTTTTAGCCTCTTGATTTTCTTGACCTGTAAGTTCCACCCCCCCAGTAGTAGGAGAACATGGTAGCTTGAGCTGGAGAAGTTGCCTCCTCCCTGCAGTGTTCCTCACCCGGTGAGTCACAGACACTCTGTGACACTCTGCGACACTCTGTGACACTCTGGTCACAGGTGGCCGCAATACATGAAAGGATCCAGCACAGTGCCTGGCGCGCACTAAGAAACTAGCATTCTTTGGTGTCATCTTCCTTATTTGGGATGGGGCTGGTGTGGGACAGTCTATCTCCCCAAGCCAGCTTCAAGTGGCTTTTTGCAGGGCGTGTGTGAAGAGATGACCTATGCCGAGATTGAGAAGCGGTACCCAGAAGAGTTTGCACTTCGAGATCAAGAGAAGTATCTGTATCGATATCCTGGTGGGGAGGTAAGACACCTTTATCATGTAAAGTGACTGCCTAGCCCCTTGCTGAAGGTTTAGCTTTAATTTGGGGGAAGGATTGAACGTGATTTGGAGGTTCTAGGCGTCATTTATCTTCCTTCCCTTGGGTCATTTTGGTTTCATTTAGCTTAGACAATCGAATGCCTCATTAATTGTTAAGATTCCCAGAGATAAGGGTGACAAGGCGTCCTCTGTGTTCAATATGTTTTAGAATCAACACAATCATTTTTATTTCTTTTTTTCCTTGTACTCTCAATCCCACCCCCACATAAGTGGAGTCTCCAAGTAAATATATGGGATAGGAATTATTCCTCTCTCGTCTTGAGTGTTTTAGGCTATTTCCTTGTCTAAGTGGCTTCCATACTGTAGGGATGTGTGAGCCAAAAGTAAATAAAACTGAGTGGCGGAGGTACAGGAAACCCCTAGGAATCTTTTGTTGTCTCAGTGCCTGAATGAATCTGTGGGAAGAAAAAGCACAAACACACAGGTTGAACTCACACTTCCTTTTCTTAACCTATAGTTTTCTTGGTCTAAATATTGCTCTTGAAAGATCTGAGTTTTCTCAAGAGACACCAGGGCTGGGGGCAGGTGATATGAACTCACTGAGCTTCCAGGAGGAAAGCCAGCTGAGGAAGAAGTGGCCTTTAGTCTCCAAGGTCCAGCCACTGACTTGGCTGCCAACTTGCACCTGGGCTTCTGCCAGCCTGCCCCATTTCCCTCCACAGTCATACCAGGACCTGGTACAGCGGCTGGAGCCTGTCATCATGGAGCTGGAACGTCAGGGCAATGTCCTCGTCATCTCCCACCAGGCTGTCATGCGCTGCCTCCTGGCCTACTTCTTGGATAAGGGCGCAGGTGCCTTTGAGGGAGGGGCTGGGAGACACATCCAGGGGGAGAGGGCTGGACTTGCAGTGGCACCAGGATTCCTGGGAAACAGACCTCCCTATCTCCACTCAAATTAGAGTACTTTCTCCAGACAGCAGTGTGGGGCTCCCAGCAGCCACTAGGTCAATGACTTGCTGAGTTCGCTCTGCTGCTACAAGAGCTTCCAATGGAGAGTGGCTGCTACTGGTGCTCCTTGATCCTGCCTGGCTCAAAGGCCAGTGTCACGCTGACACTCCTGGCAGCATCAGGACAGTGGTTGAATATCCCCAGCCTGCCACGCTGCTTACTAGGAGGGTGGTATCTTAGAAGCAGCAGTTGTTTCTGGGTAAGGGAAGTAAGAAGGTGCCACTGCCTTCTTCTATACTTCCCTTCCCGATCTTCCAGAGCTCCTGGGAAGCCTGCATTGTGGAGGCTGAGCTCAGCATCCTGAGCTACTGGGAAGCTGTTGTGGCCAGGTATTACGGGTCTTTGCTGTACGCAGGTGAACCCCTTCCATTGGGCTCTCTGGCTACAGTACTTCTTCCTGTTTTGCCTGCATGGAAGGATCTAAGATGGCCTATTTCCTTCCTTAGCCACTCAGAAGGTTGGGTGGCTTTGTGGTCTGGAGTTTAAGGGAGGAGTTGTACAACTCTAAGAGGTGGTCAGAGTAAGGGAAACTCATGAGCTCTGTAGATTGTCTCTTCCACTAACTTGACCTTACTCCATAATACTAAGAGACTTCCCTCACCTGGTCTTTCTGTTTTCAGATGAGCTACCATACTTGAGATGCCCTCTCCATACCATCTTCAAACTTACTCCTGTGGCCTACGGTAACTATGCGCATAGGGGCTGGCGGGAGCTGGGAATTGAGGAAGGTCAGAATTTTCTCTAAGGTTTGCCTAGAGTTCAGCTTCATTATCCCTATACACCAGGGAAGCTCCATCAGTGCCTTCTGTTTTGAAAGGGATGTATGCATGACTATGTGTATTGCAAAATGCATACATTCCTTTGTGGTATACTTTCCCATAATGAAACTAAGGAATTTTCCATTGAACCTTTTTCCTTAAGTCCTCTCTTTCCTCTGTTTTCTCAGGGTGCAAAGTGGAAACAATTAAACTTAACGTGGAGGCTGTGAACACGCACCGTGACAAGCCAACTGTAAGTATTTTCCCACGATGACCATGCCAGTTTCCCTGCCACCTTGAGTCTTTGAAGCTTTGGCATCAAGAGTCTGGGGTTTCTTTTATGTACAAAAGGGAAACAGATTCAGAACTTACTTCCAACGTAGTTCGCTACGTCTGAAAGTGATGTTGGAATTATTATTTTTTAAAATTAGTACCCCTTTCATGAGTCTTAACCTTGAATGCTGCCTCCTGGAAATTCAATTAAATATGGAAAGTGTTTGGCTGAAGTGAAATGCAAATTACCACCCCGCTCCAACCCCAAGTGTCCCTTTGGAAAGCAGAGTCCAAAGGAGCCTATAAGGTGAGGGTCAGGAGGTTTAGGTTCGTTCCTAAGTCGGTCCCTGGTAATCTGTGTGGTCTTCAATAAGCCCCTTCCTTTCTTTGGGTCTTTTTCCTGCTTTAGAATGTTATGCTCAAGAAGCTTCTCCCTTTTAGCTCCCTGATGCTAGGAGGCCAGACCATGGCCCGTGCCTATGAGGGAGCCTGTGTGCAGAGGAGCAGGAGTGAGGGAAGCTGTTGTGGTTACAAGCGCATTATTAACTGTATGAGTGAGCTTTTGGCTTGGCTTTCATTTGTGTGGTGTCCCTCCATTTCCAATCAGAACAACTTTCCCAAGAACCAAACCCCTGTAAGGATGAGAAGGAACAGCTTTACGCCTCTGTCCAGTTCGAATACAATAAGGCGTCCAAGAAATTACAGTGTTGGGAGCCGGCCCCTCAAGCCCCTCAGCCCTCTCCGTGCCCAGGACTTGCAAGAAGGGGCCGACTAGCCGAAGACCCAAGTCAGCATTCCGGTGGTGTAACCGTGTGTTTCCCTCCAGCCCTGGCCTCCTGCCTTTGCCACTAATCACCAAGGAGTCATTTAACTTCCTCCCTCCACCCCCACCCCTGACACTTCACCATGAATCTTAACACAGAACATGAGGTTACGTGTTTATAGGACAACTTTAGCTGTTCTCCAGTTTGAAACATCTTTCCACCCAGGGGCAAGTTAGCAAATTGAGTCTTTTAGGACAGATTATCAGATGGGATGGTCTGGAGGAGGAGGAAAAAGGCCCCCTTGGGGCTGAGCATGCCCCACACTCTTGGTTCTTCTCTCTGTTCTCTGGTGTCTTACTTCACTAATGTCCTCGTGTTGGCGAAGTGTTGGGGGATGGAGGGCGGGTGAGCAGTGCGGGGACAAAAGTCTATTTTTCCTTCACTTTCGTCTCTTCATTGTGTGTTTTCCTCACAGTCCTTACTTGACTGCTTTCTTTCCCCACTTTCATGTCCCCTCTGGATTGTCCAGTGTAATGCATGACATTGTGGTGTCTGTCTAGGAAGGAAGGGGTGATTGGCAAGAGACAAGTCTGGCCCAGTTGATGCTTTCTGCAGTGGGTCTAAATGGATCTGGACTGGAGGAGTCTTTCCTTTCCTTTCTCTCTTTCTCTCCAGCTAGGTCCTGCAAGGGCCAGCCTAGGCTACAGAACATCCACAGAATATTCTCGAGCTTGCAAGTGGACATAGGGTGAGAGTTCTTGCCTCCTTTCATGAGAAACAGTCCTAAGTCTTTGTTGCCCTGGGGGAATCTGGCTCTGAGCATGTGGGAAATGTCTTGGTTTTTATTTTTAACTTAGTCAGGCCTGGGTCTTTTGAGGTCCGCAGAGTGGGGTTTAGGAGAGTAGGGTGGGCTCTAGCTCTTACAGGACTCTTGGTGAGTAGTCATATCTTTTCTCCCATGGCTCTCAGGTTCTTTGCCAATCACAGCAACTTTTCCTGCCAATCCAGTATCCTCTGGGGCTGTTTAGAAGGGCAGTTAGATTCAGGAGTCACCACTGATGTTTGAATTGCTCAAGGCAAGAGGCAGAGAAGAGTTCACTAAAACTGCTTATTTTTGAATACTTTCAGCACACTCTCCTTTAGAAGAAATAAACGTCAAAACACAATAGTTTTTATATGAGCATTTTTTTCCCCCAAATGTGGAAAAGCTTGATGATGAATTTAATCTCTCTCATTGGAGTATTCTTTTGTTCATAAGGAGAAACTATCTCATCTTGATGTCCAGAGAAGTCCTTGGAACCCTGTGGGATGTAGCTCTTAACTGTTTGTATTTCTCTATTCATTTCTGTCATTTCATTTTCTTTGTAGGGTTAAACGTAAAATCTTCAGGGAAGAAATTCTTAGCCCCTTGATGACCTTGATGGCTTATCCTCTTTCCCAATTTTGCCTGCAAAATGTACAAATATATGTATGTTTTTTTGAGAGGCAAGTTTAGGGTTCTTATGGGATTTTAAAAAGAGATAGGTGACTCCCCACCTTAAAGTTATCAGCTTGTCTTTTAGAGGTAGCCAGTGGGAAGAAGTTAGCTGTTTTCCAAGGGTGTTTTCATTTGGTAATGGAAGACTTTTTGCTGTCGTTCTCATCCAGGAGTTTTCCTTAGAATCTCCTTTAGAATTGTTGAATCATAAACATGTCTGTGTCTACCTTATGCTTAATACTGACTCAGAATCTCTGGGGTCTGGGTCTGGACTTGCATGTATTTAAGTAGCTTCCCAGATGATTCTGATTCATAGCCCGGGTTAAGAACTCCACCTTAGAAAGTTAGGTGGAAAAATACTGGGATAATAGTTCCTCAGACAAAAGTGTCAGCCTAGGAATTCTGAATTCCTCATCATCCTGAGAGGACAGTTCTTTGGGTTTGATGTTTGAGCAGATCATAATGTTAAATGATATAACCCCCTGGAAGGCAGGCTGCTGTGTTTGAGGGTTATTCTAGGTTCTAGTCCCATCTTTAACCCTTTACACTGCTGAGTGATGTGGAACAAATCACTGAATTAAATAATTGCCTCTGGATTTTAAGCACCCTGGGGAGAGGTACAGACCCTGCAGGATGATAAAGGTTGTCTTCACTGGCAACTGCCTCCTGACCCCGAGTCCTTTACTCATGTGTCCCAAGTAGGATACCACAGCCAGCTTCTAAAGGCTGCTTACGTAGGTTCTTCTCAAAATTGTGTCCAATATGTTAAGTAACCTGCTATTCTTGTTTAGTGGTTATATAACGTGTACTTAGTGTCTTTGTGGAGCTTTGGGCCCGTGCGGGCAGGGATAGGGGAAAGATACATAGAAGTAGAAGAAAAGGTCCTTGCCCAGAGGAAGGTTATTTTAAGAGACAGGACATGTAATTTATAACAAATGGACATTTACATTACAGCAACACTCTGAGTCTAGAAGTGTTCACCATCACATCACTTCTCCTGACTTTCCTGTTGTCCTATGGCTATGAGACTACGAGGATTAGGGGATGGGGATGCCCCCACCACCACCAACGTGAGAATGAGATATGATTGGGGAGGCATGTTTGGCACTTTTACAAGATTGCATTGTCTACATTCGCTTGGATGCTGGCATCTGTAGCCCAAATGGGCATTCAGCCTTTCTTCTGCTGTGAGGTGAGAGTAATTCAGAGCTAGTGAATGAGAGGAGGGAGCACTTTTCCACAGACTTTGGATTAACACTGTACCTACTCCTAGCAAGAGGGGACTTCTCTAACAAGCTAGCATTGTATTAACCTGTCATTAACCCCAGCGTTAGAGACAGGTCATGGGATGTTCACTGTGGCTCTCAGCCTGCCGCTATTTCCCCACTCTCCCCCGTGCTAGTTTGCTTTCTCCAGAAGAGGAGCTGAGGTGGTCTTATCCTCAGACAGGACATGAGAAATTGGAATTTGAAAAGCAAGGGCTTCAGCATCCTTTAGTTTCTAAAGCAAGATCCCTTCAGAAAAGTCCAGCAGGAAGAAGCCAGGAGAATGTAGAATGGAAAAGAGCTCTTACTCCAAATTTTAGAGAAGTTTCATCTCTACTTCTCATCTTTTCTCTCCTGGTTTTCTTACTTGAATGCATATTGGTAGTCTGTATACATTACTATGGTTATGTCTGTCACAAGTCCTACAAAATAAAAATGGACTTAAAGTACTCTCTGCTGAGGCTGTAAGTTTTGTTTTGTGAGAAATAGGTAAAGACATTAGCATTTAATCTACTGGAAGAAGCCAGTTGCTGTGGCTTATACCTGTAATCCCAGATACTTGGGAGGCTGAGGCCAGAGGATCACTTGAGACCAGCCTGGGCAAAATAGTGAGACCTCACCTCTAAAAAAAAATTTTTTTTTTAATTTACTTGTCTAAAGTGGGGAAAGGGAAATTATTCTGTTTTCTTATTCTTACTTCAAGTCTATGACAGATTTGAAAGAGAATTCTAAAGCAGATTTAGAGAGCCTACTTCTCTTCTTATCTCCTAATCCCTAAATTGGAATTTAGCTCTTATCTGTATTGTTGTTGTGTTTTGGTAAAGGGATGATTTTACATTGAGTTGTAAAGTAGAATAAGACAAGCTTCTAGAAACTTGCATGGTACTAGGGATCTGCCCTATATCTTTGCCTCTGGTGTTCTGTTGTTGTTGTTATTGTTTGTTTGTTTCCGAAGAAGTTGGAGTTAAGGACACAATATATTTGTACCCCTAGACTGAATGGGTGAGTATTCCATATGAGGATCTGGGTAATCCTCTTTGCAACCCACATTTGGTCTTCAGAGACACTGGCATTTTGAAGAAACATATGATATAGCTGTTTGGAAATAAATTCATCTATGTTACTTTTTTTTTTCTTTTTTTTTTGTGAGCAGGAGATCTTAATTGACAGAAACTCATTGGTGGTTGGAGTGGCCAATGGGCAAGGGAAAAAGTATCCAGTAATCAGAAGAATTGTATCTGGGTTATGTAATCTTATGCACATTCCATTGTCTTTGCCAAGCCTGTAAGCCACGTTGTGTTCATTGTCAAGAAATTTGACAGATTTACCCAGCTTTTCTAGTATGTATTTTGACTTATTGAAAATATATAACAACTGAGTCAGGTTGCAACACTGGTGGGGTAGAATTGACTTTCCCTGAAGGTGACACAGATATCAGAAGTGTGTCCAGGGATTTAATTTAGACCCATACTGTCCAGGAGACTGTCTCTAGTTGGATCTCTGTGCTGACTGACTTCAGTGTCTGCGTGCTGACTGACAGACTCTGGTAGTGTCTATATGTTGACCAACTGATAGACTAGTAGGATCTGTGTACTGACTGACTCTAGTAGGATCTGTTTGTCACTGCAGACTCTAGTGGTGTCTATGTGTTGACTGACTGACAGACTCTAGTAATGTCTATGTGTTGACTGACTGACAGACTCTAGTAGTGTCCGTGAGCTGACTGATAGACTAGTAAAATCTGGGTGTTGCCTGACTAACGTTATAGGGTCTGTAAGCTCACAGTCTGCCTGCTTTCTGATTGTACCCACTGAAGTGTATGTACATTATGGTAATTCTCTATTAAATGTGTCTAACAAAGAAAGGAATTAAGCACTCCACATGTTTTCTTTATAGGGGAGTTCTGTACACTATGATTTTAAATAGACATTTCTTATACAGTAGTGGCCAAATTCTCATCATTTTGTAAAAGATAAAGGTTATACATCACTTTTATGGTATTTTGTGAACTCAGCTAAGGGAATGCCTGTTTAGAGCCTGGAGTTGTTACCTTTACTTGAAGTCATCTCATCCAGTCCCCTGCTTTAGGGCAGAACTTCAGTTCCGCTGTTCGTTTCTGAAGCTTCTGTGTCGCCAGCTTACCCTGTTCTGGAATGTTGTATTCCATTGGATAGGGCTGCTATTTTTAGTCAGCCATGCATTTGGCTTTAACACTTAATCTAGTAAGTAAAAATGAGCAGAAAATTTGGCATTTAAAAATTGATTTTAAGGGTTGGCAAAAGTATTATTTCCAGTAAGCCTTTCACTGGATATCTGTGACCAATGTTTACCTATGCAATGTTTTTGTATCTGAATTGCTTATGTACATTTTATATTATGTTGACGTAACAAGAAGATCAACTTACGCTGGTATGGTGATGCTTTTGCTATGTGGGGCTGAGCATCTCTGGGTTGAATGGGAATGGGTCAGATTGGGAAGCCTAGGAATAGAGTTCTGCTGCCGATTTCCTAGGCACTGCTCTATTGAAAGTAGGAACGTAAGTCTTTAGCAACATTCTGATTTAATTGGGTGACACTGATAACAAAGTATGCCACTCAGATCCATTTAAAGTGTGCATAACTGTATTTGAAATGTGTTTTTGTGTGTGTGTGTGTGTAGAATGGGTAAATAAAATTGTTGAGTAACTTGAACCTATCAGAAGGCTTCTGGGTTTTTTGTTTAGTATTTTCAGTTGTGTTTCCCATCCCTTCCCCACCCCTAAAACTTTGCCTCATGCTGCACAAGGATTCAGATTCAAGACAAGCCATGAGTTCTCACTGTAATTGACGATCATGGTGTATCCATGGCTCTCTTCTGCCACCTTCTGGGGAAGACAGGAAGAACATTATGGAAAGCACATGAACTTCAATAGTTATGTGTACCTGTTGGCACTTATGCAAGAATTAAGAAACAATTACATTTCACTGCACTATGCAGTAATTCCCATTAGCAATATGTAACTCATGTTATTTATTATAAAGAAAACTTTTGGAGATTTTTTAGCACTTAGTAGACTGTTCCTCCTAAAATGTGATTTGCCCATTTCTAAAGAGATTATGGTCACGGGTATAAAACAGCACTTAATTTCTTTTGAGACAGGAAATACAGATGGGATTGTTTTACCCTTCTCATGGCTTATTCCTTGTTACCTTAAAGACCAGAAGCTCATTAGAAATGCAGAATCCCAGGCCGCATCCCAGACCTCCTGAGTCAGAATCCTCGTTTTACCAGGACCACCAGGTGATTCATATGCACATTTAACATTTGAGAAGCACCACGCTAGGGGAAGAATTTCCCACAAGGTAAAATGTTAGATGCCAGTTACTGGGAAGAAGTTGATCTGCTCTAATGACTGATTTCAGAATGGACTCGTATAACTACAACAGTAGGGACCCTCCTCAGAAGCCAAGTAGCCCCTGATTACAGTGTCACTTTATTGGCATGGTGTTTTGGCTGACGTAGCCTACACGATCTCCTTCTACCAGAGGGATCCTGACTGCTTCTGCTTCATATCTTGGATATGTAGCTTATGGTCCAGGTCTGAAAGGAGTGCCTGGTCCAATATGGTCACGAGGTCAGCTCCTCAGGGAAAGAAGCCCATGACTACGCCATTCGAGTTTGCCTGACTCCCCAGAGTCAAGGTGTGTGTGTAGGCACGCCAGTGTATTCATGCATGTGTATGGATGTGGGAATGAGGAGGTTGAGGGAGGAGGGAAGGTAGGGGAAAGATTCCGCTCTACTTTTATGTTCGCTGCTTGGCGGTGGTGTAATAGCTTTGTGTCTCTTCCTCTCTGGCTTGTAGGCAGCAGAGACCACGCTGGCTGTGCGCAGACGCCCTTCCGCAGCATCCCCCATGTTTCCTTGCTAATGATGTGGATGTTCAGGCCACACCTCTCCAAAGGACTGGGATCTACTGAAAAGCTTGGGATGTCGGCTCCACAGAGGCTAGAACAGGAAGTTGAGTGGGAACTGGACTTTGGGGGCCACCAAAACGAGGCCTGGAGAAACGCCACCACATTTCCTCCCCTCCTGCCTAATGGGAATATCAGTTACACTGAAAAGTTTAACTTTCCTGTGCCTCAAAACATTCAGCAACCTGAACCAATGACTTTTTGTCATCTCTTTGCTGGGTTTGGTCCAAGTCGGTCAATCTCATTCTGTATAGGCATTTAACATCCTAGCTGTGACTGTCTGCATCCTTTGCTGGCTCTTTTTTGCCCAAAGTGCAAATGCACTTCTTCAGATGTACTTTTCAAGTGAGAAGGTAAGAGCTGGTCTCTGCATCTGTTCCAGGCGAGCAGGCTAGAGTCTAATATACATATACTAGCAGGTACCATTTGCCACATTGGAAGCAAGAGACAAATCAGGTGAATGGAGAGTCTTCTGAGAAATTCAGTCCCTAAAACATCTTCTGCAGTGATAGAAGAACAGTGTCAGTAGCAACCTTTTCATTTAGAGAACTTTTTCTTGTTCCAGGCCCTTCAGGACAGGATCTGACTGCAAGACTCCCCGAAATGGGTACCCATCTTCTAAGTTTCCTTTTGTAGCTACTGTATTTTCAACTTGATGCATGTGCCTCTCATGCATCAAGATGGGGCTGATGTGGTTCTCCCAGGTGGTTGGGAACGTGGGCTAGAGAGAAAAGTAGAGTGCCATGTATATCACATGAGTAAGTCAAGAAAGCTCCTTGAAAATCAGCCCGATCAGGGAGTGTTTTGGCTTCAGAACAGGTGGAAGGAGACCTGCCCCTCTGTGGGCTCTGTCACCCTGATGCAGTCCTTGAGAGAGCTGTGGCTGTGACTTGGAGGGCAGTAGTCTCCTGATACCTGCCTCTTGGCCACTTGTCACTATTGTGGTCACTGGTCTTTCATGTAAAAGTGAGGGTGACGGGGTCATGGACCAGCGCCTCAGTGCATTAGTCATTTGTTTTCCCTTACAGACAAATTAGATAACTCTTCCCTAGTGATTGTCAAATGTATGAATGTATCTCTGTAAATGTGATTTTGACATGTCACTGTTCCTGAAGAGCATATGGAATCCCCACAGGATATTATATCTTGCAAGGAAAGTCTATTTTTTTAAAGAATAGTATGTTTTTAGCTTTACTTTTCTTTCTTTTTTTTTTTCCTTTTCACTCAAATGCTCACTTGCTGGGCAAAAGGGTGAGTAGCAAGAAAAGTAACGAAATGTAGCTTTTCTCAAATGGTTCTTTTATACTGTGGATGATACAGGACTCTGTTACCTAAGATGTGATGAGCTGGGCTGCAGGCGGTTCAGCATCCAGCAACTAGGAGCTTCTTTTCTATGCACAAAGCTGCCTTCAGGAAGGCTTCTTACCCTGTAGCTGATGATTTTCATCTGGCTGCCTACCACATGCTGTACTGTAATGATTTTGTTGTGATATGGATTTCTCTCTGCATCAAAAACTGTCTTTTGATGATCAAACAATGTTTATATTTAGTTATTTATTCTATCCATGTAAGGCGTTTTTGAGTTTTCATGTCACTGTTTGCATGTATTTAATCAGAATGTAATATAGTTTGTGTTGTCGGGTTTTTTTTTTTTTTTTTTTTTGTAGAAATGTAGATAGGTAGACCTTTTAAGTCTAATGTCATATTAGCTTAAGTTAATTTTAATTTTCCAGAATGTAGATATCTGTCTTCTGTAAAAGGAAAATAATGATGTTAAGGGACAGTGGATTTTTTTGAATACTTTGTTTCTCATTGATTTTTATTATAAGTGTAAACCAAGAGATGCATTTCTCTGGAGAAATGTTTATCTCCTGGATTAATAAAATCATGCTAAAAATGCAACTAATATGTATTGCTTTTGTAATTAGAAAATACAATAAAATTATTTTTAATTAAAAATGCAGTTTTTAAGATAACACACAAAAAGATAACATTTGGTACATTATATGTATGCAAAATACTAACATTGTCCAAAATGTGTTTGAAACTAGCTTAAAATGATTTTCAAATTATTAGATTGTATGTGTATTTCCAACTAGTAATTTTAACCAGTTCAAGTTCCACCAGCATTTCAAAATGATATCAGTAAGATTGTGACTGCCATGCATTATTGACATCCTAGAGTTTCATTTATTTATTTAACAAATATTTAGCGACTACCTGTTAATTGCCAGGCAGTGACTAAAACAAAGTCCCTGACCTTTGTCTGGCGTTTATTATTGGAAAGGAAAGGTTAACAGCAGGTTTGTAACATAACCCATCTCTTTCTACTGGGGATGTTTTTGCCCTCATGAATGACCTTGACCAAATAATGTTGGATAATGGTTACATAAATGTATATGATAAAGTAACTTGGAACACTCTTTTGGGGTCAATAGCAAATAGAGGTAAAATGAAATGCTCATAATAACAACAGAGGATTTCCAGATTCTTTAAGTTCAAGGGTCCTTCTGATAGAATGAAAATGCCTTATGAATTCTCCAATTTGAAAACAGGTGAGAGACTGGTTATATGTACATTGAGCTTTAATAGTCTAGCTGGTGGACTGACAGTAATGAGGATGTGGTGTCAAGGTTTAATTTTCTTGGAAATATCTCCAGGCACTTCTGCAAGTGTTCTCTAATTCAGCCATCAAACCATCATTTGTAAAAGGCTGGGGTGTCTGGAATCATTCTCTGGGTTTTAGAGAGAGGTAAATGAGCACCATTACTGAGTGACACACCTCAACACTGTCGAGATTTTTATAAAGCCAATCATATCTCAGAACAAGGTAAATGTTAAGACCCAATAGACACATGCCACACTATTTTAAAATGTTGCTGGTAACTTAGCAAAGATAACAGTATTAGAAAATGATTACTTAGAGAGTACTTCAGTGTTGGGTGATGGTCATTATTTGCCTTTCTCCTGTAGGTTTCATTATTACACCATTTCTTAGACCTCTCCAGGGTCTTCACTTAGGACTCACTGTGAGGAGCATCAACCTTCAGGTTCACTAGCTTGCCCTGGCTATTTATTTTTTATTTTTGTAGAGATAGGGTCTCACTATGTTGCCCAAGCTGGTTTTGAACTTGGCAGGAGGTGATGAGCCCATGGGTACTTCCTGTGGCAGTCTGACAGTGGCCCATCACCAAGGTTTATGGTCTCTAGAAGTATTTTGCACCATCTAACCTTCATTCATTCTCTTGAACTCATTTGAGAATTTGACATGCTAAGGACTCTCTACCCAGAAAAAGGTTGACACATAGGTTTTGCATACAGTTTATGGAGGTTATGACCTGAAACCCATTCTTGGACCTCAGGGTAGGAAACCAGGAGCTAGGTAATACTGTCCATACTCTGTTGTCCATTTCTCTCTTTTAACATGTAAAAGAAAAAATAATCCAGTGACATGCATTTGATACTATTTAAGTGGAGGAGGGGAATATATGATGTACTGGAATATTTTTTACTGCACACTGGGATATTTAAGAATGTGGTTTTCAATGAGATAGCATCACTGTAATCATGGAGAGTACTATTTTCCTTCTCTTAAAAACATCAAAGCATGGTCTTTCTTCTTTTATTCTCATCAAGCCAATGTCAGCTGCATTCCTTCAGCCCTTTACAGGCAGAACAACTACTCTTCTGAATTCCCAAAGGCATTTAAATGCCTTTTTGGTTGTATGCAACACTCTACCTGTGAAAATCAGATTAGATTCTATAGGAAAGTTTCTCTGAAATTAAGCAAAAATAATTTCAGAAGCATAAGAACCCCTGGGAAGCAGCGTTGCAGCTCTAATGGGGTCTATTCTCAACAAGTTTAATGCCCTCCACCGAACATGCAGCCTACTTTCAGAGAATAACTTGTTTATCCATTTGGGTTTCCTTCATTACTGATATGTTTGCCTTATCATTGACATTTAGTTTTCACTTCCTGGGTTCTCTCCTCTTTCATCCATTGTATTTGTAGAATTTATGGATGGGAAGGGAAGCTGTGTCAGAGTATGCTTTAATAAAGTCTGTTAAACATTCTTTTCTGAATTTAAATTCCTGAGTCGTTTCACTCAAACTGTGTTTCAGATTAGAGTTGGCTTCAGCAGTGGATTTCAGTAAATCTAAAATAACATCTCCATGGGCACATTGGTTCAGGCTGGTAATCTCAGCTCTTTGGGAGGCTGAAGCAGGAGGATTGCCTGAGGCTAGGAGTTCAAAACCAGCTTGGGCAATATAGTGAGACCGCCTCTCTACAAAAATAAAAAATAAATCAGCCAGGAATGGTGGTGCACACCTGTAGTCCTACCTACTGGGGAGGCTGAGGCGGGAGAATTGATTGAGCCTGGGAGTTTGAGGTTTCAGCGAGCTATGACATGCTACTGCACTCCAGCCTGGATGACAGAGTGAGACTCTCTCTCTCTCTCTCTCTCTCTCTATCTGTTGCTCAAAAAGAACAATGTGTTGGATTCTACTTCATAGAGGAAGGTGGCTACTCCAGTTGCAGAAAACATGTTTACACTCTGGCCAGCAGGAAGGAAGAAGGCAACAGGACATACCAACTTCTTTTAAGGATATTTCCCTTCTCATGTAACCCATAAATATATACACCTACTGTAAAGTTAAAAATTAAAAAAGAATATTTTCTAGATTTTGCAAACACACTTATGCTTATATCTCATTGGTCAAAACAAAGTCAAGTGGCTACATATAGCTTTCATGGAGGCTGGACTGTTTTTATTCCAAGTGACTTTGTGCCAGCTATAATTAGGGTTTAGTTCCCAAAGAAGGGTTCAATAGCTATTGAAGTAGCAATCTGCCTTAGTAGGTAATTGGAACATTGCAGCAGGTCTGAAGGGCTATAACAAGGTGAGCAGTAGCCTTTGAGGAATTAGGCTGCCATTACTTTGTAAGAGAGGAAAAAAATATTTTTCCTTCTACCCTCCTAAGTTCTCTGCCTGGGACCTTGTAGATCAGACTGACAAAAAAGATTGACAAGAAAAG
>NW_012100254.1:420889-475498 GCF_000951045.1 Mandrillus leucophaeus | reverse complement strand
AGGTTTATGGTCTCTAGAAGTATTTTGCACCATCTAACCTTCATTCATTCTCTTGAACTCATTTGAGAATTTGACATGCTAAGGACTCTCTACCCAGAAAAAGGTTGACACATAGGTTTTGCATACAGTTTATGGAGGTTATGACCTGAAACCCATTCTTGGACCTCAGGGTAGGAAACCAGGAGCTAGGTAATACTGTCCATACTCTGTTGTCCATTTCTCTCTTTTAACATGTAAAAGAAAAAATAATCCAGTGACATGCATTTGATACTATTTAAGTGGAGGAGGGGAATATATGATGTACTGGAATATTTTTTACTGCACACTGGGATATTTAAGAATGTGGTTTTCAATGAGATAGCATCACTGTAATCATGGAGAGTACTATTTTCCTTCTCTTAAAAACATCAAAGCATGGTCTTTCTTCTTTTATTCTCATCAAGCCAATGTCAGCTGCATTCCTTCAGCCCTTTACAGGCAGAACAACTACTCTTCTGAATTCCCAAAGGCATTTAAATGCCTTTTTGGTTGTATGCAACACTCTACCTGTGAAAATCAGATTAGATTCTATAGGAAAGTTTCTCTGAAATTAAGCAAAAATAATTTCAGAAGCATAAGAACCCCTGGGAAGCAGCGTTGCAGCTCTAATGGGGTCTATTCTCAACAAGTTTAATGCCCTCCACCGAACATGCAGCCTACTTTCAGAGAATAACTTGTTTATCCATTTGGGTTTCCTTCATTACTGATATGTTTGCCTTATCATTGACATTTAGTTTTCACTTCCTGGGTTCTCTCCTCTTTCATCCATTGTATTTGTAGAATTTATGGATGGGAAGGGAAGCTGTGTCAGAGTATGCTTTAATAAAGTCTGTTAAACATTCTTTTCTGAATTTAAATTCCTGAGTCGTTTCACTCAAACTGTGTTTCAGATTAGAGTTGGCTTCAGCAGTGGATTTCAGTAAATCTAAAATAACATCTCCATGGGCACATTGGTTCAGGCTGGTAATCTCAGCTCTTTGGGAGGCTGAAGCAGGAGGATTGCCTGAGGCTAGGAGTTCAAAACCAGCTTGGGCAATATAGTGAGACCGCCTCTCTACAAAAATAAAAAATAAATCAGCCAGGAATGGTGGTGCACACCTGTAGTCCTACCTACTGGGGAGGCTGAGGCGGGAGAATTGATTGAGCCTGGGAGTTTGAGGTTTCAGCGAGCTATGACATGCTACTGCACTCCAGCCTGGATGACAGAGTGAGACTCTCTCTCTCTCTCTCTCTCTCTCTATCTGTTGCTCAAAAAGAACAATGTGTTGGATTCTACTTCATAGAGGAAGGTGGCTACTCCAGTTGCAGAAAACATGTTTACACTCTGGCCAGCAGGAAGGAAGAAGGCAACAGGACATACCAACTTCTTTTAAGGATATTTCCCTTCTCATGTAACCCATAAATATATACACCTACTGTAAAGTTAAAAATTAAAAAAGAATATTTTCTAGATTTTGCAAACACACTTATGCTTATATCTCATTGGTCAAAACAAAGTCAAGTGGCTACATATAGCTTTCATGGAGGCTGGACTGTTTTTATTCCAAGTGACTTTGTGCCAGCTATAATTAGGGTTTAGTTCCCAAAGAAGGGTTCAATAGCTATTGAAGTAGCAATCTGCCTTAGTAGGTAATTGGAACATTGCAGCAGGTCTGAAGGGCTATAACAAGGTGAGCAGTAGCCTTTGAGGAATTAGGCTGCCATTACTTTGTAAGAGAGGAAAAAAATATTTTTCCTTCTACCCTCCTAAGTTCTCTGCCTGGGACCTTGTAGATCAGACTGACAAAAAAGATTGACAAGAAAAGTGCAAACAATTTATTAATGTGTGCAGCACACCCCACCTGGGAGGAACCTCATGACGAGTAACTCAAAGGGGAGTTAGAGCTTAGATTTATATAGCATCTTAACAAATGGGCAATAACTTTGTAGAGAAGTGACAAGACAAAGGAAAAGACTGTTGAGTTTCTAGGGCTGCAAATTTTGAGAAGGCAAATACCTGAAAGAAACTAATGGAGAAGGTTTGTGTAGGTCTGTCTTGACCACTGGCTTCTTTATGGACATAAAGCTCCCTAGGGAGAAGGGACTTACAGCAGTCCTCATTCCTCAGAAGTTTCTGCTTATGGTCATCTAAGAGATACTCCAGGAAGGCTTCTTTCTGCTTCCATGGCATCTCATTTGCCTGCAGCTCAAAATAATCTTTATGCCAAAGGGGCATATTTTGAGGTGACTTATTCTGGTCCCCTAAAACTTAGAGTAACAATGCATCACCTCTGATCTTGCCACAGTGCAGGTCCATCTAAACTCATAATTAAAGCTTATTCTACAGTGTTTCATGAACAATTTGATTTTTAAAAATTCTTTAAAATTTATGTTCTCATGGAATCTGCCTTCAGGCTACTTTTTGCAAAGCTTATAGCTTGCAGTGAATGCCAAGAATGAGTTCTTAGAAAATTCCAGCTGAGCGGGGCAGGGGGCAGCTCTTGCGAGAGAGTCCGCCACAGCATCTGAACACCATTATTTATTGAAAGGGCCTTGTTAAACCACAAACATCCACTAGATGGCTTTTTGAGGTCGGATCGTGAGACACCTGTGGCCTTGTAAAAGCACTCAAACCGAATTCTCAGGGGGCTGTTTTCAGTGTTCCTTACCACACACTCCACTCCTTGTCCTGTTTTCAGGGTCAAGGAATTACATTCTCATGCACAAATAACACACACACTGTGCCTCAGTATTTTTCCATGCCCCAACCTCAAATGCCTTGTTCATAAGTTTGACTATGTGTCTGTGCACTCCCAACACTTTTCTGGCCCGGGTTGTTTTGTTGAGGCATTCAAGAAACATCAACCCAACGTGTAAAAAACAATTAGAAGAGCAATTTAAATCTTTTCTGAATTCTCTTGACAAAGACCAAAGGGAATCCATTCATGACACCCTGTAGAACTTCTTAAAATAGTGTTTCCTGAATTCTCCTAAAATCTTACACACACTGCAATGTGTGTGCCCCTTTATAACTTCCCATAACTCTTCCCCCAGATTGGGCATTGCTGACTTTTATATTTCTACTCCTCCTTCCTCGCCTCCTGATCTCTTCCTTTAACTACCATCTGCCCATTTCTTTGTGTTTTGTTGTTGTTGTTTGTTTGTTTTGAAACAGGTTCTAGCTTTGTTGCCTATACTGGAGTGCAGTGGTGCAATTACAGCTCACTGAAGCCTTGATCTCCTGGACTCAGGTGATCCTCCTGTCTCAGCCTCCCAAGTAGCTAGGACTACAGGCACATGCCACCGTGCCTGTCTAATATATATACACATATGTATATTCTAATATATACATTCATATATAAATATTTTCAAATATATGAATATATTCAAATACATATGAATATATTCATATATATGATATATATTATCACATATATTCACATATATTTCACACATATTCATATATATTCCTATATATGAATATATGATATATAATATATATCATATATTTGAATATATTTGAGTACGTTCACATATATTTGAATATACTCAAATATATTTGAATATAGTCACATATATGTGAATGTATTCATATATATTTGAATATATTTATATATATATTTTTTTGTAGAGATGAGGTCTTGCTATGCTGGTCTCGAACTCCTGGGCTCAAGCCATCCACCTGCCTCAGCCTCCCAAAATGTTGGGATTACAGGCATGAGCCACTATGCCCAGCTTGCCCGTTCCATTGTAAAGCAATGAAACGGGTCTGAGAAAAACAGTTTCACCTGACCTATTACCCCAGTTCTTCAGGAAACAATCTGGCATAGATCCAATTGTCTTTTAATGTTCAGAGGAATAAAAGAGCCTGCAAATGCTCATATGTTAATTTACCTGATTTTGGATACTCATAGTAAAATATATAAGCCTCTAATCTTTAACCACTCTTGTGGTGTAAATATTCACCCATCAGGAGCTCCAGGAGGACCCTGTCCTGGAGCCGAGGGAAAGCCCTGAAGAACATGCAGGCTTGGAAAGGGAGCAAAGGGAGGCAGGAAGGTGGTGAAGGGGGAGGTGTTGGGGAGAGGAGAGAGGCAGAGGGAAGAGGAGAAATTCCTCTGTCTCTGTCTTTATTTCTGTCTCTCTCTGATTCACTCTGTCAGTGTCTCCTCTGTCTGTCCTTTGTCTCCATCTCTGTCTCTGATGCTCTTGCTCGTCCTGCAGAGAGAGAGGACTGAGGAAGAAGAGCGGGGTTGGGGCGGGGGGACAATGGCAGTGCCAGGTGGAGACTTGTCCTTCAGAGTCCCCAGACACCCCTTCCTAAGCGTCTCTATCTCTCTGCATCTGTGTCTGATTCTGCCTCTCTCCCAAGACCCATCATATTATTCTCTCTCTCTCTTTTGATCACTCTGTTTCTCTCTTTAATCTGTAATTCTAAAATCCAAAAACCTTTGAGGCAGAGTTTTCTTCTAACTCATTTGACAGAAAAAAACTTGACCCAAACTTCGTGATGCTATTTATTGTCTCTATATAGCCCACTTTGTGTGAATATTTTTGTATTTTTATATTTTGTGGAGAAATATTAGTAAGACAATAGTATAAGCAATATGGTTTCTAGAGTCCTAATAGTTCTGAATCTGAAGTAAGTCATTAAGATGAAGAATTACTTGCAAGTATTTGCTATAGTACATGTTCTATTTTACGTCCATATTTATGTAGGGCTAAACTAGACATTTTTTCCTTTCTAAAATAATTTATTGTACAAACATTCTGTATATAAATCTATAAAAGACACTGAAGAACATTCATTCCTCAAGAAGTAGAACATGGGGTATGTAAAGAAAAATTATTGAAAGCTTAGGTTTGGCAAAAAGAGATCACTGGAGTAAATGTTCAACGGATTCCTGGGCATTTTCTAGCAGGCCCTCTGGAGATGATCAATTCACAGGAGTATGTGACTCTGATTGACTTTATATTAATTAGGCTCTTTTAGAACTCTTGAAGCATAGAGGTTAATTTGCAGTAAATTGATAGGAATGCAAATGATTCTTATCTGAGAACAATGCAAATGATTCCTGATTATAGTAGAGCAAATATATTTTGTCCATTTTGTTTTAATTACTTTCCACCAGGTAGAAAAGCCAATTGCAAATATTACAGTTTGTTACTCTGTAGGATATTAACCAGTTTTGTATCTATTGGAAAGGTCACTTCAGAATGCTTTTGACTGACAGACTATATGCATTGCTATTCCTCAAATTCTTCGAATCAGTTGTAGCATCTGAATGGTTCCTCATTAATGAGTTGAATTAAATCTTTGATACATTTCGTCTTATATTTACTTAAGTGTCATATTTTTAACTTTTTGAAAATCATATCTTAGAGGGTGCTTACACTATAGGAATTTACATATTAGTTGAGAAAAAATAAGACATAAAAAATCATAAGGCAGCATGCGATAAATGGCAAGTGATCATATGGATTTTGAGGGCTGTGGTAGAGTTTCTGGATGACTGTGTTTTTTTCATTTATTTCTGCTTTACTTGCATGCATTTAACAGACAACTGCTTTGCAATAGGAAGCACCGTGGAAGGGAATACAATACAAATCAGACACAAACCCTGTCCTGGAATTAGCAGTTTCCTGTGGGAATAAAGGGGAGGAAAAAAAAACAGCTTTCCTCTACCATATTATATTCAGTGACTGGGACCTGCAAATTAGACTAAGACAGATTAACAGGAGAGAAAATTCTGTTTATACATGTAACATGAGTATATGTGGGAAAACTCAGTGATGAGTAATTCAAAAAGTTGTTTAGAATTGGGGCTTATACATCATCTTAATAGATGAAGGTGGGGAGAAGAAAGGCACTTATAAGAAAAGAGATTACTGGCCAGGTGCGGTGGCTCATGCCTATAATCCCAGCACTTTGGGAGGCCAAGGCGGGTGGATCATTTGAGGTCAGGAATTTGAGACCAGTTTGGCCAACATGGTGAAACCCCGTCTCTGCTAAGAATGCAAAAATTAGCCAGACATGGTAGTGCATGCCTGTAATTTCAGCTACTTGGGAGACTGAGGCACAAGAATCGCCTGAACCCGGGAGGCGGAGGTTGCAGTGAGCCGAGATCATGCCAAGACACCATTTCAAACAAAAAAGAAAACAGATTATTTTTTGGAAAGGTAAGTGGATTTTCAGGGGAAAAGTAGGAAATTTGCAAGTTTTGTAATAATGTTTGTGTATATAAGTACGAGTGTTCTTTCTGTCTCCTTCAAGGCCATGAAATTTCCCTGGAGAAGGAATTTGAAATATGTTTCACTCATGCTCTCCCTTCCAGGATAGATCTGTCCTGAAAAGGAATTGATGGCAACCTTATCTCCAAGGTTGCTGCCTTTAGTCAGATAAGGAAAGCCCCAAAAAGCTCTGTTCCTTTCCATATCACTGAATCTCAAATATCTTCAGCTTAAACGAATCTTTATGCCAAATATTTGGGGGTGGCATATGCTGATTCCTTTCAGGAGAAAGACATAGATTAATCATTACAAATAGTAATAATGGGTGGGGAAGAGAAGAACATTTGCAACCTTACTGTGTCCTTAATGCTTTATTTTCTATTAAAACCTGAAATTTTGTAGGAATTTTACCCCAATTTCATAATTGGAGCACAGAGAACCAACGAAGTGTTCTAGTAGTCATAAGCAAGATGATATGGGAGCCCTCAAAACAATTTTACATGCCTTAGTTCCTGAGACCAAAGCATTCCCCTCACCTCTCTCTTTACTCATTTGGTTAACTCTGGACTCAGGCCAAATCCTGTCCCTGGAAGAGCCACCAAGTAGGAAGCCTGGGTACGGGCCTGGCAAGCGAGGACAATGGGTCACTGCAGGACTTTGGAGCACTCAGGTTTGGAGTCAGTTAAGACCAGCTCCTTGCTAGGAAGCCATAGCTCTGGAGGGACAGACAGGTAAGGTTAGTTTACTTCCTTGAGCTTTCTGTCTTCGGTGCCGCTTACAGCCTTAGGATATCTGGTATTCAGGAAAGGAGGATGAGGTAGCATTCAAAATTGGGTCCTACCTGGGCAAGAACCAGGGATTGACAGCCTGTTCTCTTTCCCCAGTGCTGGTCAGAGTTACAGAAGGTGGACTGTAAACATTGACAAATATTGACAGAAGTCAAGGTCATGGCAAGACCATTTGGCCCACGTTTGTTGGGGAAGGATAAGCCTGTAGTTCGAAAAGACTGGTCAAATGGATTTGCATTCCCAGAAACCAGGAAATTTCTGAAACTGAGTTTTAAACCTGGCAGCTCTTTTGTCATCCCTTTGTATTTTTGCAGTTCCTCTCTATGCCAGCTTCCTTACAACTGTTCTGATTTCCTGTCGTAAGATTTTTTCTTTTCATTTTCTTCAGGGAGGGGAAATCAATATAACCTCTTCTCTAGAAAGGAGGTGGTTGGGCTGATCTTAAGCAGTGTTAGAAGATCTATTTTGTTTTTCAAACCAGGTATCTGGGCTGGGTAAATTCCAGCCTGGGGTGAGGACTTTGATCACCAGATGTTTTTTTGGTGTGCGTGCTGTCTTATGGTTGCATGGTGGGTTTCTGCTTCAGATGGTACGTATGCTTTCCTTCAACTCAGCTTACCAGGCATTTGGTGTCAGTTTGCAGGGTTTAGAGGAACTCTGTGTAGAGCTTTAAGGAAGTTTACATTTCTAATATTTATTCTTCTATTGAAAAAGTCTCAAATTGGCCTAATGCTCTGCACTCAATAGGAGCTTACTATACATTTAATGATGACCCTGATCTCTGAAGTGGGTGGTTACTGTTTACTTTCCCTTTCTGTTCTGGGAGCAAAAAGAATACCAATTTCAAAATCCTGGGACGTCTTACTTGTTATAAACTCCAGGACCGCTATTTGGGTAGGGGACTATTTGTTTAGAAGTGGATAACTTGTGGCTGAAATTTGAGTAAGATTCCTGTTATACTTTTGGAAATAAAACTTTGGAAATCTGGCCGGGTGCAGTGGCTCATGCCTGTAATCCCAGCACTTTGGGAGGCCGAGGTGGGCAGATCATGAGGTCAGGAGATTGAGACCATCCTGGCTAACACGGTGAAACTCCGTCTCTGCTAAAAATACAAAAAAATTAGCCGGTCGTGGTGCTGGGCCCCTGTAGTCCCATCTGCTCGGGAGGCTGAGGCAGGAGAATGGGTGTGAACCCAGGAGGCAGAGTTTGCAGTGAGCCGAGATCGTGCCACTGTACTCCAGCCTGGGTGACAGAGTGAGACTTCGTCTCAAAAAACAAAATAAAACAAAACAAAAACAAAAAAAGAAACCTTTGGAAATCTGTTGGAAGGGAAGGACATGGATGACATGGACGTGGAAGAGTACAGGAATCAGGATCAATAATCCAGCAAAAAGACACGAGGATGGGGAAATCTAATAAGGGCTCCCTGACAGCACATGATATGCCAAGTGGATCTGTTTTCTTCTTCCTTCCAGCAGAGCACTGTCCAGAACTTCCTCCAGTGAATAATAGCATATTTATCGCAAAGGAGGTGGAAGGACAGATTCTGGGGACTTATGTTTGTATCAAAGGCTACCACCTGGTAGGAAAGAAGACCGTTTTTTGCAATGCCTCTAAGGAGTGGGATAACACCACTACTGAGTGCCGCTGTAAGTTAGATCTTTCTGTATCTTTGCCCTTATTGATATCCTGTTTTACTCCTTCACATCCTACTTCCTATAGGCCATGGTAAAACTTTATAAGAAAACAAAAATTCTCAATTACTAGAAAACCTCTTTTAAAGCACTCTAGTGGAAGAGCTTCTCTTGGAAGCTCCATGATCAGATCTTGATCAGTATTAATTTAGTTGAATTAATAGAATCAATTCCCACTATGGGAAAGAAATAATTTCTTCCAGATATTAGAACTCTTTTTTTTTGCTGTAATTTGTTTAACTTTATATTGCTTTAAAAATGTTTATGTTATGGAAAATTTAAAATGTATACAAAAGACAGAAGAGTCAAATTCACTCATAGAGATTCATCACATAATTTCATCAATTATCCACACAAGACTAATCTTGTTTCATGTATATCCTCACTTTATTATTTTGAAGGAAGTACATCATATCATTTTATTTCACCTATCATATAACTTTTGAACTGGGAATAGTTTGTATTCTCAGTTTACCAATGTGATAATTGAGATCCAACTGATTTGCTCAAGGTCACAAAACCCATTTCTGATATCCTCTGTGGAGATGGGGAATAATTAATCCATATTCTATTTGTTACTACTAGTTTTTAAAAGAATAGTTGCATTAGTTCTCTTGTATACCTAGAGTAGAGCACACCGATATTATGATCCTTCATTCATGTAACCAAACTCATATCCCTGTGCATTCTCTCCTGTCTTTTTCCATGCCATGGGAAAAAGCACAACATAATAAAAAATGCTAAGTAAGTATATATTTGGCTGGATGAAAGGGAAGGAAATACTTGCCTCAAACATAGGCTTATGAATTTTGAGCCATGCTTAATATAACAGTACAATAAACATACTATTGGTAACTTTCAGTTATGTAATAAATTACTTTCAGTTGCCAATTCATGTTGTTCTTGTGCATGACAAAGCTCTTTTTTTAAAGTACTTAGGTCGATCTCCTCTTTTTTTTCATTCTGCATTGATATGGCAGTACCAGGTACTTCGCCGAATTAAAAATGTGCAGTATTAGCTCTAATTTGCTGTTTTTTCACTGAAGACTGAGGAGGTCTGACCTTTGCTGTGTTGGCTTTCAGCCTTGCCCTTTCAGATTATTGCTTATTTTCTTCTTCAGTGGGCCACTGTCCTGATCCTGTGCTGGTGAATGGCGAGTTCAGTACTTCGGGGCCTGTAAATGTAAGTGACAAAATCACATTTAAGTGCAATGACCACTACATCCTCAAGGGCAGCAATTGGAGCCAGTGTCTAGAGGACCACACCTGGGCACCTCCCTTTCCCATCTGCAAAAGTAGTAAGTACAAGAGAAGCCATCAAGAATCCCCAAAATACTGATTAGTAGTGTAAACTTAGACATTTGCAACATCCCTGGGACGCTTTTCTCTTTTTTTGTATCAGGGATGGGCTTAAGATCTAGCAGACAGCCATGAAATGAGTGGAGCTCACAGAACCAAATCTCACCTCAAGAGAATACATTCCATTGCAGTGAACAGCATCCAAAGCACACTTTTTTTCCTTCTCAAATAGGGGTCCTGTCCTACTAGGTCTAATGCAGGGTAGTTTGGAGCATTGACTATTTTATTTTTCAATTTCAAGACAGTGATTTAAGGTCTTTGTTTGAAAAGTAAACACAAAACAGGGGGAAAAGATCATAACTCATCTATTGCAAAATTATCTACAAGAGGCTTAAAGACCCTCTTTCTATCACTACAATTCATATCTTTCAGAATTAGTAAGTTAGGTGTGTTTATTTCATGACTTTTTCTTATGTTTATACAGACATTTAAAACAAACACACACAAATGAAATATTTAAATTATAGAAGCATTAAATGCCATTTTGTGTGTATGTAATTATATGAATATACCTATAGAAATGGGACTTACTATACATATTTTTAAATTGCTTTTCTTCATGTAACTATGTACATGGCCATTTTCCCTGACCAGTCCATATAGCTCTATTGCCTACTATTTAATAACTGCATATGTGTATGTCATAATTTATTATATGGCTCTCATATTATTTTAACATTTTTCCTGTTAGGAACAATGCTGAAATGAGTATTTTATACACACACATATTCTTACATCTACGTTGTTCTTTCTTTCTTTCTTTCTTTTTTTTTTTTGAGATGGAGTCTTTCTTTCTTTCTTTTTTTTTTTTTTTTAGATGGAGTCTTGCTCTATTGCCCAGGCCACAGTGCAGTGGTGCAATCTTGGCTCACTGTAACCTCTACCACCCACGTTCTAGTGATTCTCCTGCCTCAGCCTCCCGAGTAGCTGGGTTACAGGTGTCTGCTACCACGCCTGGCTAATTTTTGTATTTTTAGTAGAGACAGGGTTTCACCATCTTGGCCAGACTGGTCTCGAACTCCTAATCTTGTGATCCACCCACCTCGGCCTCCCAAAGTGCTGGGATTACAGGCGTGAGCCACCGTGCCCGGCTACTATGTTATTTCTATAAGATAGATTCCTAAAATGATTGCTGGATCACAGGATGCCATTATTTGCAGAATATGCTTCAAATATCCAAGAAATTCTACTAAAATATTTAATACATACTTAGATACAAAATAAATATTGAAAAAATCAATGTTTTTATTTTCTATTAATAATTATTAGTTGAATTTGAAATGTAAAAATAATTCTATTCACAAAATCTATATGAAAATTTACTGGAAGATAAAAAACAAGACTTGAATGAAAGAAAAGACATGCATGATCCTGGATGGGCAGACTTAGTATTATAATGCAATGCCTACCAGAATTTTAAATTCAAAAATATGAAAAAAAAACATTAATTAAAGAGTCTCCTCTGGTAAGGTAGACATCTAACATTATAAATATTTTTGGGAAAATGATGAATGATGTATATATTTGACTGGATCAAAGAGAAAGGAATACTTGCCGTATTAGATAGTAAAACGTACTACAAAGTTACTATGAGCACAATAGCATTAAAATGGCAAACTGTAGGTACTACAAATTATATGTCATTAAAATAGCAAAGTATGGGTACAGATAAGTAGAACAGATTAAGTCAGGAGGAGAAGTCTATTTAATGGTAATGGAATAATTATCTATTTGGAAGAAGACAAAGTTAGGGCTCTAGTTCACACCATATTCATAATACATTCCAAATGTATTTTAAATATATAACTATAAAAAGCAAAATTATTAAATCATTAAAAAAAATGAGATAATATATTTATTGCACTGGGATGGGGAAAGCCTTCCTAAGCAGTTTCATAAAACTCAGAAGTCATAAAGGAAGAAAATGGGCAGATTTAGTGAAATTTTTAAAAGAAAAACTTCTACATACTAAGAAACATCATAAAAGTGAAAAGATAACAGACTTGAATAAAGTATTTGCAACATATTTGATGGTTAAAGAGTTAATGTTTTTAATAAACAAATATACCCTAGAGATCAGTAAGGAATAAACAACCCAATAGAAAATAAGCAAAGTTAGGTAAGGACAGCAATTCCAAAAGAATGGCCCTAAACAGCACTTCTATTTCCCGATCATATGAACGGATATTGAACATTACAAATGATTATAGAACTGGAAATTAAAATTAGATCTACATCTTTTATTGAGCAGATTAGCAAAAAATGAAAAGATGGATTTAATTTAATATCATTCATGATCTGAGGAAATAACCATTTATGTCAGTAACAGTGTAAAGTGCTATCACTATTTGGATGTATTTTGGCAGTAGCTACTAAAATAATAAAAGCCAGGCATGGTAGTGCACACCTGCAGTCCCAGCTAGTCTCAGCTACTTGGGAAGCTAAGGCAGGAGGATAGCTTGAGTCCGGAAATTTGAGGCCAGCCTAGACAACATAGTGAGGCCTGTCTCTAAAAAAAGAAAGAAAGAAAGAAAGAAATAATAAAGACAGACAGTTTAAGAGCACAAACTATATATGCTCTTACATGAGGGAATTTGGGGTTACTTAAAACATGCATACACATACTATTATATATACAGTTAAATTACACGCATATAGTATCATTTTATGTCATTAGCTTGACACAAGTTTCAAGTATTTTCTTATTTCTTCCAAATATTTTCTGTTTTACTCTATTTTAATTCAGTAGTTTCTATTCTAGCTCTTAACCACAGAATCCCTGTCTTTTTATGTCACTTCATTATCTAAATCTAGGATGAGCTCCCTAGGTTTCTGAATAAACCAGATTCTTTCTGTTTATTCTTTCTGTTTACCACATCGTTTCCTTTCATTCAAAATTGTACTCATAAAAGTTACCAGAACTCTGGTGGACTGGAATCCCCCAAACAACTCCTGGAAATTCTTCTTGCTTTCCTCTATTCAGCCTTTGAGCTCAGTCTTTGAGCTTTAAAAAAATTACAGTGTATTAACTGCATAAGTAATATTAATACACCTTTGTTGTAGAAAAATATAGAAAATAAAAGATGAGACCAATTACCTACAAGCCTACCATCTAAGGATAAGGGCATTAAGTATTTTGGCATATAACTTTACATACTTTTTTTCTGTGCTTATGTTTGTGTAACCATGATTTACAAAAATAATATTATATATACTCTTTCATGATCTGCTGTTTTTATTCAACGATTTGTTTAGAAGACTTTTATTTTTCAGTAAATATACACCTACATAATCATTGTTAGCCACTATTTTTGATCGACATCTTTAGTGTCCTGTGGTCTCAGAGCTGACTGGGACCTTAGAGATGACACTATTTAACCTGCTTATCTGTAATATTAGGAAGGAAGCCAAGAGGTGCAAAATGGCTTTAGTGCTACATAGCTAGTGGAAGAGTCAGTATCAAGACTCACAACTCCTAATACATCATCCTGCTTTCTTTCCACAGTTCCACAGACTCGTTCTCTTCCCTTCCAGCCATGTTCTTCCCTATGTCTTTTTCTTTTGAGACAGAGTCTTGCTCTGTTGCCCAGGCTGGAGTACAGTGGCACGATCTTGGCTCACTGCAACCTCCACCTCCCAGGTTCAAGCGATTCTCGTGCCTCAGCCTCCCAAGTAGCTGGGATTACAGGCGCTCACCCACGCTGGGCTAATTTTTGTATTTTTAGTAGAGACTGGGTTTCACCGTGTTGGGCAGGCTGGTCTCAAACTCCTGACCTGAGGTAATCCACCCACTTCGGCCTCCCAACGTGCTGGGATTACAGGTGTGAGCCCCTGCTCCCACCTTCTCCCCTTTTTCTGATACTCTCCTTGATATAGTTTGGATGTGTGTTGCCTGCTCAAATCTCATATTGAATTGTAATCTCCAGTGTTGGAGGTGGGGCTTGGTGGGAAGTGACTGGATCATGCAGGTGGATTTCTCATGAATGGTCTAGCACCATCTCCCTAGGTACTGTCCTCGTGACAGCGAGTGAGTTCTCATGAGATCTGGTTGTTTAAAAGTGTGTAGCACCTCCTCCCTCTCTCTCTTGTTCCTGCTCCAGTTATGTGAGATGCCTCACTCCCCCTTTACCTTCTGCCATGATTGTAAGTATCCTGAGGCCTCCCCAGAAGCTGAGCAGATGCCAGCACCATGCTTCTTGCAGAAACATGAGCCAGTTAAACCTCTTTTCTTTATAAATTACCCAGTCTCAGGTATTTCTTTATCACAATGTGAGATGGACTAATACACTCATGCTTCACAACTCTTATCCAGGGGATGTCAGCTTCCATTTGAGCTCACACACTTCATCTCCTCTCTCATGGAGTTATTTCTTCAGCCTTCACCTATGGCCCAATTTTTATTTTCTTGTATGTTAATGATTAGCTTCTCTATAACTTAAAATTTCTTTCCCTGAGCTCCTGCTAGTCAGATAATACTCCCAAATCCCTACTAACTTAGAAGATAAGCTGGGGGAAAGCTCTTTCCCATGGACAAATATGATTAGAAGAGAAGGAAATGAATGAAGAACATGTTTCAAGATCTCACAGGTGTTGCTCTGAGGACATCAGGTGCTGGCATAAACAGCTGCAATTAGGGGTGCTGTTCATTGAGCATGCCTGGCCCTCACAGCTGTCACTTCTATACTCCTTTCTGTCAGGGGACTGTGACCCTCCTGGGAATCCAGCTCACGGCTATTTTAAAGGAGATAATTTCACCTTAGGATCCACCATTAGTTATTACTGTAAACACAGGTAAGTGAACACAGCTTGTCAAGTGCTAGATCTTGCCCCTTGGCAGCATTGTTTTTGGGAATAACCCAGCCTGTGTCCACCTGGTCATCTGATTTCCTACTGCTGCAGGATTCTGAGCTCATTCTGATTTTGAGAGCTGCTTTGGCCCTCTGCTAGCTCTCCTCAATCCCTAGAAGACGGACTGATCCTACTAAAGTATCCTACTTACCCCAGTGCAAGTATCTCTTTTTTCCCTCTACCAAGACAAGGTAAATTATTTAAAATGTATGGGTTTGGCTGGGCGTCGTGGCTGACACCTGTAATCCCAGCACTTCGAGATGCCAAGGTGGGTGGATTGCTTGAGGTCAGGAGATCAAGACCAGCCCTGGCCAACAGGGCAAAACCCTCGTCTCTACTAAAAATAAAAAAAATTAGCTGGGCATGGTGGTGCGTTCCTGTAATCCCAGCTACTCAGGAGGCTGAGGCATGAGAATTGCTTGAACCCAGGAGGTGGAGGTTGCCGTGAGCCTAGATGGTGCCACTGCACTTCAACCTGGGTGGAGAAGTGATACTCTGTTTTAAAACTAAATAAATAAATTAATTAAATGTATGGGTTTTTTTGTTTTTTTTTTTGCGGTTGTTGTTTTTGAGACAGTGTCTCCCTCTGTCACCCAGGCTGGAGTACAGTGGTATACTCATAGCTCACTGCAACCTCTGCCTCCTAGGCTCACGTGATCCTCCCACCTTAGCTTCTCTAATAGCTGGGACTACAGGCATGGACCACCATGCTTGGCTAATTTTTTAAGGATTTTGTAGAGATGGGGTCTCCCTATGTTGCCCAGGCTGGTCTTGAACTCCTGAGCTCAAGTGATCCTCCCACCTTGGTTTCCCAAAGTGCTGGAATTACAAACACGAATCACCATGCCTGGCCTAAAATGTACGTTTTTCTAAAAAAAAAAAAAAAACTCAGAGAATATAAATGCTAAAAAACAAATACGGAAGTGCAAAAATATAAAGACTTAGTGTATAGACCCTTAAAGCCCCCTAATTAACTCAGAGTCATGTGGCCTCACTGGCATTTCAATCTCATTATATACCTTCAATGCACTTTGCAGGCAACTCTCATGTTTTTCTGATTAAAAGAAATCAGATTTTCTGATTGCTCCTTTTTAGCCCCTTCGCTGAGATTTATTTGCAGGCTGTTTCTCACTTTCTACTCCTGTCTAGAGCTTAGATGCCAGATGCCTTTTTAGGTTATTGAATGATAAAGTGCTTCTATCACTCTCCCCACCCAAAACCTGTGTGTGTAAACACCTCATTCAGAATCTCTCACTTCTCTATGTTTTATGGGTTGACTCTTCACTTGGGTCCTCCCCACCTCCAGGAGAATGGTTTTACTTTGAGCTGCTTTGAAATACCAAGATAAGCATGCATTGAGGCTCAAGGGCGGGGAGGTGGATTCCATCACAGCATGAAATACTGAAAAACAACTACACAAAACCAGTCTCCATTACCCAATTCAGAAAGTGGAAAAGCTAAGCCTTGTTCTAATTTCGGTTCAGGTACTACTTAGTGGGCAAGCAGGAGCAGCAGTGCATTGATGGGGAGTGGAGCAGTGCACTTCCAGTCTGCAAATTGATCCAGGAAGCTCCCAAACCGGAGTGTGAGAAAGCACTTGTAAGTAGGTGGCTTGTGTCTATCTTGTTCACAGCTGGATCTCCAGGACCTGGCATCACTCCTGGCATATGCTCCGTATATATCTGTTTAATGTGGGATATTTTGTTTTTGAATGGGTTGGCCTTGGCCTGGCTATAGAAGGGGCTCACAAACTATTAGCTCACATTTTTGTAAATGGAAGTTGGAAGTTCCCATTCGCCACCATCATCACAAATACCTCATGAGACCCTGTTGGTAGAAGTTGTCTCATGTGCCTTATACACCAGTGATCCCCAACCTTTTTGACACCAGGGATGGGTATCATGGAAGACGACTTTTCCACGGATGGGGGTGGGGAGAGTGGGGATGGTTTGGGGATGATTCAGGTGCATTACATTTATTATGTACTTTATTTCTATTATTATTACATTATAATGCATAATAAAATGATTATACAACTCACCATAATGTAGAATCAGTGGGAGCCCTGAACTTGTTTCCTGCAACTAGAGGGTCTCATCTAGTTAGGAGTGGTGGGAGACAGTGACAGATCATCAGGCATTAGATTCTCATCTGGGAGTGATGGGAGACAGTGACAGATCATCAGGCATTAGATTCTCATAGAGGGGTCAACCTAGATCCCTCGCATGAGCAGTTCACAATAGGGTTCACACTCTTAGGAGGATCTAATGCCACCGCTGACCTGACAGGAGGTGGAGTTCAGGCAGCAATGTGAGCGAGGGAGAGTGGCTATAAATACAGCTGAAGTTTTGCTTGCCTGCCCACTGCTCACTTTCTGCTGTGTGACCCAGTTCCTAATAGATCATGGACTGGTACTGGTCTGTGGCCCTGGGGTTGGGCATCCCTGTTATAGGGCAAGGCACATAAGCACAATGCATGAGAATTGGAAAAGTCTCTAAAATCCTTCTAGGCTCCAACACTAAACAAACAACACTGAACAGATCCATTTACATTGAGATTCTTCTTTTAGTTCATCTTTATTATTGGGATAGTATTAATAAGCATATTTAAGCCAGAAGATATAAATGATTCATCATGTTGAAAACCCAAATCTTTACGTAAGCTAGCCTGGTTCTGAGCCCCCATTCAGAGAGCTAACTGCTGCTCACTGGCTTCAGAGTATATAGCCGGGTCTCAGTCCTTACGTTGTAACTTGTAAAATATTTTCTTTCTTCAGCTTGCCTTTCAGGAGCGTAAGGACCTCTGCGAAGCCATAGAGAACTTTATGCAACAATTAAAGGAAAGTGGCATGACAATGGAGGAGCTAAAATATTCTCTGGAGCTAAAGAAAGCTGAGTTGAAGGCAAAATTGTTGTAACACTGCAGCTGAGCAGATGTAATAGAAATAAACCTATGAATAAAATTTCTTCTTGGTTCTGAAATTGGTTTCAGATGTACCTCTTATTGGGCTGAAATTGCCAACTGCAGTTGTATAATGCACCGTGTGTGTGTGTGTGTGTGTGTTTCTCAGAATGTGAAAAGGCCAAATGTAGCGGTTGTCTAAGGCCAGAATTAGCAACATATTATTGGAGCACAGAGGGCTTAATTTCCAGTCTGTAAGGAGAATGGGGAAACTCTGATCTCAACCAAGAGAGTACCCCGTCTTTTAACACGAGACCATGAATTAGGAAACCAAAACTAACTGCAACTTATGAGGCAAAAATTAACCTTCCATTTTGGAAAAGATGCTTGGAATAGTTACATCCTTAAAAATGACCCACTGGGACAGAAGGAGAGCTAAGACCCAAACTCTCCTCCCAGTCTTGCCCACATCTGGCTTATGGAAACAGGTTTCCAAATCTTCTGCAGGAAAATCGCTTACTGCCTCTTGAATGAAACTTCGTCCTGCATAGTAGATTAGAGATGGTGCAACACAAGTGAATATATTTCTTCTCTTTTTTAGAAACAAAAATTTTAAACAGTTTTTTACTTAAATTGTCCTTTTTTAGAGGGTAGAAGGAATAAGAATCCTAGGGCTTTCAATCAAGATGCCATACTGAGCTGGTGTGACAAGCTTCTCCCACCTCTCATTCTGACTGCTACCTGGAATACATATGATATCTGGATAAAATGCAACCAAAATATATAAGCCAGCTTGAAATAATGGGAGTCTACTAGTAGACACAAGACATGTACACACATAGCATTATTTTAGAGTGGTTAGAATGAACTAAACATTTTTCAGACTACAGTGGGCTATGAGAGCTCAGATGAGAGGAGGTTCACTTCTGTCTGGGAGGAGGAGGCAAGAATATCGTCAAGGAAGAAGTCACAGTTATTTGGGCCTTCAAAAGTGAGTAAGAACTGGAGACAAAGATTAAGGAGTTCATTCCTGATGGAAAGAATATTTGAGAAATGGAGTAAGACAATAATAAGATTTTTTTTTTTTTTTTTTTGTTCATTCCTGATGGAAAGAATATTTGAGAAATGGAGTAAGACAATAATAAGATTTTTTTTTTTTCTTTTGAGATAGAGTTTCGCTCTTGTTGCCCAGGCTAGAGTGCAATGGCGCCATCTCAGCTCACCACAACCTTCACCTCCTGGGTTCAAGCAATTCTCCTGCCTTAGCCTCCTGAGTAGCTGGGATTACAGGCACGCACCACCACGCCTGGCTAATTTTGTATTTTTAGTAGAGACAGGGTTTCTCTATGTTGGTCAGGCTGGTCTCAAACTCCTGACCTTAGGTGATCTGCCAGCCTCAGCCTCCCAAAGTGCAGGGATTACAAGTGTAAGCCACCACGCCTGGCCAATAATAAGACTTTTAACCAAGTAAATTCATTCCTAGGATTAATCTAACTGGAGCAAAATGATTTGAAATTGAAGCTACTTCTTATTTATATATATTGTCTATCTAGGAGGACCTTACAAGCATTTGAAATGTCTACTCTTAGGAAAATTTTGAATAAATTTGGTACTTCAAATGTAATGCAGACTTATACGGTGATAAATATGAGGAAGTAGAAAATCTTAAAAATATAATCTTAAGTAAAAATAGAATATTTAATAAGGGCTTACGATTGCATTTATGTAAAACCTTTATTCTTGTGGGAAAGGACTAGACAATAATATGCACAGATAAAAACAATTGTCTTAGAATGTAAAATTATACGTGTTTATTCTCTTAAAGCTTTTTAACGTTGTAAAATGAATTTCTAATAATAATTTTAGAAGGCACTCCACAGAGGCAGAAAAAATGGGATATGTTTAGGAACTTGCACATAGCCTGGACTGGCCTAGATGAAGCATGGAAATTGGTGAGAGAAGGTGGCTGGAAAGATAAGTCAAAGTCAGTTTATGGAGGGTTTTAAATGACATGCCAGAGAATATACACTTACTTTTGGTAGGCAGAGAATATACACTTGTTTTTTGGCAGTCAGACCATGGAGACATGGAAACCTTTCAAACAAGGAAGTAATAAGGACAGAACATAAAGAAAGATTTCTCTCACAATGTTGTGTTATTGGTTGATGAGGGAAAAGAACTAAGAGAAACCAATGAAAGGACTCCTACAATAGTCCATACCGGAGGCACTATCAACCCAAACTGGTTTGATGGCAGCGGAAATGAAAAAGAAGCAGCAGACACGAGAGGTATTGCAAAACTCGTATCAAAACAACCTGCCAACTAATCAAACATTGAAGGGTGAGGGAGAGGAGGAGTTCAAAAGTGAATCTGAAATTTTATTCCTGAGAACCAGAGGTCAGAAAAAGTTGGGGTCAGAAAGTGAAGCTTGTTTGCAGGAAATGAGAAATTCCTCTTCGGATGTGCTGAGGGTAAAGTGCTTGTAAGATGTCCAGTGGGCAATAAATAGACCCAAGAAAGTAAGTGTTGAGTTTGGGAGAGTAATCAGAAATAATGTAGTTCTGGCTAGTCTTCTTACTGGTAATAGTCAAAGCTGTGACAGAAAGCAAGATCATTAAAATTGCGAAGATAATTTTTTTTAAAAGAAGAGCCTGAGATATATCTATATTTAGGAATGAGAAGGAGGAAGAGGAGGTAACAATAACTAAGAAAGAGAAATCAGTTAAATTAAAGGAATCAGGAAAATTTAGTGTCATGGAAGCCAAAGGAGAAGAGTTTCAGAAAGGAAATGATCCGCAGTGACAAAGGCTGCAGACAGATCATAAGAAATGAATTAAAGGTATTTTGGACTTGGACCTAAGGGCATGCCTCAGAGAGACATGTCAGTAGAAGAGTGGGTAGAAGCCAGATGGGAAAGCAACAGGTGGAGTGATGAATGAGGAAGAACAGGCAGGTAGAATAAACCATACCTTTGAGAAGTTCAGCATCACACCAAAGAAGAAAGGTGGAATTTACAGTATTGGTAAAATTGAAGGGACATTTCAGGATGAGAGATGCATTGAAAATGAGGCAGGAAGAGAAGAAACAACTCTCCTCTGAATGAGGAGTGAATAGGAGGGAAAATTTGACACCGATAAAGCTAAGGTAGAATGATTTTTAGTAAAGTAGGAGGTAAGAGCATCTACTGAGAGGGAATGTGACAATTTGGTGATCTGGAGAGAAAAATCTGCAAGAGTCACTGTGGAAAGTAAATGAAAGGACTTCAACACGTTGGGAAACGGTACTTTAAAGAAATAGCAGCTTTAAATGTGGTATTTCTTCCAATTTAGTGCTCAAGACTGTGCAATCTGGAATCCTCCTCTATGTTCATTCTTGTCAAATCAGCGTCTCACCTTGGTGACGTAGTGCATGGTTTCTTTACGTCTAATATCCTTACCACTTTTATCTAATAATTTCTACCTTTTACTCAAATGTCACATCTTCTGTAAAAACTTCCTTGATTAACTCAACCTGTTGTAGTTTAGCTCCTTTTCGGAAACTCTTCTGGGTCTTTTATATTTATTACAGAAAAAGTGAAGTTCTCAGAAAGAATAGCCTTTTAATAGCAGTCTTCTGAGCACACAAATCTTAACCTTGAGGATTAGTAGCTTAATTGGACAATGTCAATGCTTGTGGTCTTTTTAGATCTATGTGAGAAGAAACATGGCTGGTCCTTCATTGTGTTCTTCTGAGCACACTGGATAGATCAATTTCTGGAAACCCTCTGGTGCCTGACATGTAGTAGTAGTTAACATTTGCTGAACTCTGAATATGTTCTAGATAACTCAGCACATAGTGGAAACCCAATACATGTTTGATAAATTCCCCACCTTTTGTAATTCCTTGGGGTGGGACAGAGACAAGCTCTGGGCAAGAATATCAGTTCTCAAACTCCAGGAAAACCTACTGGACCTAGTGTCATGGAAAGTGGATCATTTTTGCGGAGCCTGTCTGAACCTCGCAGTATCTAAGGTTTCCAGGCTCGCTGGACTGTGACTTGCACAACCCTTGTGTGTTTATGAAAAGAAAAAAGAATTCTGGCTTCAATTACCTTTCCACTTAGGGGAAATGGTTGGCAGAGGAGAAAATAAACGATTGCAACATGTTATGAAGAATGAGGACTAGCAAAGAGGAAGGAGCTTAGGTAAACAGTGCTGCTTTATTTCTGCTGTTAATCATTCATTGGGCCTATCAAAAGTTTCTGCCCATCTATTTCCATCCAGCCATCCCTGACCAGCCAACTGTATGGTTGACATTCAGGGACTTTTTGGTGGAGCAATTACCAATCAACTTCAGGGTATTATGATAAACTCTGATCTGGGCAGGAACCAGGACTACATAGATCAAATCAGTTTTCTTCTTTGAGAAACTATCCGAGATATCATCACAGAGTCTTCTGCTCTTCCTCAACTACCAAAGGTCGGTGGACTACTAAACCCTTGGGGTAGCTTGGAGGAAAGGCTGGTGGTTTGCCCCTTTAAGGAGTGCAGGATTAGAAGGATAAAACAGAGACAAAAGCTTGGAGGTGTTTTCAGCAGAAATCTTTTCAGGATCACTATATTAGGGGGATGTATGACTTGAAAGTACTTTAACCCCATCTGAGCCTCAAGTTTTAAAAATTATAAATGGAGGAATAATATTGTATTCTAATAAAATAAGCTAAAGAAGAAGAGGTGTAAGGTGTTGCTCTTGTTACTGTATCTAAAAAAACAGGTGTATTGGTTGGTTGGTTTATCTTTCACCATCTTGCCACATCAGAGAGTTGAGGCAAGGGGTCAACCAGACTTTTCAAAGGGTTCACAGGAAGCCTGCTTCTCGTAGTCTACATTCTGAAAACTGGGGCCATTTCTTTTTTTTTGAGATTTGATTAACCACTCCAAATCTCCTCCACCATTGACAGCAAAGATGTTTACATTTGGTAATAAGGAGGACACTGGCCAGCCTCCAGTTGGTCTCTGAAGCTAGCAGGCTTAGTCATCCTCACCTTCTTTACTGTCTTAATTTGATGATGCTGATAACCCTTCCTTCTTGAAATTCTCTTCTTCCTTGGTTGACCAGGATACAGTACCATTCTGGTCCTCATTTTAATTCTTCAACCACTTGTCTCTTTGCTGATTCCTATTCTATCTCTAAATATGGTAACACCAAGAGAATAAAAACTAGACTACAGAAGAGGCAGAAGCATCAAGGAAGGTTGGCATTAAGCTTAGAGATATGTTTGAATGTAGTATGAGCACAGAATAAAGGAGCTGATAGAAAAATAAAGAGATTTGACCGGGCGCAGTGGCTCATGCCTGTAATCCCAGCACTTCGGGAGGCTGGTGGATTGCCTGAGGTTGGGAGTTCGAGACCAGCCTGACCAACATGGAGAAACCCTGTCTCTACCAAAAATACAAAATTAGCCAGGCATGGTGGCATATGTCTGTAATCCCAGTTACTTGGGAGGCTGAGGCAGGAGGATAGTTTGAACCCGGGAGGTGGAGGTTGAGGTGAGCCAAAATCATGCCATTGCACTCCAGCTTGGGCAACAAGAGTGAAACTCCATCTCAAAAACAAAACAAAAAACGAAAAACAACCCCCTCCCCCCCAAAAAAAAAACAAAACAAAAAGAGATTCTAAGAAGGGTGAGAAAGTGTGGAAGCAAGTTTTTTCTGAAGTTTATAAATGATATAATTGAGAGCCTAGGTGTAAGGAGGAAGACACTCAGCCCGAGACTGGAGAAAAATATTATCCTTTCACAAGGTATCTGCATTTTAAAAGGGGGAAGTTAGACGAAATAAATATCTTAACTTAAAAAGTAACTTCTCATGGAGGGAGAAATTTGAGGACTAAAGGCTGTTTCAGTGTCTCTCAAATTGTACTGCATTGCTAAGTGCTAATAGTATTTTTCACAAGGGACCCAGCATACTGACTGAAGTTCTTGAGTTGGTTCCATTTCGGCAGGAATTTAAAAGATGATGTCCTTGAAATATGAAAGCGTTTGCTAGAGTAGCCTCAGCTTTTCGGTGAGCAGTTACAGAATTGCAGAATTTGTTCATCTAGGTTTAATGTCATCATTTCAGAGATGGAGGAAACTGATATTCAAGAAGCTGATATAGCTTCTTCAAGATCACAGACTTAGTATGTGGTATTGCTGGAACTCCAACTTGGGTCTTCTCAGCTCGCAAGTTCTAGCCTCCATTCCCATACTCTGTGGCCAGCTGGTTTCTGCTGAGGGACCATCAGGAGTAGTTATGGTGAACTGCAAATGCTGTAGTTGGAGAAGAGTTAGGATGCAACCTGATGGTTTGTTAGGGAAGTCTAGTCACTGTATTATCTCTCTTCAAAACTGACAAAGCATTTCACACACATTATTTCATTTGGTTCTCAGTGAGACAGTCATTCTCATTCTAAAGATAAATTAAATTGAATTTCATTCCTTTTAGATTTATTGTTATGTATTCTGTCTTATTCCTTCCTCCGTATAAATTTTAAGCTAGTTAAATTCTGGTGCTCAAATTAGGTCTTTCTAAAGGCAGTGAAAGAAATCTCTGCAAAATAAGGAGGAACTCTTTTCTCTTCCTCTGCAGCTGCAAGAAAGCCAATGATAACCTGTGTGACAAAACTGACCTTGCAAATGTTTGTTCTAACAAAGGAGTCACGGGATTGTATAGATCAATTACAATACCACGTTAGAGATGGAAAGTTGAATAAGCACCTTCCTTGTCTTCAAGGAATTCACAGTGTATTTCAGGAGGCAAAAGCAAATAGACAGTTATGATACAAAGCAATGTTTCAATTAAGGTATTAGCCAAGTACTGGAAGAACAGAAAACTTTGGCATCTCATGATGAAGTCAGGCAATGCTTCACCAAGGAAGTGACATTTGATCTGAATAGTGAATAAAAGAATAGTGAATAAAGGAGAAGTTGGAGGTAAGAGCATTAATGCATGTGAGCCATTAACTGCAAATGCTTGCAGATGTTTTTCAAAAAAATCCTGGCTGTGTGTGGTGGCTCATGCCTATAATTCCAGCACTTTGGGAGGCCGAGGTGGGAGGTTCACTTGAGGCTGGGAGTTCAAGACCAGCTTGGGCAACATAGTGAGACCCCTGTCCTTAGAAAAAATTAAAAAATTAGCTGGGTGTGGTGGCACGCTCCTGTGGTCCCAGCTACTGGGGAGACTGAGGTGGGAGCATCATTCGAGCCCAGGAGGTTGAGGCTGCAGTGAGCTGTGATTGCACCACTTCACTCCAGGCTGGGTGACACAGAGCGAGACCCAGTCTCAACAACAACAACAAAAAAACACACACACACACACACACACACAAAAAACCCAGAATGTCTTTGGGGAAGGGTAAGTGTCTCCTTGAGACTGAAGCATGGTGTTCTAAGTGAGAAATGATGGGAAAATTGGGGCAGATATGGGAACCTATGCAAACTGGGAACCATGAAAGTTTTTAAGCAGAGTGACAACATGTAAATTGCTTTTTAGGGACATAATGGCATCAACATGGAAGCTGGCTTATAAATGTTTGAAGGCTTTTGCAGTGATCTAGAGTGAGGGGAAGGGAATTATAGGAACCTAAACCTGGACTATGGAAGTGGAGTGTAGGAGAGAGTGGCCGATTCTGGTGCTGCTGCTATGACCAACTTGACAGGACTTGACGACTCTGAATAGTGCAAGAAGGTGAGACAGCGTAGGCAATGAGTTGGATTTCTAGTCTGGGAGGCTGGGTGGAGATTGTCACCTTCACTGAGACAGAAAGCACAGATATTAAGTAGTGTTGGAGGAACATTGTGAATTTAGTTTGAAATATGTTAAATTCAAGGTGCCTGGGAGATACAAATGAAGTGATTGGAAATACTGATTTGAACCTTGGGAATTTTAACTTAATTTTTTTTTTTTTTTTTTTGCTTAAATGAGAAATCTAACAGAGTCAAAAGTTTTAGTTTACTTTCAAGGTTGCAGGTAAAGAGGAAAGCGTAATAATTATTTCTGGATTTGGCAAGGAAAACTCACAAGCACTTATAACTTCCAGTAAACAGAAATGTTCATCTAAATATTATTCCAGAAAAAAAAATTCACTAAGATAACCAGTCAGAATTACACTTTTCTAAGGTTAAAAGTTACCGTCATGTGGCAGAGCAACCATCTCTAAAATCCAGGAATGACTCCTTTGTTAGAAAAAACATTTGCAAGGTCAGTTTTGTCATGTAGATTATCATCTGCTTTTTCGCAGCTGCAGAGGAAAAGAGTTCCCCTCATTTTATAGAGATTTATTTCATTGCCTTTAGAAAGACCTAATTTGAGCACCAGAATTGAACTAGTTAGCAACCAGAGTAAAGAAGACAAGCCTGAATAGCTTAAAACTTACACTGAGGAAGGAATAAGACAGAATAAAATAATTATTAACAATTGAATTTATGGAGCATGGAAGTTTTTGCATGAACCAGAGACAATTAGGCCCAGAGGTCTGTGGGTGATCAATTTATTTATTTATTTATTTATTTATTTATTTATTTATTTATTTATTTTTGAGATGGAGTCTCTCTGTCACCCAGGCTGGAGTGCAGTGGTGTGATTTCAGCTCACTGTAACCTCCGCCTCCTGGGTTCAAGCGATTAACCTGCCTCAGCCTTCTGAGTAGCTGGGATTACAGGTGTGCACCACCACACCCAGCTAATTTTTGTATTTTTAGTAGGGACGGAGTTTTACCGTGTTGGTCAGGCTGGTCTCGAAGTCCTGACCTCGTGATCTGCCTGCCTCAGCCTCCCAAAGTGCTGGGATTACAGGCGTGAGCCACCGTGCCTCGCCTGTGGGTGATTCATGTATGGTGATTAAAGTCATGGACGTGGATGACTTCCTTCCAGGAAGACAGCTGAGGGCAAGGGAAGACAAAGCCCCAGGACAGCCCTGGGGTGCCAGCATCCCTCTGCTCTGCATGACACATTGGATCTCATTGTACCAAAGGCCACAGTGGAGACCAGACCCAGGGCTTCTAGCCAGAAGTTCAGTGGATGTTTCTCTGCACTGGGGGTATAATTAAAGTCCCTGGTGATGCAACCATTTAGTGCAATTTTAAATCATTATGATGATAGTATTTTAATGTCTAGGAGTTTGGCTTATGACAGAGTGACATTCCAATGGCAATTCTATGAAACTCTTCCCTATCATTTCTTCTGAATGTTTACTATGTGCCGTCCACACACCATGCCAAGCCCCTCTCAGAAATTCCAAGATGCAATGACAGTTATCCTTTTTATTTTGTAATAAAGGAAACTGAGGCTTAGAGGAGCTGAGTGTTTTACCCATGGGACTCAGTTCCCATGTGGTAGAACCAGGAGGCCAACTCATATGTTCTGGGTGTGACTCCAGAGCCCATGCCCAAGGTCTTGGCCACACTGTCCTCCTCGGTCCCCAGCTCTGTGGCCGTGGTCTAGGTGTGAGACTGAAGCAAAGGGAGTGAAACAACTTCCTCATCACAGTGTAGCGTCTGCATTTTTCTGTGTCTCCTGTCATAACCTGTGGAAGGAGGAGAACTGGTTTTTGCTTACTCCTTCCCTCCTTCACTGTCCTCCCTTGACTAGCTGATGATATGATGACTTCGGTTGAAGAATGGAAGAGCCTAGAGTAAAATTTCTTGGGCCGGTTCTCATTGTTCACATTAAAATACAGGCGTTTGCTTTGCTTTGAAATCAGGTAAAATCAGTCCTTAACAAAGCATACACCGTAAGGGGAGACGCGGATGTGGCACAGTACTACTTTTCTTTGGAACATATTTTATCACTAGAGCCTTTGGATTTAAATTCAATGCACATTTTTTGATCTCTTTAACTTCATGAGGCACAGGCTAGGTGCTACTGTGGGGCAGAAATAAATGGGAGCATACTCTGTAATTTCAAGGATCTTGTGGTTTAGTGGTGAAGGCAGACTTCAGATGTGAGTTACAGACCAAGTCCGAATCAGGGTTATAAATACAAAATTGTACTTGGTATGTGGAGGCTTGCTTGGATAGGAGGGAATGCTGGAGAAGGGACTGGCAGAATGAGTGGGAATTAAAGAGGAAAAAGAGAGAGGGTAGATGATGTGGACAGGAATGGGAGGTAGGAAAGTGCTGGGAATGATAAGGAATTCTGGTTGTCCAGGACAACTGGAGCCTAGGGGGTCAGGCCACAATACTGAAAAGTTAGTCATCAAAGCCAATTGAGTGAATGCCAGTTCCTGAAGGCTCAGTTCATAGAAATAAATTTGTTGAATTTATCAAAGTATCAATTTACCTAACATTGTTTTAAGAAATATTCATTTTGGAGGCCAGGCACGGTGGCTTATGCCTGTAATCCCAGCACTTTGGGAGGCTGAGGCAGGAGAATTGCTTGAAGCCAGGAGTTTGAGACAAGCCTGGGCAACATAGTAAGATCACACCTCCATTATAATTTTAGAAATGAAAAAGAAAAAATATTCATTTTGAATATTCAATGAGTATAAATATATTCTTTTTGACTGTAGCTAATGAATATATATTTTAGCAGCATTTAAGATATTTTTGTTCAACTTCTTGAAGCTAATGATTTAATCTTATGGTTGTATTTTTATATAGTCACAAATATTTTTCTGAACATATTCAACACATGTATTTTTCCTGTGAATGTAGTAACAACTGCAACAATTCCTATGGGAAATTTCCACTTTATACTCTTATCCTTTTGATTTTTCATAGTCAGATTCTGTTTTGCCAACCCACTGATATTTTTAATCTCTTTCTTCAATTTCACTGAAATTCAATAAACACAACAAATCTACTCATTGTCAAAAATTGAAGAAACTTTTTCCCATAGTTTTCATAGTTCATAACATCTTATTGGGTGGGAGAAATTTGTCACATTTTACACATTTCACAGATGATGAGTGAGGTGGTTTTCATGATACGCAGCCTGCCTGGCTCTCAGCTGTCTCCAGCTTCACAAGATTGTGAGGGCAGAGAGGAGCGCAGAGTTAGGAAGGAGGAAAATGGGAAAAGAGAAGGGGAAACTGGGTAGAAGGGGAAGCATGAAGGCCCAGAATGTTGGTCCTGGCTCCTCCCAACCTCTTTAGATCACCTGGATTCATTCAGTACAAAGTCTGTGAACACATTTTCAGTAAGTGATTACAGCTGGTAAATTGCTCGTTAGGTGAATTTACGTACTGGCAGAGTTACCCTGGTGGGGATGTATAGAGCTGATGGGACAGGACATGTGTGAATGGGGTCCCACAGCTGACAACGGGTAGAGGGATGGCTTCATTAGAACTGAGTTTTAGGAAGATAAGAGGCTTATGTAAGTTTTTACTCAAGGAAGAAATTAGATCCCACAAAGTATGAAGGGCACTATCAACTTCCCTTCTCCCACACAGTTTCTCTCCAAGATGTTCCAGTCCTACATTATGTAAGACTGTCCCATATTACTGAGACCAGCTTTATGTTGAGGGACTGAACATTACCTTAGATGTACATTACATAACATGACAGTCCTACATTATGTGGGACTGAAACATCTTGGGGAGAAATACTGAAGGGACTCCCTTTACCTAAATGTATATGGGCTTTGTATGAATTATGGATGCATGAGAGTGGCCAGCCATCTGGATCTAACAGAGCTGTCAAAGTAAAAGATGAAATTCACTATTTGATAGGAGTGAATTTGGTTAACTTCATATATTCCTTTGAAGATAAGCACTATTTCTTTTTTCAATTTCTTTTTATTTTTATAGATTTATGGTATAGAGATTTCTCAAGAAACTAAAAATAGAACTCCCCTTTGATCCAGCATTCCCACTATTGAGTATCTACTCAAAGGAAAGGGACTTTTTCTAATGCAAACTTAGGATGTATTGTGTTCTCCAAAGGGAAAGGGAAGTGGTGGTGAAGAATAAACAAAAAAGTCCTTACTAATTTTGCTTTAAACACATCTTTATATAGTCTGATTTAAAAATAAAAGTGCATTTACCACGTATATTTTTCATATATATATGTGTGTGTGTGTGTGTGTGTGTGTGTGTGTGTGTATGATCATTTTTCAAAACTGCGAATTGCTTGATGGTTTATTGCCTTTGTCAATAGTTCTCACAAGGAACTCCCAATACTTCTATATGGTGACTCAACTCTTTCTATCCCATCATTTTCCTGCCTGTTTGTTTTGTTTTGTTTTGTTTTATGTTTGTACCTTTCCTCTAACTCCTCTGCCATTTCTTTATTCAGATCATCTGGCCAATTGCAAGTCTTCTCACTCAACCTCCCTGTTTCTTTCCTCTAATCCCTTCAATCTGTCTTGTGCACATCTGCCATAATGATCTTAAAGCATAATAATCATGTCATTCCTCAGCTTAAAAACAAACACTCACATAAAAAACAAGCACTTTTATTCCCCAAGGAGTAAAGTCTATGCATTTCCTAAACTTGACCTTTACATCCCATTCAGACACATCTGTAAACTGTCCCTTCCCCATCTCAGACTCTTAGACAAATTGGAGTATTATCTATTGTTCCCTCAACATGCCCTGCATCCATTCTCCAATGTCTTCAGTATACCTGGTGCAGACGCAGTCTCCTCTGCAAAGCCCGCTCCCTCCCTCCACTTGGAATCAATCTCTCTTCTGAACACAGAGCTTCTGCAGAGGCCAATCCTTACTGTCTTGTGCTGCAACATTTGTGCTCAGGGGTTTGTGTTGTTTTGTTTCCACTCCAGGCTGTCATTTCCTTGCAGACATGGATCCCATAACATTTATTCTAGTGCTTTATGACAAGTGAGAATTCAATGACTATTTATTAAATTGAGTTCTTTCAGCAGAAAAAATCAGCGAAGCAGAAGGCCATGCGCCCCTCAAGAACTCCATCTGGGGCTCTTCATAGAAAAGGGAAAATGGCAGCCTGGCCCTTCTCCAGGCTGTGGAAAGTCTCTGATCCAATTCTCTTCCAAATGACCTTGGTCGCTGCTCTGTTGCCTGCTATTCTTGGTGAGTAGTGGGAAACAAGCCCAGATCGGCAACAAACAATCAAGATCATCTGTGCATTCACTTTTAAGGCTAAAAAAAAAAATGACTGAGCTTCTAGTAGAGACCCAGCTTCATCAACAAGTGGTTTATTTGACAGGCTAGAACTTAGGGATGGCTTCATTAGAACTGAGTTTTAGGAAGATAAGAGGCTTATGTAAGTTTTTACTCAAGGAAGAAATTAGATCCCACAAAGTATGAAGGGCACTATCAACTTCCCTTCTCCCACACAGTTTCTCTCCAAGATGTTCCAGTCCTACATTATGTAAGACTGTCCCATATTACTGAGACCAGCTTTATGTTGAGGGACTGAACATTACCTTAGATGTACATTACATAACATGACAGTCCTACATTATGTGGGACTGAAACATCTTGGGGAGAAATACTGAAGGGACTCCCTTTACCTAAATGTATATGGGCTTTGTATGAATTATGGATGCATGAGAGTGGCCAGCCATCTGGATCTAACAGAGCTGTCAAAGTAAAAGATGAAATTCACTATTTGATAGGAGTGAATTTGGTTAACTTCATATATTCCTTTGAAGATAAGCACTATTTCTTTTTTCAATTTCTTTTTATTTTTATAGATTTATGGTATAGAGATTTCTCAAGAAACTAAAAATAGAACTCCCCTTTGATCCAGCATTCCCACTATTGAGTATCTACTCAAAGGAAAGGGACTTTTTCTAATGCAAACTTAGGATGTATTGTGTTCTCCAAAGGGAAAGGGAAGTGGTGGTGAAGAATAAACAAAAAAGTCCTTACTAATTTTGCTTTAAACACATCTTTATATAGTCTGATTTAAAAATAAAAGTGCATTTACCACGTATATTTTTCATATATATATGTGTGTGTGTGTGTGTGTGTGTGTGTGTGTGTGTATGATCATTTTTCAAAACTGCGAATTGCTTGATGGTTTATTGCCTTTGTCAATAGTTCTCACAAGGAACTCCCAATACTTCTATATGGTGACTCAACTCTTTCTATCCCATCATTTTCCTGCCTGTTTGTTTTGTTTTGTTTTGTTTTATGTTTGTACCTTTCCTCTAACTCCTCTGCCATTTCTTTATTCAGATCATCTGGCCAATTGCAAGTCTTCTCACTCAACCTCCCTGTTTCTTTCCTCTAATCCCTTCAATCTGTCTTGTGCACATCTGCCATAATGATCTTAAAGCATAATAATCATGTCATTCCTCAGCTTAAAAACAAACACTCACATAAAAAACAAGCACTTTTATTCCCCAAGGAGTAAAGTCTATGCATTTCCTAAACTTGACCTTTACATCCCATTCAGACACATCTGTAAACTGTCCCTTCCCCATCTCAGACTCTTAGACAAATTGGAGTATTATCTATTGTTCCCTCAACATGCCCTGCATCCATTCTCCAATGTCTTCAGTATACCTGGTGCAGACGCAGTCTCCTCTGCAAAGCCCGCTCCCTCCCTCCACTTGGAATCAATCTCTCTTCTGAACACAGAGCTTCTGCAGAGGCCAATCCTTACTGTCTTGTGCTGCAACATTTGTGCTCAGGGGTTTGTGTTGTTTTGTTTCCACTCCAGGCTGTCATTTCCTTGCAGACATGGATCCCATAACATTTATTCTAGTGCTTTATGACAAGTGAGAATTCAATGACTATTTATTAAATTGAGTTCTTTCAGCAGAAAAAATCAGCGAAGCAGAAGGCCATGCGCCCCTCAAGAACTCCATCTGGGGCTCTTCATAGAAAAGGGAAAATGGCAGCCTGGCCCTTCTCCAGGCTGTGGAAAGTCTCTGATCCAATTCTCTTCCAAATGACCTTGGTCGCTGCTCTGTTGCCTGCTATTCTTGGTGAGTAGTGGGAAACAAGCCCAGATTGGCAACAAACAATCAAGATCATCTGTGCATTCACTTTTAAGGCTAAAAAAAAAGATGACTGAGCTTCTAGTAGAGACCCAGCTTCATCAACAAGTGGTTTATTTGACAGGCTAGAACTTAGGGAAATTTGCTTTATACATAAAGGAAATAGTGTTCTAGACATTTTCCCCTAAATTTTTATTTCTCCAGGAAAGAATTTCTCTCCCAACCATAACCTGAACAGGTCTATATTATCTATCACTATGACTAAACAATTTTCACTGCCTGTGGGTTTATTCAGGAGGTGCTTAAAAAGTAAATCAGCCTGGTATTTAATTCTTGCAAAGAAAGCAAAGTTAAGATTTTTATGCTTCAAGGGCTCCTTGCTTCTTCCTCCATATCAATCAAAATCAAACAGGTGTAAAAAAACATAAATTAAAAATGTTATTTTTACCCATTTCCCAGCCACCCTGTTTCTCTTCCCTGAGGCAACCAATATTATGTAAAGTTATTTTTAACACAATAATATGTTTCTGTTGAGGCAACTTGCAGGGACTTCTGACTTTGCACAGATGCATTTGAGTCAGCAGATATGGGGAATCTAATAGGTTGGTGAAGTTCATGTCTTTCTTCTTTTTCAGATAAATTATCCCAGGTGTAGTGGAGAAGGGATAAAAACTCTGCCTTTTATCATTATTGTTTATTGTTATCATTGTCATTATCTTTTGTGAATAAATATATATTACTGATCACTCACTAGGTGTATTGAACAGAGAGTATAATGGAGTTACGATTTTTCTTGACTAGAGGTGAAAAGAATGATCCCTGCTCTAAACATCATACCACAGAAACAATAAGATACTGTGTCCCAAGGTATAATTTTTGGTGCTCCTTGTCATTTTGGTGTCCAGGCAATTGTGATCCTCCACCCACTTTATCGTTTGCTGCCCCAGTGAATATTACTACGTTGACTGAGACACATTTCGAAACTGGAACTACTCTGAAATACACATGCCGCCCTGGCTATGCCAGATCCCATTCCGATCAGATGCTTACCTGTAATTCTGATGGCCAATGGACGTATACTACCTTCTGTACCCGTGAGTATCAACATTTATTTTTTTCATTTGTGCTTTTCTTATCTTTGGAAACTAAATTTTCTGAATCTTTTGTCACCAAGAAGACAGTTTGTCAATTACTGATTTCAATGTACATACTTGTGGCATTTTTTGAAAAACAAAGCAAAACAGAAAAATTGGGGGTAGTTAGTTTCATTGAAAAATAACTCTATTCTTTTTTTTTTTGAGATGGAGTCTAGTTCTGTCTCCCAGGCTGGAGTGCAGTGGTGGAATCTTGGCTCCCTGCAACCTCTGCCTCCTGGTTTCAAGTGACTCTCCTGCCTCAGCCTCCTGAGTAGCTGGGATTACAGGCATGCGCCACCACACCTGGTTAATTTTTGTGTTTTTAGTAGATACAGGGTTTCACCATATTGGCTAGGCTGGTCTCAAACTCCTGACCTCAAGTCCTCTGCCTACCTCGGCCTCCCAAAGTGCTGGGATTACAGGTGTGAGCCACTGGGCCTGGTCAGAAGTCTATTCTTTATAAAGTAATCCACCAAACACTTCTTTTGAGAAATGAACCACAAATTTCATTATGATACATTGAAAATCAAATTCACTTTTTAAAAAATTATAAAAAGGTAGGTGGCTAGAAAGTGGCAATGCAGTTTTCAAAAGAACTTTACTCAAAATATTTGCTGTGTTTTGAAGAAAAGTTACGATTCACTGTCAGTTGGGAATGCATTCTGTAGTGTTTTCCAATAGTAGGGGTATACAATTGATGCTTTCTCTTTTTTGTTCCTTTTGTGACATACATTTTGGAGTGGCCTAGGTTCTAAGTACATGCCATAGACATAGAATGAAGCAAAGCTCTCCCATCCCTGGTCAGCTTATTAAGTCCTGGACCACGTGTTCTACTGCTGCAATGATTTAACTGGGCATTTTTCTCCATTGGTAAAATGTACCAGAAAAAAACGAGATCAAATTTTGTATTAATTTTGAGGTGAGTCAGGGTTAGAAATAAGTTTGAATTTAAATCTCTCCGTGTTTCTGCAAGCAGAAGTGAACCTTGGTTAATTTCTTTTCTTTTCTTATGCTGTATCTGTGAGTACTTGGAAGTACTAATCATCATTTAAATTTTTCTCCCAGACAAACGATGCAGCAACCCAGGAGATTTACCTAATGGGCATGTGGAGATTAAGACAGATTTACTTTTTGGATCAGAAATAGAATTTAGCTGTTCAGAAGGGTGAGTGTGAGGTAATCTATGAACAATTCTTTTACCTTTATTTAAAAAGTAGCTGAAGTGTTCATATATTTCAAAATTTAAAATGATGTAAAAAGATAGACGTTGAGAATCCTCACTTCCATCCTATCTTCATACGCCCCATTCCTTCCTGTCCTCAAGCAAAGATCTATTTTTATTGGTTCCTATGTATCTTTCTAGTGTTTCCTTATACAAATACAAACTAAGAAGTTAGCATATATTCTTATTTTCCCCCCTTTCCTCTAATGAACCTAGTTTTGAATTTTGCTTTATTGTTTACTTATCAATGTATACTGGAGATATTTCCATGGTTTTGCGTAGAGACTTTCCTCATTAATTTCCTTTTACAATTGCATAGAATGTTGTTGTGTAGTTGTGTCATGGCTTCACCATCCCTTTGATGGATCCATGGATGTTTCCAATCTTTTCCTATTCTGAACAATGTTCTGACGTATTCTCTTGTATGTATGTCATATGTAGTTACATCTGAAGGGTAGCTTCCTAGAGGAGGCTTCCCTGGCTCAAAGAGTATGTATATTTGAAAATTTAAAAGATATCGTCCAACTGCTTTCCCTAAGGGTTTCATGTTTTGCAGAGTATGCAAATGTCTGTCTCTCCATAAACTCTCCAACTGTGTTGTCAAACTTTTGAAAACTTGTCAAATTTTTGAATTTTTCCCAATGTAAGAGGTGAAAATAAAATCTCACTATAGTTTCAATGTACATTTCTCTTTTTGTCAGGGAGGTTGAGTATATTTTTTTATGTCCAAGGGATGTTTGTATTTATTTGTGTACTAGTTAGCATGTCTGATGCCTGTTTTTTTTTTGTTTTGTTTGTTTTTTGTTTTTGTTTTTGTTTTTTTTGCTTAACTTGTTGAACTTTTTATTCTTAAGTTTTAGGATATATACATTTATACATACACATGAGTCTCTGCATAGCAGGATTTAGGCCTTAATTCTAATATACACTGTAACTTTTCCCACTCTGTGTGTGTGTGTTGGGGGCGGGGAGTGTATGTGTGTGTGTATATATATGTATAATGTTTTTGACTTGGCTATTGGTATTTTTTCCCCTTAAGGAGAAATTATTTGTATCTATGTTATTAAATTAATCAACTTCCCTTTTAGAAACGGCTTTTGGATTTTATGTCTTAAGGCCTTCCCCCAATATAAGGTTTAAAAATAATTGCCTATATTTCCTCTACTTTTATATTTTCATATTTTTTAATGTTCAAAGCTTTAATTTATTTGGAGTTAATGTACAGTATGTAGTATGAGGTACAGATTTTAGACCATATTTTTTCATATTGCTTTCCTACTGTCCCAACACCACTTATTTAAAAGTTCGCCTTTACTGATTTGGGATGCTCTTTGATACTATATAAAATTCATATACTTATCTAGGTCTATTTCTGGACTTCCTATTCAATGCCATTATTTTTTCTGTACATTTATGTACAAGTTTCACAGTCATTTAATAGTTGAGGCTTTATAATATGTTTTAATAGCCAATATGGGTAGTGTTATCTTATTACTCTTCTTTTCTGAAGTTTTCCCGACAGTACGTATTTTTCTATAAGAACTTTAAAGTTAGACATATTTTAAAATCAGTGCTAGATTAGTTTTAAAATTAATTTTATGTGAAGCACAGTGGCTCACACCTGTAATCCAAGCACTTTGGAAGACCAAGGTGGGAAGATCTCTTGAGTCCAGGAGTTCCAGACCAGCCTGGGCAACCTACGGAGACCTTGTCTCTACAAGAAATTAAAAAAATTAGCTGAGTGTGGTGGCATGCACTTCTAGTCCCAGCTGTGCAACAGGCTGAGGTGGGAGGATCACTTGAGCCTGGGAGTTCTAGGCTGCAGAGAGCCATGATAGCGCCACCGCACTACAGCCTGGGTGACAGGGCAAGACCTCATCTCGAAAAATAGATTAATAAAATTAACTTTAGGAGAATAGATATTTTATAATGTTGACTCTCTCTAGATAAGAATATGTTACTGTACAGAAGGCAAAACGTTTCCTCTACCCTCTTAGGGTCTCCACCAGGTCTGAGAATTAAGTTAACATGAAACAGATTACCAGGAGAAAAGCACACAGGTTTTAATTTAATAAGTACATGGGAATCTTCACAGGGAAATGAAGACCCAAAAAGTGGTCTTTGTACAAAGTTTCTTTATATAGATATCTCTTGGCCTTGACTCCCTGCCTCTGGTGATAAGAGTGTTCTTTTCCTTCAGGTATAGGGAAGGTATCTTTCCTGTGAGTTTCATCTCCTGCCTTCAGCAAGAAAAGGGGAGATCAGAGTGCCTTCCTGCATCTTGCTGTGTTTCAATTGCTTTCAACTCAAAAAACAATCTTTATGCCAAAGTGGTCTGTTTTGGCGTATTCTGCTACCCTTTGCTATTCTTCCCTCTGTTCATCTTCGTCTTTTTTTTTCCTTGTTTCTTCATGTGTGTTTCAGCTTTCCTCACAGAGATTTTGCATTTCTTGAAGAGTTTAAACCTCTAGCAAAAACCCAACAAAAATGTTTTTGGTATTTTAAATGGATTATTTATCCATTTTATATTGTAACTAGTCTATCTATCTATCTATCTATCTATCTATCTATCTATCTATCTATCTATCTATCTATCTATCTATCTATCATCTATCTACTATTGATTTCTGCATGTTAGTTTGATAACCCAGCTAACTTTCTAAATTTTTGTATTATGCATTATTTCATTCTCATGCTGCTGTGAAGAAATACCCAAGACTGGGTAATTTATAAAGAAAAGAGGTTTAATTTACTCACAGTTCCACATGGCTGGGAGGGCCTCAGGAAACCTATAATCACGACAGAAGGCAAAGGGGAAGAAAGGCACCTTCTTCACATGGTGGCAGGGAGGAGAAGTGTTGAGTAAAGGGGGAAAAGCTCCTCATAAAACCAGCAGACCTCATGAGAACTCACTCATTATCAGGAAAATAGCACTGGGGTAACTGCCCCCATGATTCAATTACCTCCCACGACACATGGGGATTATGGGAACTACAATTCAATATGAGTTTTAGGTGGGGACACAGCAAAACCACGTCATATTATTTGTAAAAATTTAAAAAAATTCTTTCAGTTGAAATCTCTTAGGATTACCTGGTTTGTAATCACATCATTTCAATGATTCTTTTACCTTCTACTTTCCAATTTTTAGATTTCCAATTTCTTTTTCTTGTCTACTTGTATTAATTATGTCAGTCAGGATTTACCTGGAGAAATAGAACCACGGGATTTATTGTAGGGACATGACTTGATGTAGGTGTGGGAGATAGTTAAATGGTGTGTACAGGAGGCTGTTCCTTCAATGTCTGTTGCTGTGGCCTGAAGTCAGCAGGGCAGGGAGTCAGGAAGGGAAGATAGACATGAACTGAGTGCTTCAAGGACAAACTGGAATCTGCAAAGATGAGTGAGTAAAGCCCACCATTGTAAACTAGAATTCATCTTGTTCTTTCACTGTCCCTTAGCCTTCAACTTCAAAAATGGGTATGTCCTGTAGAAGTTGTCTTTCGTCACAGTGCCAATGTACTTGGATCAGAAGCCAGGATACACGAAGGAGGAGATCATGCAGGAGCTGGCCCTGCTGTGGCCTGGTTGAGCCCTCTGCCAACAAAGTGATGGAACAGATAAACAACAGTGCTTGTGAACTGCAGTCACATCCTGTGCTCTGCCCTGACCTTTCTAGCATATGGAGTATGGCTCTACTAATTCACATCTACCATCTTTTATGGGACATACTAACTTGGCATTATGTGTGGAAGAGAATTCTGGGAAACATAATTACAGCTTAGCTAAGTTGACACAACATAAATCTACCACAGCTCACCCCTTGTCAAATTTGGTATTTGTATACACTAGTCTTAACCATACTTAGCTTAATTTCCAAATAAAGCCAATAGCAAAATAATACTCACATTTTACATAATGCAACTATCCCTCATACACTGAAAACATGGAAATATTCTTCCTAAAAGAGAATTCCTTTTGAGCTGAGTCATATCTCCCCTTTGATATTCTATAACTTAAATACTGAGATGTAAGGTAAGCCACTACTAACACATCTTATACAGTAGGGGAAGGAAAGGGGTAAAGAAACACAATTAGTGTAATATCTATTTATATTAAAATAAGAAAGAAACATTCACAACTTTTATGGTCCTTGTTTATGCAACTGGTCATGTGATTGTAGCAGGTATTTATAACAACATGTTTCTGTTACTCATTCCATATTCTCTTTGCCGTCGGCAAGAACTTCATCTGACGTTGGTTCTTGCCCAATGCGGTCGCCTAAACCTTTATTCTTGAATGGTCTCGGCCATCAGCAGTCCTGCCTGATTTGGGTTATTACAGTTTTTCATTGATTTTAATTATAGGGCATGGGAGTATAAAGAGGCGCCCCAGGGAATCTCCTGCATTCCAAACATACTCATTTTTACCATCACTGTGCAGAAGCAATCTAACATTTCCCATCATTATCAGCATTAGTCACTCCAACCATCCTTCTTTGCCTTTCATTCACTTGCATGAGGGTCCAGAGTTGACAGGTCTCAACTTCCAAACTTAATTTAGGGTTTTCAGGTAAAATACAGGATGCCCAGTTAAACTTGATTTTCGGGTAAACAACAAATAATTTTAGTGTATGTTCCATGCAACATTTGGATCACACTTAAACTAAAGAATGTGTTCATTGTTTACATGAAATTCACGTTTAACTAGGCACCCTGTATTTTTATTTGCTAAATCCGGCAACTCTAATTTTTGGAACTCTTGCTGCGTCCCATGGTGGAAGCATTCCTCCACTGGAGACTTCCAAACTGACTGGGCCAGGTGCAGTGGCTCACCTGTAATCCCAACACTTTGGGAGGCTGAGGTGGGAAGATTACCTGAGCCCAGGAGTTCAAGATCAGCCTGAGCAATGTAACAAGACCCATCTCTAAAGAATGAAAAAATTATTTAAAAAAATAAAAGAAATAAAAATACTTCTAGATTAACCAAGAATGTTGCTTATTTTTATGTTTTAAAATTTACAGAGGTTTTAGGGCACATCATAATATACAATCAATTTTCATTAATATTTCAACAGGCACTTGAAATGAAGTTTTTTTTATTATTAGTATATAGAGTTTGCTATATACACACCAGATTTACTTTCTTTTTTTGAGACAAGTTCTCCCTCTATCACACAGGCTGGAGTGCAGTGGTGCGGTCTTGGCTTACTGTAGCCTGGACTGCCCTGGCTCAAGCAATCCTCTTGCCTCAGCCTTCTGAGTAGCTGGGCCTACAGGCATGTGCCATGATGCCTGGATAAAGTTCTAACTTTTGTAGAGATGAGGTCTTGCTATGTTGTTCAGGCTGGTCTAGAACACCTGGACTCAATAGATTCTCTTGCTCCATCCTTCCAAACTGCTGGGATTACAGGCATGAGCCACTGTGCCCATTCAGATCTACTTTCTTGATAAGTTGTTTTGAATCTTTTATTATGCTTATCTTTGTATACCTTAAACATGAAGATAGGAGTTAAAGTAAATTAATAATTTTATAATTATTTTAACTATCATAAAATAATTTAACGATAATTAGTAGCATATTTTGATCATTTTTCTTATGTCTCATGTACTTCTGTTTTATTAAAATTGCTGCTACATACATATTTTGCTACATGAAGATTCATAACTCTTCACTGAAAATCCTAATCTTTAACATATAAAGTACCCATTTTTGTGTAATTTAATAATCTTGGTTCTGATGTCCAACTTATGGGATATTAAAATTATTATCTTTGCTTTTATTTTGATTTGAATTTGCTTGGTATAATTTTATCCTGCCTTTTATTTTTAATCTGTCTGAAACACTTTTAAGTTTGTCTCCTGTATGTAACATAGCTGAATTTTGTTTCAACTAAAAGATGTTTTTCTTTCATTAGGAGTTTTAAGCGTAATTACGTTTATTGCTGTGAGTGATACTTATAGACTTGGTTTTGTCATATTATTTCATATTTTATAATACATATGTATGTGTATATTTGTTTTCTATTAAAATATATAGTGGTGTTTAGGAAGGTTCAAAATTTAGTTCTAGTGGTGACCTATATACATTTAAATTTATATAATACTGTTATTCCTCTTTATCGTTAGACAGTTTAAATTGGTTCCTTCTTATAAACAACAATAAACTTTTCTTGTATTCTTCCCTCCTTTCACCCCTTCTATCTTCCCTACCAGTAAATTTGTATCATTTGTATTGTCTTAGTGTTTGTTTTGCATTTAATATTAATGTGAAATACTCACGTGTCTGTGGTTGCTTTCACTCCCAGTCTTGCAAATGATCAGGCAATAAGGGAGTTTATTTTACCTTCTCTTCCATATCTCTATTTTTTGTTAATTATACTATTTCAGTGCTATCTGAGCATATAACGTTTATATTTCCTTCAGTCACACTTAAAATCACATTTGCTTTGGTCTCAGATCTGCATGTACAATATTTGCTACCATTTTTGTTTGTTTTGGCTAAAGTTGCCATTGTCATCTCTTGGTTGGCTGTAGTTTGTCCTATGGTGGTTTCCAAAAAAAAGTCCCAAGTGAAAATTATTCTTTGAGTTCTTCCAGGTTCAGATAATATATCTGAGGCATTGATACCTAGAAGATAATGGGGCTTGATATAGTCCTTGGCTCATCCCTTCTTTTCTTGGATGTCTTATAGGTACTGCTGCACTGTCTTTTGCTAGTGAATACTACTGATCTGAAATTTCTTCTCATGCGGCTTGATCTTTCTTTGACTATCTAAAGATATTATTCTTTATCTTTGAAACCTAATACTTTTACTCTTTGTTGTTTTGATAGAAATCACTTGGTTTAATTTTTTGCTGCTATGTGATGTGCAATTTTAATATGTAGATTGAAGTATTATTTTATTTTAGTAACATTTACTTGAAATATATATATTTTTTTGAGTCAAGGCCTCACTCCCATTGCCCAGGTAGTTACTATGTAATTACCATGATCATAGCTCACTGCAGCCTCAACTTCCTGGGTGCAAGCAATCCTCCCACCTCAGCCTCTCAAGTAGCTGGGATTACAGGTGTGCACCACCATGACTGGCTAATTTTTGTATTTTTAATATAGATGGGGTTTTGTCATATTGGCCAGGCTGGTCTTGAACTCCTGGTCTCATGGAATCCACCTGCCTCAGCCTCCCAAAGTACTAGTATTACAGGTGTAAGCCACCACACCTGGCCTGAAATAAATTTTTAAAAAGCTATTTTGTTCTGTTTGGATTCCTTCTTTAGGTTATCCAATTAAGTATATGTTGATTCTCTTTTGCTTGATACCTATGTCTATTAGTTTTCTCTTATCTTTTCTGTTTGTTTCATTTTTGTTGATCTTTTCATTTTTACCCTCTGTTTTCCTTATTGTGTATGGCTTCATAAGCGAAGATGAGAAGAATCAGAATTAAGATGCTGTTGGAACACTAAGGTGTTCCCACTGAAACAATCAGAAACAATATTTTGCAGTTAGTCTCTGGGCTAGGTTGGAAAAACTACATTTTAAAGAAATTTTAAAGTAAAGAAATACTTAATTGTGTTGTAGTTAAGATATATTTTCTTGAAGTTGTTATTCAATAAATTCCACAGACTCTTAGGTTGCTGAAGGTGACATTTACTTTAGTGTTCTATCGCATTGTAGGTTTATTCCTTGATGATGCTACAATTTGATATCATTGATGATTATCAATATCCTTGATGATGCTACAATTTGTAATCATTCTAGTAATATCTTTTGTTTTTTTATTTTCTGTTAGCACAAGATAGAGGGCAGGAAGACAAACTGAGGAAAGAGTAGGACCTATCAAGAGCCATAAAAATGGGAGTGGTGAACTGAAAGCTAATGATGTATGGGAATAAGACACCAACCTGGAAGTCAGAGGAAGCTTTGAGCCAAAGATGGGGAGAGTGTGGAGTCAGTAATCTAGCTGGTACTCTCAACCAAAGACAACCACAGAACACACCGAAGCAAGCCTTTTATTGTTGTGCTTGATTGAGCTCTGGATGAACCGCATTCCTGATCCCTAGTAGATGCTTATAGTAACAGATTAAGGAATGAGGGTCCAAAGGAACAAACACACACATCTCATTGTAGTAATGAAATTTTACTGAATGGAGTGCTCAATGGGAAATGATATCCAGGAAAATATGATTTCCTTATTTTAATATGGAGTAACCATTCTATTTACTCAGATCTCTTTAATTTAATTTAAGGTAGGAGGAATTCCATTAAAATCTTTGATTTATCTTATTTAGATTTGTCTTAATTGGCTCAACCACTAGTCATTGTGAAGTACAAGATAGAGGAGTTGGCTGGAGTCATCCTCTCCCACAGTGTGAAAGTAAGTAAAGATCTTCTGACTTGACTATCAATTTAAACTCTGTTAGGTAATGAAGTCCCTGTGCATCTTTACAGGTATGTGTACCTTCCCTTAGAATTTGCATGAATTTTAGATTTATCACGATGCCTTCCCTGAGTATTTCTTTCCCTTCCCTCACTTACCTCAGTTGTCAAGTGTGAACCCCCTCCAGACATCAGGAATGGAAGGCACAGCGGTGAAGAAGATTTCTACACATATGGCTTTTCTGTCACCTACAGCTGTGACTCCCGCTTCTCACTCTTGGGCCATGCCTCCATTTCCTGCACTGTGGAGAATAAAACAACAGGTGTTTGGAGACCAAGTCCTCCTACCTGTGAAAGTAAGTCAGAATGATGAATTCTGCATCAAAATGTTTGCTCTCTTTTGTTTAAAAGAGAAAGAAAGGTGAATTTATTGGGGGGAAAATGGAAAATTCAAAGATGAACTAATTATTGCTCGGATGCAATCATTTATTTGGCCACCTGATACTTATTGCATGTTGTTTTAGGATATAAAATCCATAAAAATGGGAGTAGTGAACTGGGAGTTAACAGTATATGGGAACAAACAGCAACAACATCTCACTGGTTTGGTGAAGTGAAAGTTTATTCTCATTCATACTAAGTTTGTTTCATGTCCAGGAGACTCTCCAGGGCAGCTGTAGTCTGTGCTGGCTTAGCAACCAGCTCAGCAAGCCAGGTTGCTTTGATCTCATGGCACCTCCATTTCAAAATGTGTTTTCACAGTCTCTTCAGTAGAAGAAGAGAGAAAGGCCAATTGTGTCCTGGCTAAGAGCTTTGGCCTGGAAGCAACCACATATCACTTTCCATTCCAGCCTTTTGTCTAGAATTAGAAAGTAGCCTCAGAGGACTGGGGAACGTAGTCTCAGTCTGTTCAAGAAGCGGAACTGAAAATATAATTTGCACCTATAAGATGAAACACATATGCCTGTAGGGCAAGCAAAACCTACTAAGTGCCAGAAGGGCAACAGGACAAAGCAAGTGATAATTGAGTCAAAACATATATTAGTTAGCTAGTCTAAGGAATCTGAGTGTACTGACTTTACTACTAAGTTTACACAATATTGCTTACTAACCCACCACAGGACACAATCAGATGAGGGGCACAAAAGAGCAGGATACTGCCAACAGTGCAAAATGCCTGGAGTTAGATCTGCAACAATCAGAAGTGGCAATAGCTGAGGGCGGAAAAGTGGGCAGGGGCCAGGTTATGAAGGACCTTGTGTTTCAGTCTCAGGATCTCAGAACAATCATGAAGGGGAGACTTTGAAAGGCTTTGACGAGCGAGGGGAATAAATGTGCTGCATTTTAGAAAGATAACTCTGGCTGTGGGACAACAACCTGAAGTAGGACAAAACTTAACTGACAGTCACCTGTTATGGCTTGAATGTGTCCCTCCAAACTCATGATAAAACCTGAGACCCAATGTGATCATTTTAACAGGTGGAACTTTTGGGGAAGTGATTAAGTCATGAGGGATCCACCCTCAGGACTGGGATTAGCGCCCTTATAAAAGAGGTGGAAGGGAGAGCCCTAGTCTCTTTTGCCCTTCTGTCTTGTGAGGACAGAGCATTCATCCCTTTCCCGATGTGAGGACGCAGCAAGAAGGCACCATCTTGAAAGGAGAGAGCAAGCAGACATTGAATCTGATGGTGGCTAGATCTTGAACTTCCCAGCCTCCAGAACTGTGAGAAATAAATTTCCATCATTTATAAACTAGCAAAAGTATTTTCTTATAGCAGCAGGAACAGACTAAGACAGCAACTGTATAACCCTCCAGCCAAAAACTGAAGGTGACTTCAGCTGTGGTGTGGCAGTGAGGTGGAGAGAAGTTAAGGGATTGTAGAGGAATTAAAGTGGCAGAATTGACAGGATTGGATGACTGCCAGGATGTGGGTGAGGGGTGTGGGATAGGGGGCAGTTTTGTTCTCTGCTTGTTGGAGAATGGGTCTCTGATCCCCTGGGCTGCCTCTGCACTATGTAATTACTATGGGTCACTGACCCATAACCAAAATCATCTAGGAAATTAGGCCATTATATTGAAAGTTTTGGGGGCCTTAGAAATATGTTTCTGCTGGGTTATGTATGACTGACTTTTATTGGTAGGGAATTTAAAGAAGCTATCCACAATCATCTCGAAGAAGGACCAATGTAATGAAAACTCATTTTAAAAGCTGAAATTACATATTTTATATATATACATACACATACTTATATGTATATATAAATATACATTATATCAAATGTAATAAAATTATAATATATAATACTATTAATATAATGTTATATATTCTATAATACTATATTGTATAATATATAGTATTATATATATTATTAACATAATATAAATAATTTCAGCTTTTAAAAGCCTCAGTAAAATGAGTTTTCATCACATTGGTCTTTCTATGAGGTAATTGTGGATAACTTCTTCAACTTCTCCACCAATAAAAACTAGTACTAAAAGGAGTACATATATATATATATATAAAATATATACAGCCATATTATATATGGATGTGTTTGTGTATGTGTATTCACTTTAAAATGTTTCCCTTGTATCTACTTGACATCAACATTCATCAGGCATTTGTGTTGCACTTGTAACTGGATTAGCAGTGGCAATAATATCATTATTACCATTTACCTTTTAAAATCCACTTGTCTTTTCTCATGATTCTTTAGAAATCACCTGTCACAAGCCAGATGTTTCACATGGGGAAATTGTCTCTGGATTTGGACCCATCTATAATTACAAAGACGCTATTGTGTTTAAATGCCAAAAAGGTTTTGCTCTCACAGGCAGCAGTGTAATTCGTTGTGGTGCTGATAGCAAATGGGATCCTTCTCCTCCTGCTTGTGAGCCCAGTAAGTATAGACTATGAAGGAATTTCAAAGTTTGACATCTAAAGGTAACCAGTACTGTTAATATGGGTATACTTGCATGCATAGGCTCACTACAAATTACAGTAAAAATTTACATCTAGATCAATAATTTCCTTTATTTTTTTCTTGTTGGAAAGAAAAATGATTTTAATACACTCTGAGAGGTCATATATCATCACACAAGACTGCCACATACCACAAGACTGGGCACATTCCAACCTTAAAAGGAGGTGTTAACATTGTAGATATTTGTGGATTTGTATATTTATTTCAACAATTTTCTGGAAGTTGATAGAAAGCTGTCTTATTCTGACAAAATCATTATATTATTATAATTACTTTGAAAGACAAATAATAAAGTGTCCTGAGGAAAAATGCCTTTTATAACTTGTACAAAAGTATTGTGTGAACTGGTTGTGATTCCAACACTCTGAAGTTATAAACTCATGTGGATTATTAAAAATAATGACAATAGTAATAATGATAACTTGGCACTAGACTAGGTGCCTAACAAGGATTAACTCAATGAATCTTCCCAACAATTGTGGGCACTATGATTATCCTATGTTACAGATGAGAAACTGTTCACAGAGGTTAAAAGACTTGCCCAAGGTTATACAACTGGTAAGGGAAGGAAGCCACTGATGCCTTGTGCTCTAAGTTTTGCCCTCACAAAATACCAAGAACTTCTGGGGATTTCTGGAACAGAGGTAGAGGAGTTTGGGGAAACCTCTTTCCTGAAGAGGTATCCACCAAGTTGGTCAAAATTAGCAAAGAAAACCATTCAAGGTCTCTGGAGATTGACCAAAGGGATTACAACAAACTGAGAAGCATTTATTCAGCAAAAATATGGAAACTTGATAGGAACAGTGAGAGGACATTGCATTAGAACTAGTGGCTGCAACAGCTCTACCTTGTGGGAGGATAGTTTCTGTGGGCTCATGAGTGGCAATTCCCATCTTCCCCAGCTCCCTGGGGTAAAAAATTTATTTGGGGTAGATTTGGCAGCCCGTGAAAATTATGTGATAGCATTTTTCAGAGATCCATGCTGTGGAAGTCATACATTGAATAGGTGCCAGCAAACAGGCGTCAGTGTCTGTTCCTTCACCCCCAACTCCCATTATATGGGGAGGATCTAAGTGGGGCAGTTGGTAAAGAATTCAGTCCCCGCTTTTTGCATGGCTCTATGTTGCAGGAGAACTATTCCAGTTGGCTCAGCAGCCAAGTGGCATCTCCCATCTTCCCCAGCTTTCTAGAATGGAAGAACTATTATGGGTAGGTTGACAGCTATGAATATTGGTAGTTAGTATTCTCCCTGGCTCTGGGTTGTGGAATATGTGTACTTGGTGGTGGGCACAGCTTTGTGGCAGTGCCTGTTCCTACTGCCCACTTTTCTCTCCTCACAGCTCCTACACCATAAGAAGAACTCTAGTGCAGTGCCTGGAGAAGAATGAGTTTTCTAATTTCCCCCAGCTCCCGATCTATAGGACAGACATTCTTCCAGGGCAGATTTGGAGCAAGCTTCAAAGACTGTAAACACTCTGCCCCTTTCAAGGAACTTTAATTGGATTAGACTGTGATGCATATTATGCCCCAGGGAGTTGTTGAAAAAAATAGAACAATCAGATAAAAATTGTTGGAGGCCAATAGTTGTATGTAATACCAACAGAGGTAGACTACCCAAAGTCTCAATGAGAAAGAGACAGTCAAAGAGAAAACCACAGTTATCCCTAGCAGTTAAAAATACTGTGTACATGCCCAAGTCTGTGCTCTCTGAGGCATGCTGTTAGATGTTGCACACTTTGAAGGAAATAGACTTAACTGAACTAGTCCAATTACATCACTAAACAAACAAACAAACAAGAAAATGAGGAAACAACAACAGATCCTAAAAGTGGTAAGGGAGAATCAATATCCAAAGTTGCTGCAATGTATTATCTAACATGTCCTGTTTTCAAAAAAAAAAAAAATTGTCAGACATGCAAACAAACGGGAAAGAGTGACCCATGTAAAGGGAAAAAGCCAACAATAGAAACTGTTTTTGAGGGAGCCCAGAGATTGGACTTAGCAGAAAAGTTCAAAGAATTACAAAGCAGCTATTATAAATATGTCCCAAGAACTAAAGGAAACAATATTTAAAGAATTAAAGAAATGTATTATGACAGTGTTTTATCAAATAGAAAATACTGATAAAGATAGAAATTATTTTAAAAAGATAATGGAAATTGTAGAGTTGAAAAACGCAGTAAGTAAAATGAAAAATTCAAAAGAGGAACTCAACAGTAGATTTGAGTTGGAAAAAGAATCAGTGAATTCAAATATAAATTGAGATTATGCAATTGCAGCACAGAGATAAAAAGAATGAGGAAAAATAAACAGCATCAGAGAAATGTGGGACACCATGAAGTGTACCAACATATGTGTAATGAGAATCCCAGAAAGATGAGAGAAAGAGAAAGGAGCTAAAAAACTATACAAAGGAAAAACAGCTGAAAATATCACAAATTTGGCCAAAAAAAAAAAAAAAAAAGAAAGCCGAAACAGAAAACAAAACAACACAGTAATCTACATATCCAGGAAGCTTGTTGAACTTAAGTAGGATAAATGCAAAAAGATCTAGACCTGGAGACATTATAATCAAAATGTTGAAAACCAAGAATGAAGAGAAAATCTTGAAAGCAGCAAGAGAAGAGCAACACATCATGTACAATGCAACCCTAGTAAGATTAACATCTGATTCCTCATCAGAAGGAATGGAGGCTAGAAAGCAGCTAGATGGCACATTCAAAGTGCAGAAAGATAAAAACCTCAACCAAGAATCCAATGACATATTTTGCACTTACATATATTACAAACTGCACAATATATTTTTATAATTATTGTTTTATATAATTTCATGTTTCATGTCTTTTATAGTAGCTGAGAGAAGAAAGGAGGGCAAGTATATATTTATAGAGTTTATTATGTTAATCTTCTTATTCATCATTTCTAGCTCTCTTTATTTCTTCCTGTAGATTTAAGTTACCATCTGGTGTCACTTCTGTACTACAATACAGCTTTGTTCCCTCCTACCTTTCTTGTGATGTTATTGTCAAATATATTGCATTTCTCTATGTTATAGGCTTAATAATGCAATAATATACATATTGTTTTATGCAATTGCTGTTTAAATCAGCTAAGAGAAGGAAGGAGTAGTAATATATATCCTATTGGGTTTCAAATTACTGACATAATGACCTCTGCTGATGCTCATTGTTTTTCTCTGTGGATTGCAATTACTGTCTGGTGTCAATTACTTTCAGTTTGAACAATTTCCTTTAGTATTTCTTGTAAGGATAGCCTTCTAGTAACAATCAGATACCACTTTACATCCAGCAGAATGGCTACAATAGAAAAGATAGACAATAACAAATGTTGGTGAGGATGTGGAAAAATTAGAACTCTCATACACTGCTAATAGGAATGTAAATTGGTGTGACCATTTTGGAAAAGAGTTTTTGCAGTCCCTCTGAAGTTTAAGCATGGAGTTACCATATGACTCAGTAATTACCCTCCTAGGTATCTGCCCAAGAGAAATGAAAACATATGTCCACACACAAAAATTTTACATGAAGATTCATAGCAGCATTATTCATAATAGCCAAAGAACCCAAATACCCATCAACTGAATAATGAATAAACAAAAAGTGGTTTATCCATAAAATGGATTATATCATTTGGCAATAAAAATGAAAAATAAAAAGTACTAATGTATGCTACAATGTGGATGAACCTTGAAAATATTATGCTAACTGAAATAAGCCAGCAACAAAAAGTACATGTATTGTGTGATTCCATTTATTTAAAATGCTCAGATTAGGCAAATCCATAAAGAAAAAAAATAGATTAGTGGTTGTCAGGACCTAGGGGGAGGTGGAAATAGAGAGTGACTGATAATGAATATGAGGTTTCGTCTTGGGTTGATAAAAATATTCTGAAATTAGTTAATGGTGATGATTGCACAACTCTGTATATACTAAGAACCATCAAATTGCACATTCTAAATGGGTGAATTTATTTGTTGTGACTTGAATCTCAATAATGCCGTTAAAAAGGAACTTTTATATTCCATTTCAAATATCTGAAGATAAAAACTGATAAACATCCAATGTGGTAGATGTTTGCATTATATTTCCATATCATATGAATCAGTAGCATTGGGAAAGAGAGAAGAGGACAAGACCCAAGGCCCAGGCTCAGAAAATGCTTGGAGTTTGTTTTTTTTCTTGCCGAGCCATTCCTGGTATCATCTGGATGAGGGGAATGGCTCTTGTTTATTTTCCCCAATCAATCAGGAAACATAGTTAGATTTGTTTGTGACAGTTTTCCTGCCATGCTTCAGTTCAGAAACTGAAATCTCTGAAGTGTAAAGAAGAGGAAGGAGAATTAATATTATTATACTTGGCACAGCATATGGAAACCACTTGGGAGGGCCCTTAGTAAAGAGCCTCTCTGGAGGTGTGCACATTTGAGCGAATGTCCATGCATCTTTTCTGGTGTGGTTGATACATCAGGCCTTGCAGGCTGGTTCCAGGCTGAATGAACACATGACCTCCTTTGATAGGACAGGCTTATTGATTGCTGTGGCAGCCCTAGTAATAGTGTCCCTTTGTTCTTCTTCTTCTTTTTTCATGAGCAGGTAGTTGTACTAACTTACCAGACATTCCACATGCTTCCTGGGAAACATATCCTAGGCCGAAAAAAGAGGATGTGTATGTTGTTGGGACTATATTAAGGTACCGCTGTCATCCTGGCTACAAACCCACTACAGATGCACCTATGACTTTGATTTGTCAGAAAAATTTTAGATGGACCCCATATCAAGAATGTGAGGGTGAGTTTTTGTTTTTTAATATTTTTGTATATTAAACGTCCAGTACGTGCTAGGATTCTCTACCTTAAATGAATATAATTTTATCCCTCACAACAAGTTTAGAATTAAGTTAATTGAACAGATTAGTGAACCGTTAGTACCAGAAGGGGACCATAAACATGTTACAGTTTGAGGCACTGAGAAATTGGAACCTTTCCTTATCCCAGTTCATAATCAAATGAGAAGTAGACACAGAAGTCAAACAGTATGCAGATTAAGTATTAGTCTTCTTACTGGTAAAACTGGAATGGAGAATACAGTTCAACTGTTGTCAGAGTCAGGCTTCCTTCATAGCCCTTACCTCCCCCCAGTATGGGCTTTAGGGTGTTTGGCAGAAGACAAGTTTGTGAAACAGTCATGAATGTAACCAGCTGCAAGGTGACTTGTGTCTCATTCCTCTTGAGTCATGAGATGGCAGGACTCCTGATCTGCCTCTAGAAGACAAGTCCTGACTCATGACTCAGTATTCTCACTTTGGAAGGATATAAAGGAGACTTTCTCCAGTTTCTCTGGTAGGAGATGCGCCTCTTTTATTTGTGGGAATGAGTGAGGGACTGAAGGACAGGTGGATACTATTTTATGAGCCTCGGTGGAACAGACAACAGAGGAAGAAAATGCTTTCTTCTACCCATCTATCAGAACCTTGCCACTTTAGAGGTGAAGTAACTGAGGCCAAGAATACAGGGAATTTTATGCTGCGTGGCAGAATTTGAACAATGTGTGAAATGCGTAAATAACAAAAAGTGGTAGTTTAGATCAATCTGTCAGAAGATTATTTATTTCATATTAAGGCTTAACAAAGTTTAATTGCAGTTATTCAGACTCATTCTGGGGAAATAGAATAAAATATTTTAATGAAAGGACTGAATTAAAAATATACTTAATAATTAGCTTATTGCCATTACTTAAATAACAAAAAATACTGCTTATAGATGTTTAAAAACCTCCTTTGTAGTTGTGTTTAGGCCAGGTGCGGTGGCTCATACCTATAATCCCAGTACTTTGGGAGGCTGAGGCGGGAGGATTGCTTGAGCTCACGAGTTTGAGACCAGCCTGGGCAATATAGTGAGACCCTTGTCTCTACAAATAATTTAAAAAATTAGCTGGATGTGGTGGCACATGCCTGTAATCCCAGCTACTCAGGACACTGAGGTAGGAGGATAACTTGAGGCTAAGAGGCCAAGGCTGCAGTGAGCCGAGGTCATGCCACTGCATTCCAGCCTGGATGACAGAGCAGGACCCAGTTGGTTACATTTATTTGACCCACTATGGTCTTACTGATTTAATTATTTAATAAAGAATATTTTTAACAATTTTAAAAGCAGAAGTGAAGTAGTATTTATCCAAGTTATGAAACCTGATCAAATGTGAATTTAGACTCATGACTTACATATTTAAAAGTATTTTCTATACTGTAAAGCATTTCATAAATATTATTGTTGTTATAATATCCAAACCATATGATTGCTGAGTATTTTTATTATAATTCCTAAACAAATGAGCACTGGAAATGTTTGAGTATGTCCAAAAGACCCCATTTTAATACTGGTTGAGTTACTGACATGGAGAATATAATGTTTTATTCTGTTTTGATGTTTTCTCTTACATCAGACAATAGCAAGATTTTTCTTGAAGTATTGCTACTAATGAATAAAAAAATTATGTCCCTATAGCAGCTCTTACTATATTAAAAAATTAAAGAATTTGGCCAGGCGTCATGGCTCACATTTGTGACCCCAGAACTTTGGGAAGCTGAGGTGAGGGGAGCACTTGAGGCCAGGAGTTTGAGACCAGCCTGGGTAACATAGTGAGACCCCTTGTCTACCAAAAAATAAAAAACTTAGTGGGTGTGGTGGCACACACCTGTAGTCCCAGCTACTCAGGAGGGTGAGGTGGGAGAATTGCTTGAGCCCAGGAGTTTGAGACTGTAGTGAGCCATAATTGTGCCACTGTACTCCAGCCTGAGTGATAAAGCAAGATCTTGCCATTTAAATAGCTATTTCTCTTAAATTTTGCACCAAAAAAGAAAAATCCTTGAAATAAGCAATAATTTAAATTTATTCGTATGCTTTAGCTGTTAGGTGAATATAAACTTTTGAAAACTTTCTTCTTTGTGACTTGAGAAGTGTAAGTTAATAGAGAGTTTAATAATGAAGCCATAAGTAAATGGATGTTGTTTGTCATTGCTCTTGAATAATTTTGAAAATTTACATTTTCCTATTGGTTAAAAATTTTTTTTAATTTTTTTAATTTTTTAGAGACAGGGTGTCACTCTGTGGCCCGGTCTCAAACTCCTGGGCTCAAGCAATTCTCCCATCTTGAACTCCCAAAGCACTGGGTTTATAGGCATGAGCTACCACACCTGGCTTTTCATATAGGTTTTCATTTTGGAGCCTCCTAATGAAATGCTTAGTTGGATTTGAGGACTTTAGCAAATAAGGGGGAAAAGAGCAGACTTGGAGTGTCCTGAGTCTCCTTTTCTGTTTTCCCAATCTCTCTTCAGTGGTGAGATCTTCCAAAGATGGAAATGGGGTTGTTAGCCATGGAAGCTTCCTCATGGTGATTTTACTAACCATGCACCTCACGTTTTATTTTTCAGCGTTATGTTGCCCTGAACCAAAGCTAGATAGTGCTCAAATCACTCAACACAGGAAAAATCGTCCTGCCAATCACTGTGTTTATTTCTATGGAGATGAGATTTCATTTTCGTGTCATGGGATCAGAAGATCAGCTACATGCCAAGCAGATGGCACATGGAGTCCCCGAACACCATCATGTGGAGACAGTAAGAGTTCATAGAATTATCTTATTCTGGGAGTTTCTTCATATGAGTGTGATGGAGATTATTAAGAGAAGGTTTAAAATTAGGTAAAAAAATTCATATACCTTGCATGATTCTTGGAATGGGCCCAACTTTCTCCTTCCTCCTCATTGTGTGTTCCCTTTCTTTTGGTCACCTCAGTTTCCTCTTTTCTGAATCAGTGAAATAGACAGCATGAAATATGTAAGCTGGACTTTTCAAGTACTGCGTTTTGTTTCTTTGTATTATTTTCTTTCTCCCCTTATTTCTGGTCCATATGTCTCAATCTGCAGAAGAAGAACTGTCAAAATCTATTTGAACCTGCCTTTCTGAGCTTGCTTCCTTCTTCCTCAAACATCAGCGTTCTGTGGCCTCTGAGCCCTCCAGTCAGACCATCACCCAGTGTGAAATGCCTCCTTCTGCTTCTCCAAAAGGCTCAAGTGGGCCAGGAATGGTGGCTCACGCCTGTAATCCCAGCACTTTGGGAGGCCGAAGTGGGCAGATCACCTGAAGTCA
>NW_012100254.1:418615-420549 GCF_000951045.1 Mandrillus leucophaeus | reverse complement strand
GCCAACCAGGCCTTTTAAACCTGCGGGTCCCAGAGCTTCAGAGATGTGAAGCACAAATTTCCCAAGTAGGTCACTTAGAGTGGTGGCCAGTGGGGCCGCTCACGCTTCCATCCCCTAGTTCCTGGACTGATGCATTTATTTTACTGGGGACCCAGAGCCGTATTAAAGTCAGTATGATTTAAAATAAATACAGCATTTTGGAAGACAGTGTCCCATCACTGTCAAGCATTGCCTCCCAGCTGGCACTTCAACTGTGCCTTTAATAGGCCATTCGGTGTTTTCACAGGTCGGCAGGTTCTGAGTAATGCAGTATGTGATTTGAGTAGTGGATTCTGTGAGTATGGTCCCAACAACACTTCATCTTTGCTGTAAGTGGGTTTTCTAGTTGGATGTAGTGGATCCTATGTCAATGCCAATTGTTCAGACACTCTGTAACCCTTAAGATGACCATGCTGACTGAGGTTCTGCAAGGAAGAAAGGCAAATCCATGCCTGCAATATTTGTCTAGTTCTATCAGAATACACTTCTCTTCCTTTCATGGTAGAAGAGGTCCAATGTAGTCAACTTGCTAGGAAGTGGCTTTTTGGTTGCCTCAAGTGATGGTATCATACTAGGGACTTAGCATTGTTGTTGGCAGGTTGGAGATTCAGTGACAACAATGAGCCTTGGTGAGTGGGACCCCATGCTGTTGGGTCCATGCTTGTCTTCCATGCATGCCGCCACAACCACTCTGCTCCTCCTCCTCTTGTGCCAGGACCCATGAGGCCAATAACAGAGAATAGCTTACCTCAACTAGCTGAGACTTTTTTTTACTTGGCTGTTTAATACCTTTTCTATTGAGGATGCTCTGGTGTTAACACACAAAATAAAGATCTTCACACTTCCCGCCCACTCTCAAATGTCCACTTATTTGCTCCTACCCCAGATCTCTTTGTGCCCAATCTTCCAATCTTTCTCCTTACAGGAGTAGGACCTTGACCAGACAAGCCATTCATTCCATGCCCTGAATCCTAATTTAGCCTATCCTTAGGCCACTTTCTTTAGGTGTACCCTCTATAGCACTTCCTTTCAGGAAGATTACCCCTTACAAGTTGTCTTTCAAGACTGACCTTGATTGGGCTGTAATGCGGCTTCCATTTTAGGAGTGGAGTGAAGGACCAAAGGAGTGAAGGACATGCCATCTCAAAATATGCTGAATTGGTATGTTGAATATTTCAAGTTGAAAACATTAGAGAAATTGAAGTTTCAGAAAGGGCTAGCTGTCTTGTCTCTTTTTGCATGCACAAGCCATAAAGATTCCTCTGGGAGCAGTACTCTACCCTTTCTAGAGCAAGAAACTATATAGCCCTTATCACCAGAGACTGGGAATTAGGGGCTGCAGTGGACCTGAATACTAAAATTCCCAAAGTAGCTTTTATTTTCCACTAGTTTTACAGCCCCTCCCTATACATCTCCTAGTGACTCTCCTAGAAATTTATTGCTCCTAGCCAAATCCCCTTTGTCCTGACATTTCTTCTCAAATTTATTGTTCTTTGTTTACAAAGTATAAAATATCTTGCTTTGGCCACTTCTTCAGACTTTACCCTCTTGGGAAGATCCCCATGTATGTATAAAATCTGTGTGCTTTTCCCTTGTTAATCTACCTAGTGCCAATTTGATTTATAGATCCAGCTGAAGAGCCCACATGAGAGCTAAGGGGATTTGAGATGGAGGTTATCTCTCTCTTCTCTACAACACATACTATGAACCCAAAATATCTGAGACAGGTCTCAATCAATTTAGAAAATTTATGTTGCTGAGGTTGAGGATGTGCCTGTGACACAGCCTCAGGAGGTCCTGATGACTGTGGCCAAGGTGGTAGGGGTACAGCTTGCTTTAATACATTTTAGGGAGACATAATACATGTAAGATTTACACTGGTTTGATCTGGAAGG
>NW_012100254.1:402667-417955 GCF_000951045.1 Mandrillus leucophaeus | reverse complement strand
AGGGGTCCATTCAGATGGTTGGGGGACCTTAGAATTTTATTTTTGGTTTACAATACCAAAAATATTTGTGAACCACGCTCAGAGTTTTCCCCATCTGGACAGTTGGTTATATTGGATAACTGCTACAGCCACAACTGTGAGCTGAAGAAGAGGCACTCCTGCCACAGTGGCTGGGCACAGGTAGGAATTGGGCTTTCTATTTGTGCAGCTTGCCTGTGCCAGCTTGTCCTGCCCATGCTCAATCCCAGATGCTCTACTTCCATCTTATAATGAATGGGTGCCTGCTTAACCTTATAACCTGATGGGTCTGACAGACTTGGCTCATGATGGGTGATTCTGGCTGCATGATCACTTGATGACCCACTGTCGGGAGCTTTCTCTATCAGGACGTGGTAACATGCCAAGAGTTATATTTCAGAAAGCATACAGTCCTCTACTGTAGTGCATGGCCTTGCTTCACGATCTCAATGGTCTATGGTGTAAATGTCCTGTTGATGTTTGCATCTTTTCCTACTACAACCACCTTCAATATACTAGGCTCTGCTGGGTCCTAAGGCTCAAGCAACAGGGTAATTTCACTGCAGACTAGACCTGCTGTTGAGCACTTTCCTACCATGGGCCCCACTCAAACCTGGCAATCATTTGTCCCCCCTAGCCTATGGGTTGGAGCACCATCCCCAAGTATGAATTACGCTGCCTCTAGAATCTGAAAAGTCCTATTTAGGTGCTGTACTACATTCTTCAGAGTGGTATGTGCAATTTGCAATAATTTGACTTTAGTTTGGATGGGATATCTTAGTGTTCCCTGAACCTTGGACCTCTGAAAATTTTATTGATGTGGCAAACACCTGACTCTATTTTTTGTTTTATTTTTTACTTTGGAGCATCATCATGCTAATACCTCTTGCTTATCTGGGGGAATTAACATGATGCCATTGATATATCGGATCAATGTCATGTTCTGTGGATATCCAGATGGTCAAGATATATTCAGACTCTATTATGACATGGGCGGGAGGGTTATCATAGCCCAAAAACAAACCTGCAAATGTACACTCTTGACACCTTCCATGTATATGCAAACTGTTTCTGCTAGGAAAGGAAAGAAGGGTCTTTGCTGAATCAGTGACCTCATTTACTTGAACTCACATTAATCTGCCCTAGCAAAGATACCACATCTGGTACAATGGCTGCAATAGGAACTAAGATGTGTGTTTTTTTTTTTTTTTTCAGTGGTATACTGTAGTTCTTCAGAATCCTTCTAATTTTTATAGTAGACAGATAAGAATTTAATGGAAATATAATAGGGATTACCACTCCAATGTCTTTAGCTATTTGAGCGGCACTAATTTTCATGTTCCTCTCTCACCCCGGGAGATATTGTGTTAGTGTTTTTTTCTTTAAATTTACTTTATTTGCCTTGGGGAGAGGGCGAAATGGGTGGGTGGTATCAATTGCTTTCACTTGGTCTTCCTGCATAAGATGGCTCTTACCCCACAGGTCAAGAACCCAATATAGGGGCTGGGCAAACTACCAATTTTGTCTATTCTGACTATACTTTCAAGGATAATGTAAATGACCACAAACTGAACTAATAGGAGAGCTATGATGGTTCTAGGTATCAATGTCAACTCAAGCCCTATGTGTAATAATTTTTGAATTATTGTACCTCTTTTATCAGTGCACAGTGACCTACATAAATAAACGTAGGTCCTCTTGGAGGACTGGCAGATTCATTACTGTGCGAACCTTCCAAGATTTTATAGCATCTTCACTCCTGGCAACTGGCTTCATCTTCAATTAATGATTACCAGGCTGGAAAACTGTCCTAGGTTCATACGTTGGGCAAAGGATTGTGACTTTTTATTGGGCCAAATGCCTTGGTCCCTTGATCATCCATCCTTAATTTCTTTTGATGGTACAAATAAAGTGTATATTGTTGTTGGCTGCTCATCTGTTTTGACCCTTAAGAATGCTATGATTTAATCTTCATAACTCTCAGGCACCCCTGGTTGCCTCTCTGACCTTGCAATTCATTATAATGGTTGCATTTATTTAGCTTCTGAGGCATATGAGCAGCTCTCTGACTACTATGGCTATCAGTGAACCTTTTTCATTAATGACCTTTTTTGTCATCAGTTCCAGCATTTGATGTTGGTTCTCCTCTTTTCAGGGAGTTCCTTATAGCTTTGGTAAATATTGTTCCCTCTAGGACTTCCCTTGTGGCATAACTACCTGGTGCATTTTTCACTGTACACGAATGTCCACTCCAGCATGTTAACTTCCCTGAGTCATTTAATCCCTTCTTATACCATCTGCCATGTCAATCCCAGCATTTCAGTCTGATTTATTGTGGGCCATCACCTTTTCCATGCTTCTAGGAGTATCTTATTATAGTACTTATAACTGTCATAGTCCATTGGTATAGTACTTTGTCCAACATTCCTGCTGCTCTGCTTTTTTTTTTTTTTTTTTTTTTACATTTTCTCATGCAGTGTTTGTGGACCTGATAGTATTCCCTTTCAGAGAGGTGCTCTGCACCTGCCATGTCCTCTTGACTATTTCAATGTTCAAGTCACCATTTTCATTTATCCTATGAGCTCTTTTCTATAACGTTTTAAAACACAGGATTTTCTGCCGGGGCATGGATGGACAGTATCGACTGGGAAGCAATGACTCAGAGATGGTGGATGATATAACATCCTTACAGTTTCTCACGGATGCACATCTCTGCATTTAGCCTGAAAGTGACTAAGTGTACTATGAGTATGATATGACCTAAGGCTGCATGCCAACATAGTTCCTAAACAATGGAAAGCTGAGTGAACTTGTCAATAAGATGAAGGAAAACCTAGGGCTATAACTCAAGTCTTTCTATGGTTGCTCAGTCCGAGGCGTACAGGAGGGCAGCACAAATGTCTGGGTTTGGCTACATGCTCTTATGGGCAGCGAGGATGGAAGGACAGAATGAAGCCTCCTACAAACTACACATAGTCTGCAATGTGCTACTTGATACACTTTACAAGCTAACGCTCTCTCACTTTTCTGTCTCTCCCTCAAGATTGCAATTTTCCTCCTAAAATTGCCCATGGGCATTATAAACAAGCTAGTGTATACACTTTTTTCAAAGAAGAGATTATATATGAATGTGATAAAGGCTACGTTCTGGTTGGACAGGCGACACTCTCCTGCAGTAATTCACGCTGGTCAGCTCCAGCCCCTCGATGTAAAGGTAACTCCAGCTTGCTTTTCAGCTCAAGACTAAGTGGGTGGACCTGTCCTGAGAGCACTGAGAGCTAAATTTCTTCCCTGTCAGAGGCAGCATGAAGACATTTGATTTGATTTATATTAAATAACCAATATATGCAAATGGTACCCAATGCAAAAATACATAGGGCATACACAAGCATTAATCTCCTCCATTTCTTTCTCCCAATCACAAAATTCAGCCTTCTTGAGGCAGCCCATACCTGGTTTCTTGTATATTTCCAGAAATATTCTAAAAGCATCACATTTTATCTTAGTGTACCTGTGTCCTGTGGCAAAGTTTCCATGGAAACTTGCTCTAGTATGAATATAGGCTCCACTGAGTGAATTATAAACATCGTGAGTGACAGTTATTTCCATTAGAGTCTCGTGCAGGGCAGGCACCACCTGCTATAATATAGATGGTGTGTGTTGGTGGGAGGGGCCAGGGAGGGTGAAGGGGGACTCGTAGTTTGCAGCAATTGTGGGGACAGGAGGAGTTGAGATCAGGTCTGATCTTTACATGCATAGAAGTTTGCTGTCGACATGCATGACTTTGCTGTCAAAAACTTCAATATTTATTTGCCACCATTTTCTCTTTTGTACACAGGAGAATAATAGGCAAGAAGGAAATTTTTTTTTATTATACTTTAAGTTCTGGATTACATGTACAGAACATGCAGTTTTGTTACATAGGTACACATATACCCTGGTGGTTTGCTGCACCCATCAACCCGTCACCTACATTAGGTATTTCTCCTAATGTTATCTCTCCCCTAGCCCCCACCCCCCAACAGGCCCCAGCGTGTGATGTTCTCCTCCTTGTGTCCATGTGTTCTCATTGTTCAACTCCCACTTATGAATGAGAACTTGCAATGTTTGGTTTTCTGATCTTGTGATAGCTTGCTAAGAATGATGGTTTCCAGCTTCATCTATGTCCCTGCAAAGGACATGAACTCATCCTTTTTATGGCTGTGTAGTATTCCACGGTGTATATGTGCCACAGTTTCTTAATCCAGTCTACCATTGATGGACATTTGGGTTGGTTCCAAGTCTTTGCTATTGTGAATAATGCTGCAGTAAGCATATGTGTGCATGTTTCTTTATCATAGAATGATTTCTAATCCTTTGGGTGTATGCCCGGTAGTGGGATTGCTGGGTCAAATGGTATTTCTAGTTATAGATCCTTGAGGAATTGCCACACCTGTCTTCCATCATCGTTGAACTAATTTACACTCCACCAACAGTGTAAAAGCATTTCTATTTTTCCACAACCTCTCCAGCATCTGTTGTTTCCTGACTTTTTAATGATCACCGTTCTAACTGGCGTGAGATGGCATCTCATTGTGGTTTTGGTTTGCATTTCTCTAATGACCAGTGATGATGAGTATTTTTTCATATGTCTGTTGGCTGCATAAATGTCTGCAAGAAGGAAATTTTTATACATAGAATCTTGCAGCAATCAAGACTGTGAGTGAGAGTTACCTTGTTGGGATTCTGGGGTCACATACCTTCTTTTGGAAATATCCTGTCGTGGAAACAATAGATGCTGGAGAGGATGTGGAGAAATAGGAACACTTTACACCGTTGGTGGGAGTGTAAATTAGTTCAAACATTGTGGAAGACAGTGTGGCAATTCCTCAAGGATCTAGAACTAAAATACCATTTGACCCAGCACTCCCATTACTGGGTATATACTCAAAGGATTATTAATCATTCTACTATAATGACACATGCACATGTATGTTTACTGCAACACTATTCACAATAACAAAGACTTGGGACCAACCCAAATGCGCATCAATGATAGACTGAATAAAGAAAATATGGCACATATACACCATGGAATACTATGCAGCCATAAAAAAGAATGAGTTTATGTCCTTTGCAGGGACATGGATGAAGCTGGAAACCATTATTTTCAGCAAACTAACACAGGAACAGAAACCAAACACCACATATTCTCACTCATAAATGGGAGTTGAACAGTGAGAACACACAGACACAGGGAGGGAAACATCACACACTAGGGCCTGTCAGGGGGTGGGGCGCAAGGGGAGGGATAGCATTAGGAGAAATACCTAATGTAGATGACGGGTTGATGGGTGCAGTAAACCACCATGGCACGTGTATACCTATGTAACAAACCTGCAGATTCTGCACATGTATCCCAGAACTTAAAGTATAATAAAAAAAGAAATATGCTGTCATATTATATGAAAATGTTACCATCTTGAGCAAGTGTCTTAACATATCTCAACTGTCTCTTAGATAAAATAGGAATAAAACAGCGCTCATTTCATAGGGCTGCCAGGAGACTTAAATGATAGCAACATAAAGGGCTTAGCAGAAGTCTGATAGGTAGTCATACTCAATAAAATGCTAATATGATTGCTTTCAAATGAAGAGAAAGATAGAGCAATTAGCAGAACTAGATACAGTTCATTCTTATTATCTGAGACTGTTGTCATGTCCTTCTTCATAGATTTACAGATTTCTTAAAAATATGTTTCCGTTACAGCTCTGTGTCTGAAACCAGAATTAGTGAACGGAAGGTTGTCTGTGGATAAGAATCAGTATGTTGAGCCTGAAACTGTCACCATCCAATGTGATTCTGGCTATGGTATGGTTGGTCCGAAAAGCATCACTTGCTCTGAGAACAGAACCTGGTACCCAGAGGTGCCCAGGTGTGAGTGGGTAAGTGGCACAATTCAAGGAAGGTCTGTGCTGTCAACCCCTAAAAATGGCGGCATCCCCTAGAGCTCTGTACCACTCAACAATGGTGAAATCTGACTTGTCAGGATTCATTTCTGACTCACTCCCACTCAAAGAAACTCTTTTTGACTTGAAGCGTTCTGGTAAGTTAGGGGTGGCAAGTTCTCCTGTTCTCACTTGAGAACAGCAAAAACTGAGCCCTTACAGAGCAGGGTTTCATAGACCCGGTAGTACCGATTCCTAACTTAACTTTTGCTAAGCTATATAATATATTGTTGTTCCATTTCTGGATGGTCAGCAAAAACAGCCTCTGTTACCATGGGGGCCTTCTGGACAGCTGTCTCAGAACAGATCCATGTTCCCCTGGGGAAGACTGTGGTGGGACCCAAGTGATTTCTTGTTTTCCCAGCCTCCACCACCAGTCTGAGGTTGGTCTTAGTTCAATCCTGTAGTCCTTCCACTGTCAGGATCCACTCTCCTTCATGATTAGGAGAGAAGCTTCTCAATCTCACCCACCACTTATATCTCTTTTAGGAGACCCCTGAAGGCTGTGAACAAGTGCTCGCAGGCAAAAGACTCATGCAGTGTCTTCCAAACCCAGAGGATGTGAAAATGGCCCTGGAGGTGTATAAGCTGTCTCTGGAAATTGAACAACTGGAACTACAGAGAGACAGGGCAAGACAATCCACTTTGGATAAAGAACTATAATTTTTCTCAAAAGAAGGAGGAAAAGGTGCCTTGCTAGCTTGCCTCTTGCAAATCAATACAGATCAGTTTAGCAAATCTACTGTCAATTTGGCAGTGATATTCATCATAATAAATATCTAGAAATGATAATTTGCTAAAGTTTGGTGCTTTGAGATTGTGAAATTATTAATCATCCTGTGTGTGGCTTATATTTTTGCTTTTCAAGACACAAAGCACAATTTTTTTCTCAATTAAAAATGTACATTATAAAAAACTATTTTGTCTTTGTGGTCATTTAGGACTCTGTGAAATAAGCGTCCTTAAAAAATCCATAATATAAAGTTAATACATTTGTTTTACTGTTTGGGCCACAAAAAATAGGTACTTGGATTTTTTGTTTGTTTGTTTGTTTGTTTTTTGAGATGGAGTCTCACTCTGTTGCTCAGGCTGGAGTGCAGTGATCTTGGCTCACTGTAACCTCCACCTCCCAGGTTCACGTGATTCTCCCACCTCAGCCTCCTGAGTAGCTGGGATTACAGGTGCGTACCACCATGCCTGGCTAATTTTTGTATTTTTAGGGGAGATGGGGTTTCACCACTTTGGCCAGGCTGGTCTTGAACTCCTGACCTCAAGTGATCTGCCCACCTTGGCCTCCCAAAGTGCTGGGATTACAGGTGTGAGCCACCATGCCTGGCCATACTTGGGTTCTCATCCTGGACAGACTGCCTTTACTCCACAGTTTCATGTGTGCACTGTACTCACGTCCTCCCTGGTGAAGTTAAATGTCAACACACCCCCAAAGCCTCATCCTTTCTCCCCCTCTGGGGGAGTCAGGCTTTCCCCTGAGCCCCTGTGCATGTTGTCTCTTTCACTCATGCCACATCTCCACTATTGCCTTCCATGAAGGAAGTTTACTTTTGTGTCTGAACTCCTCATTCCAACCCCAGAGAAGGAACTTCGAGAGACAGATGAAGATAAAGCCCGCATGTCAGCCCTCTGCATATTCTCAAGTCTTCTATCTGATTTGGTCACCACTTTCCTTAATATTAAATTAAAACAGGTTGAGCAACTGCCTCACACAGGAAGAGATACCCCATATCAAACTTCCTTATATCTCTGGATACTCTAGAGACTTTTATTCCTTTAAGTCATCACTTATTCTGACTCTTGCTTCCTGTGCAGTCTCTTTCTCACTCTTATCCCAGCTTCCTGGCTGTCTTTTCTCTCCCTGCACACAGAAATCTGGCTTTTTGGACACTGGCCTTTTTGGCTTAATTTTCCCAAAATTCTGTGAAGGAAATGGCATTATGGCAGGCTTTCACTGAACTTTAGACGTAACAGAGGAGGTGGAGCTGTTGGAGAAACCCACTGCTATAGTTTGAATGTTTGTCCCCTCCAAACTCGCGTTGAAAGTAAATCCCCAGTGTGGAACTATTAAAAGGCGGGGTTTTTAAGAGGTGGCTGGTTCATGAGGGTTCTGTCCTGATGAATGGATTAAACCATTAATAGATGAATATTTCACGTGCTAATGAGAAGAATGTGTTTCCACAGCTGTTATCACAGAAGTGGGACTGGTGGCTTTATAAGAAGAGGAAGAGATACCTGAGTTAGTATGCTCAGCCCCCTTGCCATGTAATGCCCTGTGCCACCTTGGGACCCTGCAAAGTCCCCATCAAGAAGGCCTTCACCAGATGCCGAGCCATGGACTTGGATTTCCCAGCCTTGAGAATTGTAAAAAATACTTCTTTTTGTTTACAAATTGCCCAGTTTCAGATGTTCTGTTATAAGCAACAGAAAATAGATTAAGACACCCACTTAGCATCAAACATATCTATCTATGATCTTAAAAGCCATTACCTACTAAGCTACTAGGAATTTCTTGGTTTAATGTTTATTTTTGAATTTCTCCTGATCCAAGAATTTGTGAGCAACTAGTTTCCCTGAAAGGTGGTTCCAGAAAACACTGTGAGTGAGTGAGCAGTAAGATGGGGAAGGGAAGAAAACCCATGAAGGAACATTGTTGAGGGGGTTATTTCATTGCCAACTGGGACTCAATCATGCTAGAATCATCTGAGAGCATGTAGAATCCAACTCTGAGTTGTCTTCCTCAGGATGAAGACCTGGGTATTTTTCTGCCTATTCTCTTCTCTCACCGGTGAAGTTTTGCCCCAGTAGCAATGACTTCCAGACCCAAGGGATCTACACTGTTGGCTGGCTGAGCAGGCTCCAAGGTTGGGGATCACCATTAGGCAGAAAGACATGGGTAACCAATGGCACCTATGGGACCATTTGCAGTAATCTCTAGAGTAGGTCAAGGGCATATGGCCAGTGTACAGATGGTCTCTTCTACAATTGCCTTTTCTGTGTGGTCCTATCTATTGACTAAGAACTATGGCATCAGCCAGTCTCTATCGGCTTACAGAAATATCACTAACTTTTTTGTATTAATGCTGAATCTTGCAACTTTACCGAATTTATTTATCAATTCTAACAGTTTTTTTGATGGAGTCTTCATGTTTTTCTAAATATAAGATAATGTCATCTACAAACAGGGACATTTTGACTTCTTCCTTTCCAATCTGAATGTTTTTTCTTCCCCTTTTGCTTGTCTAATTGCTTAGACTAGGATTTCCAGTACTATGTTGAATAGAAGTGGTGAAACTTGGTATCTTTGTTTTGTTCTAGATCTTAGAAGAAAGGCTTTCAGCTTTTCCCCATCCAGTATGGTATTAGCTATGAGTTTGTGACTTATGGACTTTTTTGTTTTTAGGTACATGGTATAATTTTGATTTCTAAAAATTTGTTGTGACTTGTGTATGTTATGGCCTAACATAGACTCTATCCTGGAGAATATTTCATGTGGTAATGAGAAAATGTGTTTCTGCAGCTGTTAGATGACATGTTCTGTAAATATCAATTTGTTCCATTTGGTATAGTGTGTAGTTTAACTCCAAAGTTTGTTTGTTGATTTACTGTCTGGATTATCTGTTTATTGCTGAAAGTGGGGTGGGTGTTTTGTCTTTGAGCTTGCTGAATCTTTTTTTTTTTTCTGTCACTCAGGCTAGAGTGCAGTGGTGCAACCATAGGTCACAGTAACCTTGAACCCTGGAGCTTAAATGACTCTCCCATCTCAGCCTCCTGAGGAGCTAGGACTACAGGCATGCACTACAATGACTGGCTTTTTTTAAGAGACAAGGAATCTTATTATGTTGCCCAGGCTGGTCTCAAACTCCTGGTCTCAAGCAATACTCTTACCTTGGCCTCCCAAAGTGCTGGGATTATAGGCGCAAGGCACTGTGTTAGGGCCCAGGCTTGCTGATTCTTTCCTTTGTTTGATCAGGTCTGCTGCTGAAGTTTTCTGTTGAGTTTTTCAGTTCAGTTATTGCATTATTTATTTCTAGAATTTTGATTTGGTTTTTAAAAGTTGTTCCTAGGCTGGGCATGTTGGCTCATGCCTGTAATCCCAGTGCTTTGAGAGGCCAAAGGGAGAAGATCACTTGAGCCCAGGTGTTTGAGACCAGCCTGGGCAATATAGGGAGACCCTGTCTCCACAAAAAAATTTAAAAATTAGCCAGGCATTCTGGCATGTGCCTGTAGCAGTCACTTGGGAGACTGAGGCTGAAGGATTGCTTGAGACCAGAAATTCGAGATGACGTTGAGCTATGATCATACTACTTCCAAGTTGGGTGAAAAAGTGAGACCCCCATCTCTAAAAAACAGACATCAAATAAAAATTGTTCTTATTTCTTTGTCAGATTTCTTATTTTGTTTCTGGATTATTTTATAAATTTTATTTAATTTGCTGTTCTTTTTTTTGTGATTCCCTGAACTTTTAAAAGAGGGTTATTATTAATTATTTGTCAGACAGTTCACAGATCTTCAATTCTTTAGGGTCTATTACCAGAGCTTTGTTGGTTTTTTCCCCTGATTTTTTTTCAATCCTGTGTCTTTACACTGATGCCTGTGCATTTGAAGAAATGGCCACCTCTTCCAATTTTTGCAGGTGTTCTTTGGTGTTCGACTTTTATTACTTAACATTAGATCTTTATTTGCTGGCCTGTAGTTGCTTCCCATTCTGGGAAGGATTTATATTGAGCACCAGAACTTAAACACTTCCCTGGAACTAAATCACTGCCCTTTCACTGTTTCCCAGTCTGGGGAAGACTTATTGTGAGTACCAGAACTTATAGCTTGCACAGGAACTTAAACACAGACCTGCAGTGGTTTCCAGGTCTGGGGAAGACTTAAGAGAGCACCAGAATTTCATCACTGACTTTTCAGTTGCTTCCAGGTCAGGGGAAAGTTCCATGTAAGCATCCGGGCTGTGTGGGAAATCTGACCAGGGACTCAGGCCTTGCCATGGATTGTATCCCATGAAGCACTATGGCACTGTCCAGTCTCCTTCGTGTGATGCCCAGCTGATTTATATGCAGAGTAGCCACCAAGATCCACATGCTAGTTCCTGTGATAAGCACCCCTTCCCCCCACTTGTCTTCAATTCACCCCGGGTGGTTCAGCCCTCCTGGCATTCCCAGTGCTTCCTGTGGGACAAGACTGCAGTGGGCTTCCCATGAAAATTCCCAGACCAGTGGGAAGGTAGAATGTCCACTTCCAATTCCCTCCTCCCACCTTGGAAACTGTGGGTCCAGGGAAGTTCTCCGTGAGTGGTGGTTATGCCAGCTTAGGGGAGAGGGTGGCACAGCCTAAAATGGCCATTTTACCAGTTGTGGTTTTGTTGTAGGAGCTTTCTCCTCTTCTCTCTCAGATTCTGGTGAATTCAAGGTGGTGTTCTTATCTTTGAATAGTTGCAAGTTGTACTTTTGTGGGGAGGAGTGGTGCTGAGGATTTTCTGTTCCACCAACTGTAAATGAACTAATTTCATAAATAAAATTAAAATGTCCACTATCCAGAAAGTCACCTTCCACGCCATTTTATGAGTGGATAAGATGGGTAATTATGTATGCTTATATTTTCATGTTATTAACATGCTTAAACAAAGAGTTATCCACCCCAAGTCTCAGTCTTTAAGAGTACAGAAGAAACAGTTGAGGTTTTTAAATACTAGCCCTTTGCCCTTTATTTTTCCTTTCTTACCATTCTTTACTAATATAAAGGAGTAGTGTTGACTTATTTTCACATAGATTTAAATTATCCTTCTATTCTTTAATTTATCCTTTCATTTAAATCCCTTTAAAAATTATTTAAAATAAATACATATATATATATATTCTAACAAATATTAAAACAATAAAGGTAAGTATAGAGAGCTTACTTCCATTATATTATCCATTTTTCTCTTTCCATTTTAAATTTAAATTTCACATTTAAGATTTTAACTTTGTGCATAATTCTATAAATTGTAAACCATGTTAGAAATGCATCTATTTCTTGACCTATCAACTTTATTTATTTTTAAAACGAAGATATATTCATGTTTAACAAATTAGCATATTATCTGGTGCACACAATTCCCTTTCCCTACTCCCAGAGAACCACTGTCATATCATGCAACATTTTTTTTCTGATATTTACCTTCATATTTTAAGATAATATGTTTTTTTCTCTTTTTCTTAGATTATTCATTTTAGCTGCTATCTATTGATTACAGATATTTAATCATCTTCTAATATACCACGTGCTTTTCCTTTTTCTTTCAATATAATTATTGCATAATTTTGGTTACATCAGTAATAACTTTTACAGGTTATGACTATGCAGTATACCAAATAGTATTTTGTGAGCATGGTTCCTTTCTTTTGTTTTAATATGTTGTCTATAATGTCCTTTTCCAGTAATGTTTGTTTGCTTGCTTGTTTTGTTTTCTATATTTCTATTTACATTTTCTCCTAAATGCTCCAAGAGATTTTTCAGTCTACCAAATGTATTCCAAATCTTGAGATATCATATGCTTTATTAATTCCTTTCTTATTCTCATGTACCTTTCTCCCAAAGCCCTAGAAACAGACCTTGAAACAAGAATTAAAGAGTAGGTAATTTGTTTAGGAGGTGCAGGAAACACAGGGAGAGAAAGGCAGTGAGATATGAAAACAAAGGCAACCAAAAAGGATATGTTAGCAAGCTAGTTAAGATGACTGAAGTCTCATCCCAAGGGAAACTGGTAAAGATGGTGAACTCGCACCTCAGAGTAATCATAGCTAAGGGTAGGGAGCTGGGATATTTATACATACTTCCATCAGTTGTTAATTGAGGTCTGCTTCTGTAAGGTGTTATCTTCAGTTTATCCTGCTAATTGCAAATCAGAGTAACCTTCGATGGTTGTGGAAAAAGCCTGGGTAAAAGGAAACAGATATAAGGCAGTTGGAAGTTGTTCAGAGTGTGCTAAAGTGGTAGGGCCCTCGTGATACTGACAGGACATTGACAGGGCCTGCTACCCACTACAACAAGCAATGGATGCTCTCAAATCTGTAGACTCGCCTTCCTGCCCTGTCTTTACTTTGTTGACTCATGTTCTCTTTCTTATTTCCTCATTTTGTTGGAGCACATCCTCCAGGAACTGCCTAAGAAATGATGTATGGGAAGTAAACTATTGAGTGAACTCCTGTATTCTTGAAACCATCTGTTTTCACACTTGATTGATACTATTTTCACACTTGATTGAAACTATTTTCACACTTGATTGATAGTTTGGCTGGGCATAGCAGGCTGGGTAAAGTGTTATTTTTCCTCTCGTTTTAAAGGAATTTATCTACTGTTTTAATATATTCCATATAGCTATTGAGAAGTCAGAAGACATCCTGATTTATGACCTGATTTTTCCTCAACTCTGGAAGCTTTTAGGATACAATCTTTATTCATGGTGTTCTAAAATACCACGTTGGTATACTTTACTGTATGATTTATTTTCATTTATTATGCTAATTCTTGATGGGCTCTTTCACTCTGTAAACTCATATTCTTTTATTCTGAGAAATTTTCTTATAAAATGTTTTCAGTAACATTTCTTCACTGTTGTCTCTTTTCATTGAAACCAGAATCATTTGGTATTGGACCTCCTTGTTAATTATTGGATTTAGTTATGTTTTCTGTCTTCATTCTTACCTTCAATTCTCCAAGCACTTTTTTGGAGATTTCCTTGACTTCATTGTTTTTTCGCTGACTTTTTCAATTTCTTTTAAGAACACTTTCTAACATTTTCCAAAGAATTTTTAAAAATTGTTTTCTGTTTTTTTAAAAATAGTAATCCTCTTCTTTCCATCTAGATTCATTATTGTCTCTATGGAGCTATTTTGGAATAGGGAAGTATGATTTTGCTCCCTGCAAACCTCTGTTAATGATCATTGGTCAGCAGTTGTTCCTTAAGAGCAAGGCCTAAATAATCTCATTTAAAGTTCTGTGTATGTGAACAAATTTTGCTGGCAGCAGGCTAACTTGCAGCATGATGGGACAGTGAGGCATTTTAAATTAACTTGTGGCTATAACAGAGAGTGTTAATTGTTTGCCTGTATTAACGTCTATTTTTACTTTAAGTAATAGAACCACTTCTACCATTTTAAGTATCAGCAGGGCACAGGGTTTCTCAACTAGTCCCTCCTTTGGAGCAACCTCCCAATAAATGCGACTTGCTTGTCACCTTCTTAAAAAGGAAGCTTCTTTCTCTCCCCTTCCTCTTTCATACTCTTGAGGGCTGAAATGCTGATAGGGTGCCTGACAGTTAGCTTCTGCCTTGTTGAGAAGGACAGCATCCTAGGGGATATTAAAGCAACAAGGAGAAAAGGCCCTAGTCCCTAGTTGACCATGTGGAGCAGTACTGCCTTCCATCCTGAATGGGTTTTTGCCTATGAACTGTTTTTGAAAGAAAAATAAAGTTTTACCTGCTCTGAGTCACTGAGTTTTTGGTTGTCCTATCTAATGACAAGTATAGGGCAATGAATATCCAAATACTGATGTTTATAGGTGTCTTCTCTGTTGCTGCCCAGTTGCTCCAGAGAGGGAACTTCTGTTTTTTTGCCTGCTTACAACTTGAATTTACAATTTAAATTTCTCCCATGCAAGATGAGGCAATTACTGCTTCTGTACTTTTTTTTTTTTTTTTATATACTTTAAGTTCTAGGGTACATGTGCATAACGTGCAGGTTTGTTACATATGTATACTTGTGCCATGTTGGTGTGCTGCACCCATCAACTCGTCAGCACCCAACAACTCGTCATTTACATCAGTTATAACTCCGAATGCCATCTCTTCCCCACCCCAATAATAGGCCCCGGTGTGTGATGTTCCCCTTCCTGAGTCCAAGTGATCTCATTGTTCAGTTCCCACCTATGAGTGAGAACATGCGGTGTTTGGTTTTCTGTTCTTGCAATAGTTTGCTGAGAATGATGGTTTCCAGCTGCATCCATGTCCCTACAAAGCACACAAACCCATCCTTTTTCATGGCTGCATAGTATTCCATGGTGTATATGTGTGACATTTTCTTAATCCAGTCTGTCACTGATGGACATTTGGGTTGATTCCAAGTCTTTGCTATTGTGAACAGTGCCACAATGAACATACGTGTGCATGTGTCTTTATAGCAGCATGATTTATAGTCCTTTGGGTATATACCCAGTAATGGGATGGCTGGATCATATGGTACTTCTAGTTCTAGATCCTTGAGGAATCGCCATACTGTTTTCCATAAT
>NW_012100254.1:397038-402197 GCF_000951045.1 Mandrillus leucophaeus | reverse complement strand
CTAACATTTAAGTCTCTAATCCATCTTGAATTAATTTTCGTATAAGGAGTAAGGAAAGGATCCAGTTTCAGCTTTTTACTTATGGCTAGCCAATTTTCCCAGCACCATTTATTAAATAGGGAATCCTTTCCCCATTTCTTGTTTTTCTGTACTTTTTAAAATTCTGCTTCTCCCTCTATTCTTCAGGCTGTTTCCATCACCACATTACTTTTGCACTATCAACATTGAGAGAACTTTCCTGAAATGATTGCTCCTGTCCCTAAAATGCACAGCAGTTGCGTTTGTCTGCTTGCTCTAAGTTAAATGTTTTTCTTTACACTATGACTAACTAGTTCATCTATTTCCTTCAGAAATTCACTCACAGTGGTGCTGAATAATTATACCAGGAATAAAACATATATAGGTTATTTGGAATGTGAATCTGGTGCTAAAGTTTAGTTGAGCCTGAGAAAAGTAAACTACGAAACCCCTGCTGCCAAATATCGTTCTTTGACCACAAGAATATAAATTAAAACGAAGTGAATTCTTTCTAGTCCAGGTTTAATAACTGTGGGGAGAAAGCAATTGGTGGGCTAGAGGCTCTGCCCTAAAAAAGTTATAACTAAAGAGAGACTATTTTGATTACATTACCATTTTATATTTTGGGCACTAAAAAAGAGGGATGCTATTTTCTAATATTTCTCTGAATTCAGGAATAACCCTTCCTAGTACTGTTTCTGCCAATTTTAACCAATAAGTGACCTTCTGATACCAAGTCTGTTTGTATATTTAGGGATATAGTGAATTCTCCTTTATTTAAAAAATAATACTTCTTTATTCAAAATGTAAATACATTGAATAGATTATGTAATTAAAAATTATTTCCACAAAATTATTTTCCCTCAGAAATTTTTATGCCATCTATTTCAACAACAAGTAGAAGCTTATTACAAGTTTTAGATTATCCCAAAATGTCTGAGTGTCAGCCTGGGTCCAATCAGGAGACAGAAACCATACAGTGATTTAAATAGGAGAAATTTAATATACAGAATTACTAAACTCTGATAAAAAAAACTAATTATAAAATTTAAGAAAACTCTCTATGGTATTCTAGGGCTGAGGCAAGGCATTCAAGGGAGACAAACTGCAATGAGGTGCCCTTTCCCAAGGCTGGGGTTTAGACTTCATTAAAAAAGGTATTGTTGCAATCCACTGGATGCCAGAGAAGTTCACTAGTTGCCTGGACAAAAACTGGTCTGCAGTCATTGGGCAAGTAGAAACCAAATATCTAGAATAGAGGCAGACTATAGGTGTGCTCCACCTGGTGGCTACATGCATAGGCCGCAGATAGGGCTTGGGTCCCTGGAACATGAGCTATCTGTGAGGGGGACCATAGATAGTGGCCAGATGAGGAGGTGTGCAGAAGGAAAAGTGACCCCAGTAGCAAGCCTTCAAGGCAGAGAAAGCACACAGGCAAGTAGGTGGCCAGGTGTGCCGGCATGAAGAGGGAGTAGGGGTGCTGTTGTGGTAAGAGTCCTGGAGAAGTATCCATCAGAAGAACCACGGGAAGATGACAGCCAGTCTGGTCCGGGACCACAAGATTGTCAGGGGATAGTGCATTCTGGGAAGAGGGCCTGGGGCAGACCATCCCCGTATATCTTACTAACCCATCATGTAGCAGCAGGAAACAGCAGGAGAATCTTTGCTTCCTGCAATGTCCCTCGAGCATCCTCTAATGAGAATATTAAACATCTTTCTCGCTGTAAAGGATTAATACTTAAGGGAATTTCATCCATTATCACAGAGCTGTAATAAATGGTGAGTTTGTATGGGAGAGAAAATGCATTGATAACTGGCATGACACGTATAACTTAATGATGATAAAATAAAAATGCAAAGTCAAACCACTCAAGGATTGCTTAGAGTGCCACCTGTGGAGGAGGAAGTACTGGAAGAGTAGCAGCAATTTCACTAAAATTTAGACTTATAAGTAATTTTGTTGAGTTTATTTTCAGTCAAGGAAAAATGATTATATATTTCCTACTAGTTGGTAAAAAGAGAGAGTTTTGAAAGAGGAACTTATTTTCACTAATTAAAATAGAAAAACTTAAAATAGAAAATTAAAATTTATCTCATGGGCTATTTAATAGGAAACAGTGAATAACATAATTAGGACAATGCCAATAACACAGGCAATTGCAAAGTTTTTCAAATAGCCAAATATACTAGCCTTTTATGAGAATTGAGTTGATCTATTAAAACGTAACTTAAGACTGATACTTTTACAAGAAGTTAAGCAAGCTACTGATATCCAGGTACAGCTATTAAAGCTCTGTTTTGAATCAAAGATAGAACCTGGAATATATAGGAAAATGAATGGATTTTGTCTCTGTTAGATTAGTGATTCCTGCATTTGCTGCACATGAGAATCACTTGAGGCATTTAAAAAATAATTCAGACACTGAAGCCTCATTAGATATATTTGATTAGGGGATTGGGAATCTGCATTTTAGCAAGCACGAATGTTTTGGGGAGCTGCCTCACTCAAGGTGGCAATCTTTCTCTGGGACAGCCCACATTTATTGATTGGTTGATGCAGTGGTACAAAAGCCCAGCTTTACTTAATCCTGGACACCTTTGAAAGGCCAGTCCAGCTTTAGAGGATGCTCTGAAGTCTCTGATGCAACTGCTTCAAAGTTTTGCTTTTCTGTCTTCCCTCTCATTCTTCTTTTACAGACAATGTTCCAGTAAAAACTCCTCAATAAGCCACCCTGCATGCATATTTGTATTTCTTCTTTACTGATTTACTTGTTTGTGTTCTTTCCTCATGTGTTTATTTGACAATTTTATTTTTGAATGATTTGTAAAGAAGGATTTTATATTTAAGACATGAAATTTTAATTGTTATATCTGCTTTAATTATTTATTTATTTATTTTTGAGACAGGGTCTTGCTCTGTCTTCCAGGCCGGAGTGCGGTGGTGTTATCACGGCTCACTGCAGCCACGACCTCCTGGGCCCAAGGGATCTTCCTGTCTCAGGCTTCTGAGTAGCTGAGACCACAGGCATGCACAACCATGCCCAGCTAATATTTTTTATTTTCATTTTTTTAGAGACAAGATCAGGGTCTCCCTGTGTTGCCCAGGCTGGTCTCGAACTCCTGGGCTCACGTGATTCACCCTCCTGGGCTTCCCAAAGGGTTGAGATTATAGGCATGAGCCACTGTACCTGGCCTTAACATTTTGTTATCGTTTCATTTACTTAATAGTGTTTGATATATTGAAGATTTAAAAAACTTGTATTGAAATTAAATATTGTTCTATTTAATTATTTCCACTCTCACTCTAACACTTAAAAACGTTACGTCCATTGGGAGGCTGAGGCAGATGGATTGCCTGAGCTCAGGAGTTTGAGACTAGCCTGGGCAACACAGAGAAATCCTGTCTCTACTAAAATACAGAAAATTAACCAGGCGTGGTGGCATGCACCTGTAGTCCCAGCTACTCAGGAGCTGAGGCAGGAGAATCACCTGAACCTGGGAGGCGGAGCTTGCAGTGAGTTAAGATCACCACTGCACTCCAGCCTGGGCAACAGAGCCAGACTCTGTCTCTCCAAACAAACAAACAAAAAAAACAAAAACAAAAGACATTACAACCAAAAATTATACGACTCTTTATGGACATTTAGTGCTCCCAATGGACTTATTTAAAAACAGAAAATCAATAGTTAAAAGCAAATCCTCAAGGATTTTCCAGAGTTAGTTCTATGAGGAAGAAGTACCAAAAGATAGAACAGGGACAAAATGAGAATCAGTGCAGACTGGGGATTCTTACCCCTACTTCCCAAGTTTGTTTTTTAGTTGAAAAGAAAATACAGAAAAATGTTATCAGCAAATGTTTAACTACCCTCACTTCTCAATTGTGAAACTGTGAGAGGGTCTGATATGGTATGTGCTTAGTTTTAACCAAGTCCCACTTCTGAATCCAAATCTTTCAACAGTGTTTGAACACGAAAACAGTATGAATAGACATGTTATGATCCAGCCTGTAGAAAACTATGGTCCAATACTGTACAGTATTTCCTATTTTATCCAGCTACTCAGTTTCTATCTTCCTCCAAGATACATCCCTAATTTAATCCAGAAAGATTTTACTTAACATGCCAGTCCTCTGAGTCTGTCACCACTTGTTCTTAGAGAACCTGTTCCCTCATGCCTAACCTCATCTTGCCCTATTCCTCCTTTTCTAATGCCATTATTCTTTTGATTTGTAGCAGTCATCTTTTTTCTGTTATTTATAGTTTTATAAGATAAGCATGCATCCCTAAATACTCTAGCTGAGTGTTTGTTACTTCTTTTTATATATGAGATCATGCAGTATGTATTATATTTTGTCTGATTTCTTTTGCTTACATTTGTGAGATTTATTTATGTTGAGTCTAGTTGTCATTTATTCATTTTCATTGCTATATATTATACCATTCTATGGTTGTATTATAATTTATTTATCCACTTTATTAAGTATACAATTTAGATGGTTTTAGTTCTTTGGCTATTACATAACTATGAATATTCCAATACATGTCTTTTGGTGTACGGTACATGCTGGTTGTACAATGTATGTATTCAACTTTCATAGACAAATTTCCAAAATCAAGGTTTATATCCTGGCTATGCTGCTTAAAAGCTATATGACAGGTAAAATACAATTTAGATCTTTTGAAATAATCCTGTCAAGGGGAAAATAAAGAAATAATAGTTAAAAAGAATGAAGAAAGTCTACATGTGTTTTCATGAAAGTATTAAACTCACGAGTAGAGGTAAATTTACAAATCACACTTAGAATACTCCAATGATGTTATGGTGCTATGTAAATCTCTCAATCCTCTAGTATAAATGTTTAAAGTCAAAATAGTCAAAATGACAACAGCTACAATTAGTGGCTAAGGAATACAGAATAGATGAAGTAAATTAGGGGAAGAAAAATATAAATTGGGAGAAAAGCAGAAAAAGTCTAGAGTATTTTTATGCGACCAAAGTTAAGTTGATATTCAGCTAAAAGTAGTCAATACAACTATGGGACTCTTTATATTTGCTGCATGGTGAATTACAAAGAAAGAAATTACAGCAGACACACAGATAAGAAAAAGGGAACAAAGTTAAACACCACAGAAAACCACCAA
>NW_012100254.1:394157-396988 GCF_000951045.1 Mandrillus leucophaeus | reverse complement strand
GATTTTCCAGAGTTAGTTCTATGAGGAAGAAGTACCAAAAGATAGAACAGGGACAAAATGAGAATCAGTGCAGACTGGGGATTCTTACCCCTACTTCCCAAGTTTGTTTTTTAGTTGAAAAGAAAATACAGAAAAATGTTATCAGCAAATGTTTAAGTACCCTCACTTCTCAATTGTGAAACTGTGAGAGGGTCTGATATGGTATGTGCTTAGTTTTAACCAAGTCCCACTTCTGAATCCAAATCTTTCAACAGTGTTTGAACACGAAAACAGTATGAATAGACATGTTATGATCCAGCCTGTAGAAAACTATGGTCCAATACTGTACAGTATTTCCTATTTTATCCAGCTACTCAGTTTCTATCTTCCTCCAAGATACATCCCTAATTTAATCCAGAAAGATTTTACTTAACATGCCAGTCCTCTGAGTCTGTCACCACTTGTTCTTAGAGAACCTGTTTCCTCATGCCTAACCTCATCTTGCCCTATTCCTCCTTTTCTAATGCCATTATTCTTTTGATTTGTAGCAGTCATCTTTTTTCTGTTATTTATAGTTTTATAAGATAAGCATGCATCCCTAAATACTCTAGCTGAGTGTTTGTTACTTCTTTTTATATATGAGATCATGCAGTATGTATTATATTTTGTCTGATTTCTTTTGCTTACATTTGTGAGATTTATTTATGTTGAGTCTAGTTGTCATTTATTCATTTTCATTGCTATATATTATACCATTCTATGGTTGTATTATAATTTATTTATCCACTTTATTAAGTATACAATTTAGATGGTTTTAGTTCTTTGGCTATTACATAACTATGAATATTCCAATACATGTCTTTTGGTGTACGGTACATGCTGGTTGTACAATGTATGTATTCAACTTTCATAGACAAATTTCCAAAATCAAGGTTTATATCCTGGCTATGCTGCTTAAAAGCTATATGACAGGTAAAATACAATTTAGATCTTTTGAAATAATCCTGTCAAGGGGAAAATAAAGAAATAATAGTAAAAAAGAATGAAGAAAGTCTACATGTGTTTTCATGAAAGTATTAAACTCACGAGTAGAGGTAAATTTACAAATCACACTTAGAATACTCCAATGATGTTATGGTGCTATGTAAATCTCTCAATCCTCTAGTATAAATGTTTAAAGTCAAAATAGTCAAAATGACAACAGCTACAATTAGTGGCTAAGGAATACAGAATAGATGAAGTAAATTAGGGGAAGAAAAATATAAATTGGGAGAAAAGCAGAAAAAGTCTAGAGTATTTTTATGCGACCAAAGTTAAGTTGATATTCAGCTAAAAGTAGTCAATACAACTATGGGACTCTTTATATTTGCTGCATGGTGAATTACAAAGAAAGAAATTACAGCAGACACACAGATAAGAAAAAGGGAACAAAGTTAAACACCACAGAAAACCACCAACAGAGAGGAAGCAACAAAAAATTAAGAAAGAAACAAAGAATCTACATAACAGCCAAAGCAATTAATAAAATGGCAAGAGTCAGTCCTTACCTATCAACAGTAACCTTGAATGTAAATAAGTTAATTTTTTAAATTGAAAGATACATAGTGGCTAAATGAATAAAACTACAAGATCCAATGATGTGCTACCTATAAGAGACTCATTTCATGGTAAAGTCAAATATAGACTGAAATTGAAGGGATGGAAAAAGATATTCCAAGCAAACAAAAACCTAAAGCAAACAGGAGTAGCCATGCTTATATATGATAGACTTGAAGCTAAAAAAAAAAAAAAAAAGGTAAAAAGGTCATTGTATAATGATAAAAAGATCAATTCAACAAGAGTAAATAATAATTATAAATACATATGCACCCAATCCTAGAGCACCCATATATATAAAGCAAATATTGTTAGACCTAAAGAGAGATGGACTGCAATACAATAATACTAGGGAACATCAACATCTCACTTTCAGCAATGGACACATTATTTAGAAAAAAAAAATCAACTCAGAAACATCAGACTTAAAGTGCACCATAGACCAAATGGGTCTAACTGATCTTTACAGAATATTCCATACAACATCTACAGAATACACATTTTCAACTGCACGTGGAACATTCTCCAGGATAGATCAGATGTTAGGTCACAGAACAAGTCTTGAAAAATTTAGGAAGGTAGAGATCATATCAAATAGCTATTCTGATCACAATAATGTGAAACTTGAAATTAACAACAAGAAAAACTCTGGAAACTGTACAGATACATGAAAGTTAAACGACATGTCCCTAAACAACCAATTGGTCAAAAAGAAATCAAAAGGAAAACTAAAAGATTTTTTGAGATAAATGAGAATGACAACACATTATACTCAAACCTATAGGACACAACAAAACGAGTTCTAATTGGGAAGTTTATAGTAATAAACACCTACATAAAAAAGAAGAGAAATTTCTAATAATCACCCCAAGGAACTAGACAAACAAGAACTAACTAAACCTAAAATTGGTATAAGGAAGAAAATAATAAAGTTCAGAGCAGAAATAAATGAAAAAGATACGAAAAAATTTATAAAGAGGCTGGGCACAGTGGCTCACGGCTGTGATCCCAGCACTTTGGGAGGCTGAGTCAGGCAGATCACGAGGTCAGGAGATCGAGACCATTCTAGCTAACGTGGTGGAACCCTGTCTCTACTAAAAATACAAAAAATTAGCTGAGTGTGGTGGTGGGCACCTGTAGTCCCAGCTACTAGGGAGGCTGAGGCAGGAGAATGGTGTGAACCCAGGAGGCAGAGCTTGTGGTGAGCCGAGATCGCACCACTGCACTCTAGCCTGGGTGACAGAGTGAGACTCTGT
>NW_012100254.1:390781-393350 GCF_000951045.1 Mandrillus leucophaeus | reverse complement strand
AATTTGATAAGATAGAAGAAATGGATAAATTCCTGGATGCATACAACCTACCAAGATCAAGTTATGAAGAAACAGAACATCTGAACAGACCAATTAAAAGTTGAATTGAAGAGAAAATTGAATCAGTAATCAGAAGTTTTCCATCAAATAAAAGCCTAGGACCTTATGTCTTCTTTGCTGAATTCTACCAAACATTTAATAAAGAACTAATACCAATTCCTCTCAAACTGTTCCAGAAAAATTGAAGAGGAGGGAATACTTACAAACCCATTTTGCAAGGCTAGCATTACTTTGATTCTAAAACTAGACAAGTACACAATGAAAAAAGAAAACTATAAGCTGATATCCCTGATGAGCATTGATGCAAAGATTCATAACAAGATACCAGCAAACCAAATCCAAGAGCACATTAAAAAGATTATTCATTATGATGAAGTGGAATTCAGCCCAGGGATCCACGGATGGTTTATCAGACTCAGGTTAATAAATGTGACCACACTACATTAACAGAAAGAAAGAAAGAGAAACATGATACAATCATTTCAATAGGTGCAGAAAAAGAATGTGACAAAATTTCACATTCCTTCATGACAAAAACTCTCAACAAATTAGTATAGAAGATATGCACCTCAAGACAATAAAGGCCATATATAAAAAACTCATAGCTAACATCATACTGAATGGGGAAAGTCTTCATATACAAATGGACCAATGGAACGGAAGAGAGAGTCTGGAAATAAACGTACTCACCAAAAGCCAACTGGTTTTTGGCACAGGTGAGAACACATATTGGAGAAAAGACAGTGTTCAATAAATGGTGCTGGGAAAATTGGATATTCACATACAGAAGAATGAGACTAGATCCCTACCTCTCACTATACACAACATCAACTCAAAATGGATTAGAGACTTATGTATGAAACCCCAAACTACAAAACTACTAGAAGAAAACATAGGGGAAATGCCCCATAACATTGGCCTATTGAGTTAAATCGACATGAGTTGGCAATTCATGTAATTAAGGACAGATGGTGATATGAAACCATCTCAACCTACCTAAGGTTTCAGAACAAAAGGTGAAATCCTATATTTCACTGCAAATTAATTTTATATATCACTTTGGGTAATACTTCTTAAGTAACTTGTTTCTGAATTAAACTTAGGATATGTGAGGGTTTTTCTCATTCGGGGATAAGAATGACTTTATAGAAATCTTGCTTTGAAGAAGTCTCTGATTAATGAATGACTGGAACCAAGAAACATAACAGTGATACTACTTATTGTTGGTGGTTGTTGGTAAAAACCATACTTAAAAAATTCTAAATGACCCAATGGATTTTTGTTTTTGTTAATAGTTGCCATAAGAAAATCATATAGATGGATGGATAGAAAGATATATGATTAATAGATAGAGACATCTCCAACTCTTTTCCTCTGTCATCATTTTCTTGCTTCTCTTAAGCTTGCTGTTTCTTCTATAACTCTTCTGCCATTTCCTTTTCAGATAATTTCCTTGGCTCGCTTGGCCAATTGCTATAGTCTTCTTAATCAATCTCCCTGTCTCTTCTCTCTGCCTCTTTCAATCTACCTTGTATAAATCTGCCATAATAGTCTTTCAAAAACAGAGTAATCATGTTACTTAAACAAAGTGTGTATATATTTCCTAGTTTCAAGCTCCCAATTTTGGTATTGAAAACCTGATCAAACCCAGTTCTAACCTCCTTCTCTATCTTTAACTATCATCTCCTATCAGGAATTCCTTATCTTCTAAACAAACTGAAGTACTAAGTACTATTTTCAAGAAATAACCTTTACCTTCTCACTGCTGTGCCTTTACTCAATTTTTACTATTGCCATAAAATATCCCACATTTAACACTCCAAATTTCACAGCAATATCTACTACCTCTGTACAGTCCACCCCAGGTCTCTGGAATTTACTGGTCTCCTGAATATGTTCCTGTCAGAAAATACAAGCTATCTTTTATTACAAACATTTAATGCCTTCTCTTCTACATTTGATTATAATCTCCTTGAAAACAGTTCCCTTTTTATTCTTCGTAGTACTTTAGGACAGGTAAGAATTCAATGACTGTTTATTAAGTTGAGTTCTTTCAGCAGAAAAACACTGAAGAGGCACCAGATCATGCACTCCCAGAAAGCTCCACTTGCACTCCTTGAGGGCTCCACCTTGGATAGAAAAGGAGAAATGGCAGCTTTGCTCTTCTCTAGGCTGTGGAAAGTCTCCAATTCAACTCTGTTCCAAATGATGCTGGTCACTGTTTTGTTGGCTACCGTTCTTGGTAAGTAGTGGAGAGACAGGCCAGACAACCAGTCTACAACTGAGTTCATCACACACCCTATTTTAAGAGGTGTCTAAGAGATCTTTCACATTATGGGATATATTTGACCACCTGGAATTTGGGAAGCATTCTATAAACTAAAAAGAAAATCTTGTTTTATAGATGCTCCTGATGCTCCCTTTTAGAATTTTTCTCTCCAGGAAACTCTGAACAACTTAACATTGAAGCAATCATGACTTGTAATAAATTCGTATCATCTGCCAGGCT
>NW_012100254.1:332230-390731 GCF_000951045.1 Mandrillus leucophaeus | reverse complement strand
GGGAAATGCCCCATAACATTGGCCTATTGAGTTAAATCGACATGAGTTGGCAATTCATGTAATTAAGGACAGATGGTGATATGAAACCATCTCAACCTACCTAAGGTTTCAGAACAAAAGGTGAAATCCTATATTTCACTGCAAATTAATTTTATATATCACTTTGGGTAATACTTCTTAAGTAACTTGTTTCTGAATTAAACTTAGGATATGTGAGGGTTTTTCTCATTCGGGGATAAGAATGACTTTATAGAAATCTTGCTTTGAAGAAGTCTCTGATTAATGAATGACTGGAACCAAGAAACATAACAGTGATACTACTTATTGTTGGTGGTTGTTGGTAAAAACCATACTTAAAAAATTCTAAATGACCCAATGGATTTTTGTTTTTGTTAATAGTTGCCATAAGAAAATCATATAGATGGATGGATAGAAAGATATATGATTAATAGATAGAGACATCTCCAACTCTTTTCCTCTGTCATCATTTTCTTGCTTCTCTTAAGCTTGCTGTTTCTTCTATAACTCTTCTGCCATTTCCTTTTCAGATAATTTCCTTGGCTCGCTTGGCCAATTGCTATAGTCTTCTTAATCAATCTCCCTGTCTCTTCTCTCTGCCTCTTTCAATCTACCTTGTATAAATCTGCCATAATAGTCTTTCAAAAACAGAGTAATCATGTTACTTAAACAAAGTGTGTATATATTTCCTAGTTTCAAGCTCCCAATTTTGGTATTGAAAACCTGATCAAACCCAGTTCTAACCTCCTTCTCTATCTTTAACTATCATCTCCTATCAGGAATTCCTTATCTTCTAAACAAACTGAAGTACTAAGTACTATTTTCAAGAAATAACCTTTACCTTCTCACTGCTGTGCCTTTACTCAATTTTTACTATTGCCATAAAATATCCCACATTTAACACTCCAAATTTCACAGCAATATCTACTACCTCTGTACAGTCCACCCCAGGTCTCTGGAATTTACTGGTCTCCTGAATATGTTCCTGTCAGAAAATACAAGCTATCTTTTATTACAAACATTTAATGCCTTCTCTTCTACATTTGATTATAATCTCCTTGAAAACAGTTCCCTTTTTATTCTTCGTAGTACTTTAGGACAGGTAAGAATTCAATGACTGTTTATTAAGTTGAGTTCTTTCAGCAGAAAAACACTGAAGAGGCACCAGATCATGCACTCCCAGAAAGCTCCACTTGCACTCCTTGAGGGCTCCACCTTCGATAGAAAAGGAGAAATGGCAGCTTTGCTCTTCTCTAGGCTGTGGAAAGTCTCCAATTCAACTCTGTTCCAAATGATGCTGGTCACTGTTTTGTTGGCTACCGTTCTTGGTAAGTAGTGGAGAGACAGGCCAGACAACCAGTCTACAACTGAGTTCATCACACACCCTATTTTAAGAGGTGTCTAAGAGATCTTTAACATTATGGGATATATTTGACCACCTGGAATTTGGGAAGCATTCTATAAACTAAAAAGAAAATCTTGTTTTATAGATGCTCCTGATGCTCCCTTTTAGAATTTTTCTCTCCAGGAAACTCTGAACAACTTAACATTGAAGCAATCATGACTTGTAATAAATTCGTATCATCTGCCAGGCTGGCCATGAACTCTCACTGCCTGTGTGGTTATTTAGAATGTAGGGGAGGTCGGCATAATTCTTCTGGGGCATTTGGAAGGTCACTCAGTACTTTGTTTAATTCTTGCCAGGGAAGTAGAATTAAGATTTTATTTTTCAAGGGTTTAATGATTCTCCACCTTGTGATGCTTTTGAAAAATATTTTTATTTTTTAACAGGCCATTTATTCTAAACCTAAAAGGTCCAAAAGGACACAAATGAAATGCCTCCTCATCCTTGACTGAGGCAACTAATCTTGCATAATGCTATTATTAGTAGAAAATATGTTTCTGCTAAGGCAGGAGGTAGAGTCACATGGCATAGCATAGCTGCCTATATTCTGAGCAGACAGATGTGGGCAATCTGATAGAATGATGAAAATCAAGTCTATTCATTCACTTTCTAATAAATTCGCACTTATACAGTCAAAGACGGATGAAATTTTTCTGCCTTTACTCATTATCGTTGTCATTTTCATTACTCAACAAGCGTGTATTATTGATCACTTACTGCACTCATTGAACAATGACATAATAGGAGTTACGATGAAAGAGAAAATCATGGTCTCTGCTCTAGAAAACTTAGTACTCAGATATCGAGACATTGTGTCCCAAGATATAGCTGTTGATGTTCCTTGCCATTTTTTGTGTGTGTGCAGGTGACTGTGGTCCTCCACCCAAGTTACCATTTGCTTCTCCAATAAATCCGTTGTATGATACTGAATTCAAAACTGGAACTACTCTGAAATACACCTGCCACCCTGGATATGGTAAAATTAATTCAAGTCGACTGATTTGTGATGCCAAAGGCTCATGGAACTATAGTATCTTTTGTGCAAGTAAGTATCAACATTTATTTTTCTCATCTTTACTTTTTTTCCCAGAAAGTTCTTTTAGGAACTTAATGAATTACTTAATTCATATGAAAATCTTTGATCAAAACAGTTCAAAATTAACATCACCTATAGTATTTGGAAGGAGTCAGTTGGGAATACACTTGGACATATTTTTCTAACAGTTAAAATATAGCATCTGCTTCCCTTTTCCTTCTGTTTCCCTGTGATGAAGGTCATATATTTTTGAGAGCATACATTTTTATGGACAACTGGTCAATAAACATATCTAGTATTATCACAGTGGTCTAACTGAGCAAATGAAACCAAGTGAAATTTTTTTTTCTCTTCTTAATATGTGTCAGAAAAATGAGATATATGTTTACATTTATTTTTTTCTCAAAGCATAGTCACTATCGGCATTAACCAACCACACCAGGCCGGGCGAGGTGGCTCACGCTTGTAATCCCAGCACTTTGGGAGGCTGAGGTGGGCGGATCACGAGGTCAGGAGATCGGGGCCATCCTGGCTAACACAGTGAAACCCCGTCTCTACTAAAAATACAAAAAATTAGCTGGGCGAGGTGGCAGGCGCCTGTAGTCCCAGCTACTCTGGAGGCTGAGGCAGAAGAATGGCATGAACCCGGGAGGCGGAGCTTGCAGTGAGCCGAGATTGCGCCACTGCACTCCAGCCTGGGAGACAGAGCGAGACTCTGCCTCAAAAAAAAAAAACAAAAAAAAACAAAAAAAACCAACCACACCTAGCATTCCTACATATTTGGACCCACGCCTTCTTTAAAGCCATATTATTTATATGCTCTGGATCTATCATCCACAACCTTAATAATGAACAAGACAATCGGAAAATAGGAAGATTATTTAAAATAATACCCCTTACCTCAACTTCCCTAACCATCGGTAGTCTGGCTCTCACAGGCATGCCTTTTCTTACAGGCTTCTACTCCAAAGACCTTATTATCGAAACCGCAAACACGTCGTATACCAACGCCTGAGCCCTATCTATCACTCTGATTGCCACCTCCCTAAGAAGCGCCTACAGCACTCGAACCATCCTCCTCACCCTAACAGGACAACCCCGCTTCTCGACCCTAATTAATATCAACGAAAAGATTCCCACCCTACTAAACCCAATCAAACGCCTCACAACCGGCAGCCTGCTCTCAGGATTCCTCATCACCAATAGCATCTCTCCCACTTCACTCCCCCAAATAACAATATCACCCAACCTAAAATTCTCAGCCCTACACATAACTGCTCTAGGATTCCTAGTAGCCCTAGACCTCACTCTTATAACCAATAAGCTTAAAATAAATATTCCACTCCACACATTCAGATTCTCCAATATATTAGGATTCTACCCCATTACAATTCACTGAACACTTCCCTACCAAAACTTACTTATAAGTCAAAACTTAGCCTTCCTCTTACTAGATTCAATCTGATTAGAAAAATCTACACCCAAAACAATCTCACATACCCATATTACTACTTCAATCCTCACCGCCACTCAAAAAGGTATAATCAAATCCTATTATCTCTCTTTCCTCATTCCCCTTACCCTAACCTTATTTTTAATCACATAGTCTATTACCCCGAGCAATCTCAATTACAATATATACACCAACAAATAGTGTTCAACCAGTAACTACTACCAATCAGCGCCCATAGTCATATAAAGCACCTGCACCAATAGAACCCTCCCGAATTAACTCCGGCCCTTCTCCCTCAAAAACCACTCAACTCCCTATATTATTAAAATTAATCACCACCACCAACCCATCAAAATCTAAAACTCATAATACCAACCCCACCTCCATCGCCAACCCTACTAAAACACTCTCTAAAACCTCAAACCCTGAACTCCATGCCTCAGGATACTCTTCAATAGCCATTGCCGTAGTGTAGCCAAAAACAACCATTATATCCCCCAAATAAATCAAAACCACTATTAAGCCCATATAAGTCCCCCCATAATTCAGGATAATAACACAGCCAACCACACCACTAACAATTAACGCCAAGCCCCCATAAATAGGAGAAGGCTTAGAAGAAAATCCTACAAACCACATAACCAATAGCACACTGAACAAGAATAAAATATATGTCATTGCTTCCACATGGACTCTAACCATGACTAATGATATGAAAAACCGTCGTTGTATTTCAACTATAAAAACACTGATGACCGCAACACGCAAATCCAACTCCTTATAAAAATAATTAATCATTCCCTCATTGACCTACCCACTCAGTCCAATATTTCCGCATGATGAAACTTCGGCTCACTCCTTGCTACCTGTCTAATCCTACAAATCATCACAGGCTTATTCCTGGCAATACATTACTCGCCAGACACCTCCTCCGCCTTCTCCTCAGTTGCACACATTACCCGAGACGTAAACTACGGCCGAACCCTCCGTTATCTCCACGCTAACGGTGCCTCTATATTCTTTATCTGCCTCTTCCCACATATCGGTTGAGGCCTATACTACGGCTCATTCCTCCTCCTAGAAACCTGAAATATCGGCATTATACTCCTACTTATAACTATAGCAACAGCCGTCATAGGTTACGTACTCCCATGGGGCCAAATATCATTCTGAGGTGCCACGGTAATCACAAACCTCCTGTCAGCCATCCCATACATTGGAACTGACCTTGTCCAATGGGTCTGAGGCGGATATCCAATTGATAATCCCACCCTCACACGATTCTTTACCCTTCATTTTATCTTATCCTTCATTATTACAGCCCTTACAACCTTACATCTACTATTCCTTCACGAAACAGGATCAAACAATCCCTCCGCGATTTCCTCCCACTCCGACAAAATTACCTTTCACCCTTATTATACAATCAAAGATATCCTAGGCTTAATCCTCCTCCTCCTCGCCTTAATAATATTAGTACTATTTTCACCCGACCTACTAAGTGACCCAGACAACTATACTCCAGCTAATCCCCTAAACACTCCCCCCCACATCAAACTACAATGATACTTCCTATTTGCATACGCAATTCTAGGGTCCATCCCTAACAAACTAGGAGGTGTATTAGCACTTCTACTATCAATCCTCATCTTTGCATTTATTCCCATACTTCACAAATCCAAACAACAAAGCATAACATTCCGCCTACTCAGCCAATTCCTATATTGATTCCTAATCACAATTCTACTGACCCTTACTTGAATTGGAGGCCAACCAGTAAACCACCCCTTCATTATTATCAGACAAATAGCATCCATAATATACTTTATCACAATCTGAACCTTTATACCACTTGTCTCCTTAACCGAAAACAATCTACTCAAATGAACCTGCCCTTATAATATAAGCTAATACGCTGGTCTTGTAAACCGGATACGGAGACTTCTCCCCAGGACAACTCAGAGAGAAAGCACTTAACTTCACCATCAGTACCCAAAGCTAATATTCTAATTTAAGCTACTCTCTGTATTCTATGGGGTGCACGTTTTAAGTTTGACTTAAGTACTAACTTATTTTACAACCTCTTATGTAATTCGTGCATTACTGCTAGCCAACACGAATATTACATAGTACTACAAATGCTTAACTGTACATCATACATATTTATGCACACTTATAAACTGTCCTTGCAAACATGCTTACAAGCAAGAATCCTCATGACTTAACCAACTGTAGAACATAACATGAACTCCCAAAGATCAAGTTTTCCCCCAAGGATACCAACTAATACCAAAACTCAGTTATCGTACATAGCACATTACACCGTTCATCGAACATAGCACATATAAGTCAAATATATTCTCGTCACCATGGATACCCCCCTCAGTTAGTGGTTTCTTGTTCACCATCCTCCGTGAAATCTATATCCTGCACAAGAGTGCTACTCTCCTCGCTCCGGACCCATAACACGTGGGGGTAGCTACAGTGAGCTGTATCCGGCATCTGGTTCTTACCTCAGGGCCATAAGACTAAGATCACCCACACGTTCCCCTTAAATAAGACATCTCGATGGATCACGGGTCTATCACCCTATTAACCAGTCACGGGAGCTCTCCATGCATTTGGTATCTTTTATCTCGGGTGCGCGCATGACCCCATCGCAGAAAGCTGGCCCCGCCACACCGTATGTCGCAGGATCTGTCTTTGATTCCTAGTACATACCATTATTGATCGCACCTACGTTCAATATTCCAGCCTCGCATAACTACCAATAAGGTGTTAATTTAATTCATGCTTGTTGGACATAACAATAACCAATCCTATAGTATATTCATCCTAAACTATAAAACCACAACAAATTTTTACCTTTGTTCTCAAATCCCCCCTCCCCATCTCTTGCTTTTCCCCTATAAATATACCTTTGCCAAACCCCAAAACCAAAAGCCTCAATTCACGTAGCCAGAGCCTGCGTTCTCATCTTTTAGCTATGCACAATTTTAACTGCTACCCCTCAACTAACACAATCTCCATCTCATCCCACTACTTTCAACTTTAACTCCCTCTCTATTTTACCCCACCTACATACCTACCCACTACCAGACCCACACCCTTATTATCACAACCCTCAAAGACAGGACCTCACAACCATATATAATCCCCCAAAATTTAACAAAAGCCGTTTATGTAGCTTAATCAACCTAAAGCAAGACTAATCAACCTAATCAACCTAAAGCAACCTGAAAATGCCTAGACGGATTCATACATCCCATAAACAGACAGGTTTGGTCCTGGCCTTTCTATTAACTCTTAGCAAGATTACACATGCAAGTATCCCCGCCCCAGTGAAAACACCCTCTAAATCACCACAATCAAAAGGAGTAAGTATCAAGCACGTATAACGCAGCTCAAAACACTTTGCTCAGCCACACCCCCACGGGAAACAGCAGTGACAAACCTTTAGCAATAAATGAAAGTTTAACTAAGCTATGCTGCACCCACGGTTGGTTAATTTCGTGCCAGACACTGCGGCCATACTATTAACCCAAGCTGATAGAAACTGGCCTAAAGAGTGTTTTAGATCTATTTTAATAAAGCTAAACTCCATCTAAGTTGTAAAAAACACCAGCTGACGTAAAATAAACTACGAAAGTGGCTTTAAGACTTCTGAACACACGACAGCTAAGGCCCAAACTGGGATTAGACACCCCACTATGCTTAGCCCTAAACCTCAATAGTTAGAACAACAAAACTACTTGCCAGAATACTATAAGCAACAGCTTGAAACTCAAAGGACTTGGCGGTGCTTCACATCCCTCTAGAGGAGCCTGTTCTATAATGGATAAACTCCGATTCACCTCACCACCTCTCGCCTAGTCTATATGCCGCCATCCTCAGCAAACCCTAATAAAGGTTATAAAGTAAGCATAAGTGCCCCCGCAAAAAGTTAGGTCAAGGTGTAGCTTATGAGGTGGTAAGAAATGGGCTACATTTTCTATCCCAGAAAACCCCACAATAGCTCTTATGAAATCTAAGAGCCCTAGGAGGATTAAGAGCAGAGTGCTTAATTGAATAAGGCCATAAAGCACGCACACACTGTCCGTCACCCTCCTCAAATATATTTAAGCATCAACTTAACTAAGCACCCCTCATATCTATATAGAGGAGATAAGTCGTAACATGGTAAGTGTACTGGAAAGTGCACTTGGATAAACCAAGGCATAGCTTAATATAAAGCATCCGGCTTACACCCTGAAGACCTCAATATAATTTGATTGCCTTGAGCTAACGCTAGCCGCAAACCGAATCAATACTAATACCAAATAACTTCTACTAAACCATTCACTCGTACAAAAGTATAGGCGATAGAAATTTTATCCTGGTGCTATAGACACAGTGCCGTAAGGGAAAGATGAAAAAAGACCAACCAAGCACAAAACAGTAAGGATACACCCCTATACCTTCTGCATAGTGAATTAACCAGAGACAACTTCGCAAAGAGAACTAGAGCCAAGTTCCTCGAAACCAGACAAGCTACCCAAAAACAGCTAAAAGAGCACACCCGTCTATGTGGTAAAATAGTGGGAAGATTTCTGGGTAGAGGTGACAAGCCTACCGAGTCTGGTGATAGCTGGTTTATCCAAGATAGAATCTTGGTTCAATCTTAAGTTTACCTACAGAATCACTTAATCCCCTTGTAAACTTAACTGTTAGTCTAAAGAGGGACAGCTCTTTAGACACTAGAATAAAACCTTGTATAGAGAGTAAAAAAATCCAATTTCCATAGTTGGCCCAAAAGCAGCCATCAATTAAGAAAGCGTTCAAGCTCAACATCAAACACCTAAAAAATCCCAAACATACTACTGAACTCCTCCCATCACATTGGATTAATCTATTATTTCATAGAAGCAACAATGTTAGTATAAGTAACATGAAAATTTTCTCCACCGCATAAGCCTACGTCAGACAAGAATTTCACTGATACTTAACAGTCCAATATTTACAAACACAAACAAAACTAATACTACTCACACTGTTAACCCAACACAGGCATGCTTCCAAGGAAAGGTTAAAAAAAGTAAAAGGAACTCGGCAAACTTAACCCCGCCTGTTTACCAAAACATCACCTCTAGCTTTACCAGTATTAGAGGCACCGCCTGCCAGGTGACACGTGTTTAACGGCCGCGGTACCCTGACCGTGCAAAGGTAGCATAATCACTTGTTCCTTAAATAGGGACTTGCATGAATGGCACCACGAGGGTTCAACTGTCTCTTACTTTTAACCAGTGAAATTGACCTGCCCGTGAAGAGGCGGACGTAAGATAATACGATAAGAAGACCCTATGGAGCTTTAATTTACTAATGCAATCTAAACCATACAAATCTGTGGACTTTAACTCACTACACCTGCATTAAAAATTTTGGTTGGGGTGACCTCGGAGCATAACTCAGCCTCCGAACAACCTATGCTAAGGCTACACCAGCCAAAGCGAATCAATGCCCACAATTGATCCAATAACTTGACCAAGGGAACAAGTTACCCTAGGGATAACAGTGCAATCCTATTTTAGAGTCCATATCGACAATAGGGTTTATGACCTCGATGTTGGATCAGAACATCCTAATGGTGCAGCAGCTATCAAGGGTTCGTTTATTCAGTGGTTAAAGTCCTACGAGATCTGAGTTCAGACCGGAGCAATCCAGGTCGGTTTCTATCTATTCTATATTTCTCCCTCTACGAAAGGATAAGAGAAATAGGGCCCACTTCATAAAGCGCCCTCTTTCCATAGAAAGAGAAAAAATGAGTCAGAATAAGAAACAAGCATTGAAAAATATCTCTAGGTGTATCTGGAAGCAGGAGTTAAAGTTAGTGAACCAGACTTTTTTTTCCCTAATGTTCTATTTTGTGAGTAATTGGAATCATGAGTCATTATTTCAATTTTCCTCCTAGAGAAACGATGCAGAAATCCAGAATTAATCAATGGGATAGTGGAAGTTAAGAAAGATCTTCTCCTTGGTTCAACCATAGAATTCAGCTGCTCAGAGGGGTGAGTATAAGGCAACCTAGAAGCAATAATTTCCTTTTCATTTAATTTTTATAAGGAGTTAACGCATTTATATGTTTCAAAAATAAAAGTGGCATAAAAAGATATACATCAATAATTCTCACTTCCACCCCATCCTCATTCATCCCATTTCTCTCTACCCTCTGACAGAAAATGACATTGATTAGTTTCAGATTTATCCCTTTAGTGTTTGCTTCTATAAATACAAGTGAGTACAAGTATTTTTATCAACATTTTTCCCCTTTTATTATAACAGAAGATATCTGACTGCGGACATCGTTTTGAACCTTGCTTTTGTTTTTTTCACTTACAACATTGCTATGGACTGAATTTTTTTGGTATTCCCTCAAAATTCATATCTGAATCCCCAGTGTGATGGTATTTGGAGATGGGGCCTTTGGGAGATAATTAGGTCATGGAAACGGAGTCCTCATGTGGGGATTAGTGTCCTCATAAAAAGACATGAGAGAGCTCTCTCTCTCTCTCTCTCTCTCTCTCTCTTTCTCTGCCATGTGAGGACACAGCAGGAAGTCAAACCATCTGCAAATCAGGAAGTGGGCCCTCACCAGAACCTAACTATGTTGGTACCCTGATCTCAGACTTCCTAGCTTCCAGCACTGTGAGAAATAAATTCCTGTTGTTTAAGCCATCCAGTCTATGGTATTTTGTTAAAGCAACCAGAAACATCTAAGACAGATATGTACTAGAGATCTTTGACATTCATGCACCAAGTGTTTCCTCATTCTCTCTGTCTGTGTGTATATGTGTGTTTACAGCTGTATAGTTTTCTAACGCATGTATCGTAGCTTATCATAGTCTATTTAATGATTCCTACTGATGGACTTTTGTGTGTTTCCAATCTTTTCCTGTTACATACAATGTCCTGATGCATACTTTGTATATATGTTATGTTATATATATTAATATAGAGAGATGTTTGTAGGACAAATTCCCAGAAGTGGGATTGTTGGATTAAAGAGAAGATGCTTTGAAATTTTGCTAAATATTGCCAAATTGCTCTTTATAAACTGTAATATTTTGTAATATAAACAAATGCCTATGTCTTTACCTCCATGATTCACTATTTTATCAAACTTTTGAATTTTTGCCTATTAAAAAGAGAAAAAAATTTCTGTATAGTATTTTTAAAGTTTTTTATTTTTTCAGACTTCTCAGGGATGAAAAACTTTTTATTTTGAGGTAAGTGTAGGTTCACATGCAAATGTTAAAAAAAATACAGAAAGAATCCATATCTTTCTCTAGATGACCTTTACATTGTCTTGGCATCATTTATTAATAGATCTACACCTAATCCATGTGAGAGAACATCTTTTAAAAATACGTATTTAATTCTTCAGTGTATATTAGTCTTTTTTAGATGTTCTATTCAATGCTTTTAGTCTTTCTATTCACACAACCAGGTCCTTTCTCTTGAATTTTTAGTGTGCAATATCACTTAGAGGTATCTGCCTGACTGTTCTATTTTTATAGTTTTCCTATGTTTGCTTGTTTATATATCCCCATTTACATTTTTCAATTCTTATGTTTAGTCTTTGCTATTTTATTTTATTTTTGTCTTATTTTTGAGATTGCAAATGGTGTCTTTTATTCCATTATATCTCCTAACAATTTTTATTCATATATACGGAAACTACTTATTTCTATATATTAATCTCCTATCTCAGCTAATACCTTGAATTTCCTTATTACTTATAATAGTCTATCAGTTGGTGATATGACTTGGATTTGTCCCCACCCAAATCTCATTTTGAATTGTAGCTCCCATAATTCCCACATGTGGTAGAAGGGACCCCATGGGAGATAACTGAATCATGGAGTGGGGGTGGTTTCCCCCATATTGTTCTCATGGTGATGATTAAGTCTCACGAAATCTGATTATTTTATAAGGGGTTTCCCCTTTCACTTAGCACTCATTCTTTCTTGCCTGTTGCCATGTAAGACATGCCTTTTCCCTTCCACCAAGATTTTGAGGCTTCCTCAGCCATGTGGAATTGTCAGTCCATTAAACCTCTTTTTCTTTATAAACTACCCAGGCTCAGGTATGTCTTTATCAGCAGTGTGAAAACGGACTAATACAGTTGGATTTTCTTGGGATTTCCAGATATGTAATTATGTAATCTGAAAATAATGATTCTGTTATTTTCTCTTTTCCAATTTTTGTATTTCTAATTCCTTTTTCTTACGTACTTATGCTAGCAATTACCTCAAATAAAAAATTGATACCAGTTATTGTTCTCTTATTCTTGACTCTAGCAGAAATGACTAGCAAGCATTTTCTTCCTAAATTTAGTGGAGCTGTATCTCCACTGATTCCCATTATATTGAACATTTTTGGCCAAAACTAATTGTTGATTATTTTTCAAATGCCATTTTAGTGACTATTAAGATGATGATTTATTTTTCTTAATAGATTTATTAATATCATGTATATATTAGTCTGCTCAGGCTGTCATAACAAAATACCAAAATCCCATGGACTGGGACAGTTCTGGAGTCTAGAAGTCTCAGAACAAGGTCCCGCAGGGTTTGGTTCCTGTTGAGGGCTCCCCGCCTGGGTTGCAGATGACTGGTTGTCCTCTCACTGTGTCCACACATGACCTTTCCCTGGTGTCAGCATGAGGGCGCCGGGACTGCAAGTGGGAGATCTTTGTGGTGTTTTTTCTTATAAGGACTTTAATCTTATTGGATCAGGGCCCCACCCTTCTGAACATTAATTACTTCCTTATGCAAATATAGCCACACAAAGGGATTAGGGCTTCCACATACAAATTTTGAGTAGGTACATTCAGTCTATAACAAGGTATTCTATATTAATATATTTCCTAATTTTGAAGAATCCTTTTATTCTTGAAATAAAACTGTACTATTTGGTCATTGTATAATTTTCTTTTAAAGTGTTCCTGGACTGTGTTTGATAATATTTTATTCAGGAGCTTATTATTGATATTCAGAGTAAATTTTTTTTTAAAAGGCAAAAAGCCCTAGAAGAAAGACTGGGACTTGTCAAGAACAAGAACAATGAGATGATAATCAGGAAGTTAGGAACCTAAGAGTTCCTAAGGAACTCTCAGGTTTATGAGAGTAAACCAAGCTCTAGAAGCCAGAAGAAAGATTCAAATTAGAGGTCAGAGTACTAGTACACATCAGTAATGTGTCTTGCTCCTTTATTTAAAGGAAACTACATAACAAACTCGAGTGAACCACTTACTTGTTTTGAGCTGCTTGATTTATAGCTTGCTAGGGAGAGTGTAAGATTTAAGCCAAGTCCTCAGATTTTAGGTGTAAAGCTTGTTCTGTTCTATTTTTATTCATTGCGGATGGGTACCATGTGATACAAAGAAAAAACTTAAGTTGCTTAGACAAGCTAGAGCATTTTAAAATTGAACAAATAAACCCTTTGCTTGATATGAGAAAATGTAACTGCAAGCTGGCCTAAATGGTCATCGGTAATCAAGAAAGCATTATTTTTTCATTTCAAAATATTTAATAAAAATTTGTTTCTTTTTTTCTTTAACAGGAGGAAATTACAGTGTTTATTGATGCAACATACATGTGGGAGAGCTTGGTGATGAGTAACTCAAAGGGGGTGATTCGAATTTGGGGCTTATATACCATTTTAGTAGGTGATGGGAGAAAGGCACTTATGGGAAGCAAATGACTCTTTAGAAAGATAAATACATTTTCAGGAGAACAAACAGGAGATAAGAAAGTTCGCAAAAATATATATTTTTACAATTTTTATTTTAGGTTCGGGGTACATCTGCAGGTTTGTTATATAGGCAAACTCATGTCGTGGGGATTTGGCGTGCAGGTTATTACATCACACATGTACTAAGCATAGTACTCAATATTTATTTTTTTCTGATTTGTCCAAAACCTCATAGATAATTTATGTCTAGAGTAAATGAATTCCACTAAAATCTTTGACCTACCTTATTTAGGTTTTTCTTAATTGGCTCAACCACCAGTCGTTGTCAGATCCAAGGTAAAGGAGTTGACTGGAGTGATCCTCTCCCAGAATGTGTAAGTAAGTAAAACTTTTTTTTCTGACCTGACTACAAACCTAAACTACTTTAGGGAATAACACTACTGTGAAATTTCACTGCTTCTTTTATCCTCCATTATAGTTTGCATGAATTTTGGATTTAACACAATGCCTACCCTGAGTATTTCTTTCTCTTCACTCACTCACCTCAGTTGCCAAGTGCGAGCCCCCTCCAGACATCAGGAATGGGAAACACAGCGGTGGAGATCGAGAATTCTACACATATGCCTCCTCTGTCACTTACACCTGCAACCCCTACTTCTCACTTATAGGCAATGCCTCCATCTCCTGCACGGTGGAGAATAAAACGATAGGTGTCTGGAGCCCAAACCCTCCTATCTGTGAAAGTAAGTCAGAATGATAAGTTCTGCTTTGATCTCTTTTATTTGTTTAAAAGCAAAAGGAAGGTGTATTTATTAGGGAAGATGGAATGATTAAAAGAGAAACTAATCATTGCAATGATGGAGTCATTCATTTATTCAACTAATCTTGTCCCATGCTGTATCAGTCAGAATAGCATAGGGTGTGCTGCAGTAGTAATCAACACCTAAATCTCAAGGCCTTTATATAGTAAATGTTTTTTTCAAGTTTCTTCTTAGTGCACTGCTAGCCTGGGAAACTCCCTAGGGCAGCTGTCACTTATATGGTAATCCAGATTGTTTAGATCTTTGACACCTCCATGTCAAAACTTCCACAATTAGTTCAGCGGGAGAAGAGAAAAAGGAAAGTCAGTCTCAGGCTCTTCAGTTCTTTGACCTGCAAGTGACAGGTATCACTTGTCATTACAGCCTTTTGGCCAGAACTAGTTCCTTGGTTCTGCATAATGCAGAGTAACTGCGAAACATCGTCTTTTGTTTTTCTTACAATAACTGGAAATATGGGTGGACACTAATCATGTCAACCATGCATGCCTAAGGAGCAAACAAAACAACACCAACACCAGCAGGTCATAAAGGTAATACAAGACAATGAAAGAAAGTACTTTCCCTTGGCCTCTCTATGGAAGCCAGAAGAGATGTTTTGTCAATATCAGTAATGATTCAGCTTGCTGGTTTAGGACATTATTCTTTACTGCAATTAAAGTGCCTAAAACCATAGTATCACATATTGTTTTGACTCAGTACAGGACACAGCCAATGCCGGGGCGAGAGAGAACATAATAGTGAAAAGACTGCAAGAAGTGGAAAAGGCAGGAGCTGAGGCTGGATAAGTTAGTAGGGGCCAGGTTATGAAAGCCTTGTGTGTCACTTTCAGGAGTTTGGAATGAAGGAAAAGGGAAGACATTAAAAGGACAAAGTGAAGTGAGACAAAACATAACTGATAGGCACCTGTTGCAACCTTTCAGCCAGGAAATGAAGGTGGCTTCAACTGTAGCCATAGCAGTAACCCTGGAGGGAAGTTGAGGAAGTATAGAGGAATTAAGGTGGCAGGATTGACAGGACGTGATGACTAACATGTGGGGTGAAGGCAACTTGTTCTCTGCTTATGGAGGCGCACCACAGATTTCCCGATGCCCTGGCTGCCTCTGCATGACACCATATCATTACCATGGGTCACTGACCCCCAACCAAAATCATCCAGGAAATAAGGCCATTTAATGGAAGGATTTGGAGACATTGAGATTTGGACTTCAGGGTTTAGATATTGCTCATTGTTATCGATGAGAAAGCTGGAGGACTTTACATGACCAACATGATGGGACCTCATTTTGCTGAGGTTTCTGGCAACTTGAAGTATACAAATCTCCAAAATGTTTTCTTTGTTCAGTACCTATTAAATATATGCTTGTGTTAGACCCTCCTTGAAGCAATGCCAACAGTTACAGTCACATCTTTACTGCCATTTCTCTCTGATAACTCAGATGTCTTTTTGTGTGCTTCTTTAGAAATTGTCTGTCGTCGACCACAGATTCCAAAGGCAATCTTTGTTTCTGGATTTGGACCCCTCTATACTTACAAAGACTCTATTGTGGTTAACTGTGAGGAAGGTTATAGCCTCCGAGGCAGCAGTTTAATCTATTGTGAAGCGAATAATGAGTGGTATCCTTCTGTTCCCTCTTGCGTATCCAGTGAGTATGGACTATGATGGAGTTCCAATATTTGGATCTAAAATTATCCTGACATATAGGTGTGGCATGCTCATGGGCACAAGCCAACTCAACTCCCAATAATCATTTTAAGATAAATTAATACTTTTCTTGTTAAAAGGAAGATTTTTGTTAATGATATCTTAGTGCTATTGGAAGAATTTCATATATATCATATAGTCATGAGACCAACGACTTCATAGATATTGTAGACTTATATACTTGCTGTAAATATTTTCCAGGAGACAATAGTAAAGTGTTTCAGTCTAACAGAATCAACATATTAAGATAATTTTTTGAACAATGGAAGTAAGATTCCTTTAAGGCAGTTCTTTTTTATAATTTGCATAGAAATGCTCTATGGGCCAATATTGGTCTTGAGACCCTGATGTTGTAAATACATACAGATCATTTATAACATTAATGATTTATTGCTAACATTTATTGAGCATTTTCTATGTGACAAACACTGTTCTAAGTGCTTTACATCAATTAGCTCATTCAATATTTGCAACTATTCTAAGAAGTTGCTATTTTTTATCCAATTTTAATGATGAGAAAACTGAAAAAGAAAGATTAAGTAACTGGCACTAGCTCACATAGCTAATTGGAGGTGGAAGCCACCACTACATTGTGGTTTATCTAGTCTCTTCTGCTATCACATGAACTTAGGTGCCATTCAAAATGTGTAGTGATGAAATTCAATAAATATACAGTTTGACAGACACATATCCTCTCCTTGATCCACACGAACCTTTAGTATATTGTTGAATAGGAAAAAAAAAAAAATACAAGATGAAAGGCCCAGCTGCAAAAGTTATATGGGGCTTGGTTTGAAGCCAAAGCATGAAGTTGCAGATGATAGGGTCATGATGTCAAGAAGAATCCCTCTTATTGTAATTCCCCATTAGGCAACGAGATTAGAAAGTCAGTCTCACCCTGGAGCAAATTTTTGCTGTGTCTTTCTAGTGATCCTAATGCTTCCCTTAAGACCAACCATTCTAAAGTGCAGTGACGTGAAAGGAAAATTAAGCTCCTACAGAGTTGGCCCAGCACCTAGAAACTGTCCCCTTCCTGCACCATGGCATGCTTCCCCGTACAACCTCTCCAGTGGCACATGCATTTAGTAGACACATGCACTTAATAGACGCTAGTCTATCGGGCAACGGTGCTGCCGAGTCTTTTTCTGAAATTCTCATTTAATCTTTACCATCTCATTTTTTGCTGAATGAGTATATGATATCACTATTTTGTGACAGGCTCCTGAGTCACTCTGCCATTCCCAGTAACACGTTTTTTTCACCCTTGTGCTTTCTTTATGAGTGGATGCTTGTACCGACCTACCGGACATTTCCTATGCTTCCTGGGAGAGAAATGACTACAACCTAAGTGATCACGAAATATTTGAAATTGGAACTGAGTTGAAATATCTATGCAAACCTGGCTATAGACCTGTTTTAGATGAGCCTCTGACTGTGACTTGTCAGGAAAATTTGACATGGACATCTTCCAACGAGTGTGAGAGTAAGTAGACTTGAACTTTGTGTGGTGTGTATGTGTGTGTATCTTCTTTGCTATTGAAAATGTTGAGCACAGTCCTTGAAATTTGCTGAGACTTGCTTCACTCCATAGCATGTAGTTAATTTTTATAACTGTTCTGTGTGCACTTGAAAATATGCATATTTTGCAGTTGTTGGGTGCAATGTTATATATACATCAATTAGATCTAATTTTAATGGTTTTGTTCAAATCTATTCCCGTATCTATATTTATTTCTTGTCTGCTTGTTCTCTCGGTTACTAAGAAAGTTTTGTCTGTCTTTTGTCTTTTCAGAGTTTTTATTTATTTGTTTGCTTGTTTGCTTGTTTTGAGACAGGGTCTTGCTCTGTCACCTAGGCTGGAATGCAGTGGCACGATCTCGGCTCGATGCAGCCTCAACTTTCCGGGCTCATGTCATCCTCCTGACTCAGTAGCTGGGTCTACAAGTGTACACTACCACACCTGGCTCATTTTTGTATTTTTTGTAAAGATGGGGCTTTCCCGTGTTGTCCAGACTGCTCTCAAACTCCTGGACTCAAGAAATTCACTCACCTCGGCCTCCCAAAGGGCTGAGATTACTGGTGTGAGCCACCACACCTGGCCATCTTTTTTGTTTTTTCAAATCATTTTTTGCTTTGTGTATTTTGAGACTACATTGCTAGATGCATACAAATTTAGAGTGATATATTTGCCTTATAAATTTCACTTTTTATCATTATAAAATGACTCTATTACTATAACTATTTTATCTTTAAAATTCTACTTTTACATTAATATAATTCTGACAACTTTGAGTTAGTGTTTACACGGTTTATCTTCTTTTAGTCTATTGTTTTTACAATTTCTGTAATTATATGGATTTTAAGTGTATCTTGGAAGCAAGATAGAGTTGGATATTTTAATCCTACTTGACAATTTTCATTATTTAATTAGAGCACTCGTCAGTTTACAGTTAGTGTAATTATTAATATATTTGAATTTATATCTAGTATCTATCTGCTACATACTTTTTTGTTTTACATTCTTTTTTCCATTCTTTGAATTGATTTAAATTTTTTTTTTCCATTTTTTACCTGGTATTTACTTGGCATTTATTTACTTTTAACTCTTTTTATGATGTTTACACATAATTTACTACTTTTGCCTCTTCCCAGGCAATGAAAAGCCGTAGAAACCTTTAACTTGATTTATCCTGCCTGACTTAATATGATTTTATTTTTGTGTATTTCAATTATAAATGTGTCTTAAACTCTGCATTATTATCATTATTACTATTGCTATTATTATTTTAGTAAATCCAATTAGTTTAGATTTGTTCACATAATTACTATTTTATTCTCTTCTGATTCTTCAGTCATATCTATTGTCCCTTTCTTTTGCCTCATAAATACTCTTTAGTTTCCTTTAGTGAGAACCTGTTGACAATAAATTTCTCTCTTTGTTTTTCCTCAATGCACCATTATTTCGCCTTAATATTTGAAAATATATTTGCTGGATATAAAATTCTAGATTGGCAATTATTTTCCGTGGCCATGTGAAAGATTTCATTCCATTGTCTTCTGCCTTTATTTGTTTCTGTCAAGAATTTTGCTATTAGTCGTACTGTTGATCATGTGAAGGTTATCTATTTTTTCTGATTGCTTTTAAGATGTTCTTGTCTTTATTTTTTGGCAGTTTTTGTCAGATATGCCTGGGTTGGTTTCTTTGTGTTTAGCTTGCTTGAGATTTAGAATATTTCTGGAATATGAGGTTTGATGCCTTTCATTGATTCTGGAAAAATTTTCAACTTCAAATACTTCAATATTACAAATAAGTATTTTCTTAGAGTACAATTTTAGCCCTATTTTCACTCTTCTACTGACACTTTGGCTACATTTATGTTAAGCTCTTATACTGAATCTTCTATATTTCCTGTGCTCTTATTGGTGTTTTTACTTTTTGTTTCTCAGTATTTTATTGTGAATATAAATTATGTTCACTAATTCTTCCTTCATTGATGTATTATCTGATATTAATTATTAATTGAATCCTTAACTTTATTATTTTTTCAGTTTCAAGGTTCCCACTTGTAGTGGATTTGTAGTATTGATATTGATTTTTCTACCAAAATTCTCAATGTTGTATTTTATTTCCTTCTACATAACGAAACAAAGTGGCTTTTAAATCAATGTTTAGAACTTCATTTTCTGGATCCTCTCAGATCTGTTAGCATTGTCTCTTGCTTTCTTTGGCTTTTAATAACCTTGTCTGGTCTCCTGTTTGCTTGTGGCAGGTAGTAAGAGGCATTAAGGGCTTTGAATGACCTGAATCCAATCAGGGAATGTAACGATACAAGCCTGGGTTTCAGTACTTATTACAGATAGTTGGTCTATTTTTGGTTTGTTCTTACTTCAAGATATAGTTCTAAAGATTCCCAAGAGCTGCGGGTCACCAGCAATCACACATATTGAGTTCTCATCAGCTTCTTAGCCACTCAGTTGTATTTTGGGGGAGGAGAATTATTGTGTATATTTATATAATATTATATATGTAATATTATATATATTTCAACAGAGAAATATAGATATAATATTATATATTAGTATTTCTGTTGAAATACCAAGGAATATTTTATATATATATAGTGTTTGTGTGTGTGTGTGTGTATATATATATCTACATTCCTGGCATACCTCGTTGGGTATCTTTCTTTCTCATTTAAAGAACTAAGACAATTAAGGTCTTAACACCTGAATTCTTCACGGATTAACCGCCCCCTTCCCACTATGTTTTTCTACTTGTTATCAAAGAGGAGGTGAATCTAAATTGCTTAGCTCATCACTGCCAAAATCAACACTTCATTTTAAGGACTTCTAATGAAGAAACACAGTTGGAGGGAAATTAAGTAATAGCATTTCAACCAAACAATGGCAGAATTTGGAGAAGATATTTGGTCTAACTCTTCTCTCGACTTCTTTGTTTCTTTCTTTCTCTTTCTCTCTTTAAATTACGGCAAAAGCACTTAACATGAGATTTACCCTTTCAACAAGTTTTTCAGTGTACAATATAGTACTGTTAATTATAGGCACTATTTGTAGAGCAGATTTCTAGAATTTATTAATCTTGCACAACTGAAACTTTTAACCTATTGAACAAGTGGAGAGTTGTTTCCCCTTCCTTCTCCAGCCTCTCGCATCCACCGTTCTACTCTCCGCTTCTATGAGTTTGTCTTCAGATATTAACATCTTCTATAAGGTGGAATCAGGTCTTCAGCCAAAGGTGTGTCCCCCTGATTGATTTACTAAACGTGAACATCATTTAAAAATTTTTTTAAAATGTTTGTGGGTACATAGTAGGTGTATTTATTTATGGGGTACCTGAGATATTTTGATACAGACATGTAACATTGAACATTTTTTAATCCATCAGGGGTATGTTGCCCAACACCAGATCTGGAGAATATCAGAATCATAAATGAAAGGAGGTATTTCACTGGTAGATGTGTCTATGCCTATGGAGACAATATTTCATATATGTGTGATGAAGGCTATTATCCTGTTTCTGTTGATGGGGAGAGTTCATGCCACACAGATGGCACATGGAAGCCTAAAATGCCAGCATGTGAACCAGGTAAGAATATTGAGATAACTTGTCGTAATTATTTCCTAGTTTTCCCAAATGATTCCACTTGGTTCCACAAAGGATCAAAGTACTTAAAACTAACTGAATTTGAGGTTGTTCCTCCAAGAAGCATTGTGCAAAGAGGATCACAGATACACACCACTAGCACCATGCGAGGCAGCTATAGAACAAAATATGTTGGAAGACAAACTTATAGGAGAAATTTTCTCGTAAGAGAAAAAAGTAGAATTGATGAAGTCATTCAGTCTCACTTTGTCATTTTTCCTGCATGTATGCTGATGTTTTAGTAAAGAGGGACACTACCTCACAAAGCTCCATATTTATAAGTCAAGGCAGAAAACATGATTTACATATTGTGTAACAATGGAAGCTCCAGGTTGAAGAAGTGATCTGTTAGGGAGAGCCTTGAAGCCTAGTGGCTGACAGTGTCAGCCTTTTCTTTCCTTGCTTTGACTCAGACCTACTGAACCACCTCTCTGTTGAAATACCAAGGAGAAGAAATAAGCATCTAGGTGATAAACATCTGTCTGTAATCAGGATAAGACATTGAAAATGTCATTATTATGGAAGTATCTTCATTATGAAAGACTCTTCACATCAACACGATGGTGATTACTCGGTACTATAGTTTGGGTTTCTCTAAAAGCAAAACTTGAGAAAAATGACTTGGGAGCCAGTAGTTTATTTTGGAGGTGATTCTAGGAGGTAGGAGCAAGGGTTGAGAGAGAGACAAGGGGAATAAGCAAAGGTGATTATTATAAGCAGCAGGGGCTCAATTCTTTGGGACCACAGAGAAGTGTAAGGAATGCCTTTCATAATTATCTGTCTGAAGGATGGGAGACTGGGACATTTATCCAATACTTTCTGTTGCACGTTGGTTTAGGGTTGAAAGGGCAGTAACTGCTTCAGTAATTTAGTCAGTAACTGAGCCTCAATTGCAACTGTGCTCTTTCAGCTGCAGAAGAGGCTCCAAAGTAAGACTGACAGATTCACGTTGAATGCTTTCTGTAGAACATCATCAGCATAAGTCTGAGCTTGTGTAAAACTATATATTTAATCTGCAACTGTAGTCAGAAGTCCAAAGGGACATGACATGGGTACAAAACATTTGTTACCATATATCCTTCGCACCACTCGATTTGTTTATGTTCCATTAATTAAACTCTATTAATCTTAAGTAATCTACTGCTAACAAGTGTTATATAAGGAAAGAACAGACATTGTGTATTGAAATAATCAAAGAAAGCTTCATGGAGAAGTAGGACTTGAGATAACAATTAGAGAAGGTAAGCAAATTCTAATAAGGAGGAGTCCCAGGAGGAAATGTTAATATATAGAAGTGGAAATGTACATGACAAGTTTAGGGAAGGAGGAGTTGACTAGTTTGGTTAAACAGAAAAAGTGCTAGATAGGGCCGAGTGTGGATGCTCATGCCTGTAATCCCGGCACTTTGGGAAGCTGAGGTGTGCGGATCACCTGAGGTCAGGGATTCGAGACCAGCTTGGCCAACGTGGTGAAACCCCGTTTCTACTAAAAATGCAAAAATTAGCTGGGTGTGGTGGCACACACTGGTAATCCCAGCTATTTGGGAGTCTGAGGCATGAGAACCGCTTTAACTCAGGAGGCAGAGGTTGCAGTGAGCTGAGATCACGCCACTTCACTCCAGCCTGGGTGGCAGAGAGAGACTCCATCTGAAAAGAAAAAACAAAAAGTGCTAGATGAATTTGAAGGATCTATGAAAAAGAAAGGCCAATAGAGGTATTTTTATTTTTTCAAATGTCCATGGTTTGTTAAAGGCGCTGATTATTTTATTTTTAGAAAATAGACCATTTTAAAATCCCTGACACTTAGTTTTAATCTTAGGAGGCGATCATCCTTCAACACAGGATTTCCTTTGACATTCTCAGGGCTCTAAATTTGTTGCAATTTTTCATACAAGAGTTCCTGAAACTTGAACGTTCCCTTCTAGTGTGACTACCCCAGCATTTCATATTACTTATGTCAACACTGAAATCATTGTTTAAATTGTAAAATATGCTAATTATGTTCTGATGGTGTTGTAGTTATGGATAAGATTGTTTGGGGATCATGCAGTTATTCAGAGCCTTTACAACTATTCACAGATAAATATTTCCTTTACTTAGCCTGACTTCTATTGAGATTGATTTTCATTTAATATGACTCTCTGTGGTTGAACTTATGCTTTCATACCAAAGCTCATTTAACTTCCCTAAGCAGTGAAATATTTTAGTGATCATGTAAACAAAAACCAAGAAAGGTCCTATAAAATGGAGGATTCTCTCAACTCAAGAGTTGTTTTCATTCACATCAAGTTTTTCTCTAGGTTCTCAGGTGGAAAGCAGTATAAATGTTGAGTTGTGTCAAGTTACCTTATGGAAAAAGGATTTGGATGGGAACATTTGAATCTCCTACAGATCACTCAGATTTGGGGAGATTAATTTGAAACTATGAGTTCATGCTCTTCTGTCTCTCTCATCATCCAAGTTTGCAGTTACCCTCCCAGTATTGCCCATGGACACTACAAGGAAGTTATTTTAATAACTCCTTATCCTGAGGCTACATACGAATGTGATGAAGGATATGTTTTGGCTGGATTTGCTACAATCTACTGCAAGTCTTTTCACTGGCAACATGCACCTCCTCAATGTAAAGGTAACTCCAACTCAACTCATAATCCATTGAAGACAGAATTAGAAAATATTAATAGCAATGTTTCCTATTAATCAAAGGCAGCATACATTTTGTCTTTATTTATTTATTCATACGATTTAAATTATGCCTGATATATTTTAAAAATTAATTGACAGGTACATTGAAAATGAACTTTTCTTCCTATTCCAGTCTTCCAAAATCATAGCTTGCCCTATGTTCAGAGAGAACCACTACTACAAGGTTCTTATGTATCTTTCCAGAATATGTTGAGACAATATCTTTTACCTGAGAATACCTTTGTGACTCTAGTTTTCATGAGAATCCTGAGTTAATTTCAACTACTCAAGAAAGAGGAATCTCAAGTGTTAATTCCCAAATTATGATGTGTTGGAAATCTCCACAAAAACTTCATGATGGTTACCATTTCCCCATGATCTTCACATTTCTACTTTTGATGACCTGATGGTGGTGCTGTTGGTAAACCTGCTGTAGAAACAAGACGAATCAAGTAAGGCTCTATCTCTTGATTGTGCTTGGAGCTTTCATCATTCTGCTAATAATTACCACTGGCTCCATCTAACCCAGGAAGATTATGAAGCAAAAACAATGGAAATAAAACATCAGGAATCACACAAATCAAGGCTGTGGGATGGAGCAATTGAGAGCACCAATTCTTACCACTTACAAGCTATTTGATACTGAGGAAATATTTAACTTTTCAGTTTCCTTGTTGGTAAAATTGTGATAATAATAGTATCTAACTCATAGATTGGTAGTGAGGATTAAATGAGATAAGTAAAGAATTTAGCACATAGACTGACATATAGTACTTGTTCAATAAATGCTAATAATTACTGTTATAATTATCATTAAAATAAAAGCATAGAACAACCTGCAGGACCAGAATATAATTATGAATACAATGTCTTATCCGTTTTATTATCCAATACTGATATGATGACTTTTTTTTTTAGAAACAGTATGCTCAAAAATATGTTTCCATTACAGCTCTGTGTCTGAAACCAGAAATAGTGAATGGAAGGCTGTCTGTGGATAAGGATCAGTATGTTGAGCCTGAAAATGTCACTATCGAATGTGATTCTGGCTATGGTGTGATCGGTCCCAAAAGTATCACTTGCTCAGAGACGAGAACCTGGTACCCAGAAGTGCCCAGGTGTGACTGGGTAAGTGGCACTATTCAAGGAAGTTCTGTGCTACCAATCCCTAAAAATAATGGCTTCTCCCAAGGTTCTGTCCCAGTTAGCAATGCGGAGATCTGACTTTTGTCGGGAAGCATAAGTAACTTACCACAATTAGCGCTTCCAAACTTGCATGGTGATAAGCCTAGAGAGACACATTTTCCTGCTGTGTGTCTAGAGCCAAAATCTCTAGACTTGAGAGTCTGTTGATCCAGATGTCCTGACTCCTCGCTCTACATTATCTACAATAAAGGTTGTGCATTTGTTCCATTCCTGGTTGGTCCTCAGAACCATCCCTCAGTTGTCCTTGTGGCTGTGCTTTGCATCTGTTTTGGAGCCCAGCATCTTTTTAGCTTCAACCTGCTTGGTTGCTGCTCAAGGACAGATCTGGGCTTGGCTTGCATGTGAACACTTGCTAGGATGCACTGTCTCTCCTGATTTCCTCTTTGTTCCTCAGGTCAGTCTCCCTTTTGCCAGTAATGACTCTCAAAATGTACTCCCATCCCCTACTCATTTCTTTAAATCACTTTTAGGAGGCACCTGAAGGTTGTGAGCAAGTGCTCACAGGCAGAAAACTCATGCAGTGTCTCCCAAGCCCAGAGGATGTGAAAGTGGCCCTGGAGGTGTATAAGCTGTCTCTGGAGATTAAACAACTTGAAAAAGAGAGAGACAAATTGATGAACACTCATCAGAAATTTTCTGAAAAAGAGGAAATGAAGGACTTATTTTTCCCTTCAAATCAACATACAGAATCTTCATTCATCAATTCTACTCTTCCTTAAGCAACATCACTCTAATAAGTGTCTGGGCTGGAGAACTTTCTTACTACTGCTAGAGAAAATGTGTAATTATCGGTAATCTAGCCTTTTGTAGCTCAAATGTCTACTTTCCTGGACTTGAAGTGCTGGTTAATTAAATAATTATTTATCAAATATCAGTTTGTGTTGTCATCTTGGTCAATATGTCGCATAAATATGACACATTCCTGTACACAAATCCACTGCCTAAAGTTTGTGTAATTAACTTTGCCTCACTTTTTTTGTGCCTCAGAAAGAATGGAAGCCGGGGAATTCAAACCATGTTCATACTGTAATCTTTACCTGAATGCCTTTGCTCTGAATCCCGCATGTGCCTACCCTTTACCTACAGAAAAGGATACAAAACTCAAAGGATTTTCTGCAACATTACAGACAAAACCATTGTCTGTTTGATGGCCCCTGTCCATTAGTAACTCATCGCTTTACCCCTGCACAGAATTCCACTCTTCTCACTTTTAACAGCACTTTGAACAGATTGGACTTGCATGTTGCTCAACTTTATAGAAATGGAATCATCCATTATGCATTCTTTCACACATGTTATTTTTTTCCTTTAAACATTGTATTTGTGAGATTCATCCATGTTATACATAGTTGAGGTTCATTTATTTTCATTTCTATTTAGTACTCCACCAGTGTATGAATATATCACAATTAACTTATCTTGATGAACAGTTGGGTTATGTTTAGTGTTTTGGCTATCATGAATAGTGCTACTACGAATAATTTTGTAAATGTCTTTTGCTGAACATTGACATTTTTTTCTCCACATAAACCTGAGGATGGGATTGCTGGCTTATAAGGTGTGTGTATGTGTTTGTTCAGTTTTCCAAAGCTGTTATACCAAACCACACTCCTGCAGAACATGGAACACTTGCTATTGTTAATGGTTCTTTTTTTTTTTTTTTGAGAAATTCTGTTGGGTATCACATTGTGCTTTAAATTTGTTGTTCCCCAGTGATTAGTGAGGCTGAATTACTTTTCATATGTTTGTTGATCATTTAGATATTCCTTTACCGCAAACTGCTAGTTCAAGTCATTTACTCATTTTTCTATTGGATGATTTACCTAGCTCTAATTTAGTTGTAGGAGTTTTTAATATACTCTGGACAAAAGTCCTTTGTGAGATATGTATTGCAAATATTTTTTTCCTGATCTATGGCCTGCCTTTTTTTACTTCCATAAAGTTTTCCTAAAGTGTGTTGTATAAAATAAATTCCTAATTTTAATGTAGTACAGTATATCAAGTGCTTCCCTTTTGATTAGCATTTTGTATCCCATTTGAGAAATCTATGCCTACCCTCAAATCTTTGCCCATGTTTTCTTTTAAGATATTTTAAATTTTACTTTCACACTTAGAACTATGATCCACCCATAACTGCTATGATGTAAGGTAAAGGACCAAGATTCATTTTTTTCCATATGGATATACAATTAATCTGGTATACTTTATTTAAAAAAACCCATCCTTTCTCCCACTGCTCTGTAGTGTCACTTTGTCATAAGCCAATTAGCTATGCGTATTTGGCATTTGTTCTTACTCACAGTTGTTAACCCTTGGTCTATGTGACTATCTTACACCAACACCACAATGTCTTCTTTACTACAGCTTCATAATGAGCCTTGATATCTGGCAATGTGGGTCCTTCTCCTATTCCTCTTCCATCTCCTCTTTAGATTACATTGACAATTCTGCTCCTTTACACTTAAACGAATTTTAAAATCAGCTTGTCAATTTTCACCAAAATTCTTTTGAAATTTTTATTAGAATGCATTTTATCTATGTATGAATTTGGGAGGAATTTATATCTATACAACATTGTGCCTTCTAATCCATAAACATGGTATTTTCCTACATTTATTTATATCTCTTATTTATCTCTAGCTTTCAGTGAAGAGCTCTTATACATCTCTCATTGAACTTTCCTCTGGTATTTTAAATTGTACATTTATAAAAACATCTTAAACTTTCCTCTGGTATTTTAAATTGTACATTTATAAAAACATCTTTTTTATATAATTTTTGGATAGTAGATAATTGTTTTTAATTGTTGATATTTTATTTCATAATTAGCCAATTCTAATTAATTTTTGATATATGTCTTTGGCTTTTTAAAGTTCCTAATTTTGTCACCTGTGAGAAATAACAGTTTGCCTTCCTTCCAACTCCTACCATTTATCTATCTATCTATCTATCTATCTATCTATCTATCTATCTATCTATCTATCTGTTTATCTATCTTTCTATCTATCTATCTCTCTATCTGCCTGCCTACCTATCTATTTACTCAACTGACATTCTATTCCCATGAATGGGACCTGCAATTCAATGTACTATGGAAGCAATTGTTCACATCTTCTTATTGGTCTCAAGAGAAAAACTTTTAATGGCTCACTATTATGTAGTATGTCTATTGCATACCACCCTGAATATGCTCGGTCTTGTCTGATTGAGAAAGTTTCTTTTCATTCCTAATTTTCTAAGAGGTTTCCATTTTTATCATAAATTGTTGTTGAATTTTATCAAGTACATTTTCTGCATCTAGTGAAGTTATCACAAATATTTTTTCTGTTAATGTAGAGGATGCTGTAATGCTATTTGTTGCTGCATAATAAACTACCCCAAAACTTACTTAATGGCTTAAAATGGTAACATTTACTTTGTTCATAAATCTGCAGTCTGGGCAGAACTTTGTGGAGGATGACTTTGCTCTACTCAGCATCAGTAGAGGTGTCTCACAGACTGGGAGCTGAAATCATCTAAAGATTTGCTTACTCACATGTTTGCTATCTGAGTTGGGAAGACTTAACAAACTGAGGGCTAGAACAGCTGGGACTCCTCAGACATCTCTTTATGTCTGCCCTTTGGTTTACTAGTCTGGCCACTTTAGAATAGCTCCAACTATCAACTATGATTTTAGGAAATATATAGTATCCTGGTTGGGTACAGTATCCCACGCCTGTAATCCCGGCACTTTGGGAGGCCAAGGTGGGTGGATCACTTGAGGCCAGGAACTTCAAGACGAACTTGGCCAACATGGTGAAACCCCATCTCTACTACAAATACAAAAATTAGCTAGGGATGGTGGTGCATGCCTGTAATCCTAGCTACTCGGGAGACTGAGGCATGAGACTCATTTGAACTTGGGAGGTAGAAGTTGCAGTGAGCTGAGATTGTGCAACTGCATTCCAGCCTGGGTGACAGAGGAAGACTCTGTCTGAAAAGAAAAGAAAAGAAAATATACCACATCCTATAGTTCTATATTCCAAATTCATAAGGCATTCTTTCTTAGCTTCTTGGGCATTCAGTAGACCATTGCCCTCTTTCATAATGTCAGCTGCTTCTGTGACGGGATACCACATAGGACGAGTGAATCTCAGGAGCATCATTTCATTGACTTATATTATTTCATCATCAAGTGAATTCCTTGATCAGAAGCAATAATGTATGTCCTCCCATAACAGGTAATAAAGCATTTAGTAAGTCCACAGATGGTATGGTTGCAAGAAGCCTTGCCACAGGGATGATAAATCCAAATCCATTCAATAATCTATTGCAGCAGAGGTAAATCACTGTACCCTCCGTAATGAGAACTCAAATGATTGGCTGACATCAATCTAATATGGTACCAAGATGGATGTTGGTAGATATAAACGCCAGCTTTCTTTTTCCACAGGTAGGCAATCTCTGAGGCATGTTCTGCACTCTACCTAAGGTTCCTTAAGGGGTTTAGCTTCAGTTCCCCACAAAGGCAACTTGCTCACCAATGTAAACATATTTATTTTCTTCTCTCCCATTTTTACATCCTTATCCCTTTAATGGTGTATTCTAGGATCTCATAAATTTCATAAAATTCTTCTCAAGGACTGCATCTTGGTAGGCTGAGGCAAATTCTTTTGCATTCACATATTTTGTTCATTCAATAGGGGTTGATATGGTTTGGCTGTGTCCCCACCCAAATCTCATCTTGAATTGTAGCTCCCATAGTTCCCATGTGTTGTGGGAGGGACCTGGTGGGAGATAATTGAATCATAGGAGCGGTTCCCCCATACTGTTCTCGTGGCAGTAAATAAGTCTCACGAGAGCTGATATTTTTATAAGGGGAAACCCCTTTGGTTTGATTTTCATTTCTCTCTTGCCTGCCACCATGTAAGACGTGCCTTTCACCTTCTGCCATGATTGTGAGGCCTCCCCAGCCACATGGAACTGGGAGTCCATTAAATCTCTTTTTCTTTGTAAATTACCCAATCTCTGGTATATATTTATCAGCACCATGAAAATGGACTGATACAGGTGTTAATATGATTATTTCATGGTTAGTTGAGCTACAAGAGTAAGGTTTTATACCTCATCATTGTCAACCCAATTTCTGCTTTTCTTGTCCTTTATTTAAGACAATAAATTCCTGTTTTTGCACTTTATTTTTTGCCATTGCTGCACGAGCTTAAAATTTCTGTATTGGAAATATCATAGAGACCATTCCAATTCCAAACTCTTCTTTAAACGTATGTGGAGATGAAGGCCTGGGTCACAGTCTCATGACTAAGCCATATGATTCTTGGTAGGTTACATGAGGATTTGGTCTCCTGATAAAATGGGCAGTTCAGAGTCTTTTCCACCATAGTAAAAGCAGAAAGTCCTTAGGCATACTCTTCTAAGTGATAGGCACAGAGTCCCACACAAAAAAGCTTGGTCTGATTCATTAAATGCAATTAGTTTGACATAGTGAAAAGAGCTTGGGATTTGAATCAGACTTGGGTTCAGAATCTGATTTTGCCACTGATGAGAAAGATTTAGAAAAGTATACCCAGTCTTTCTGAATAAGTTTCCTCTATAAAATATGTCTACTGATATCCATGTTATAGGTTTGCTTTAAGAAATTAAATGTAATAATTTATGTAAAAGTTTGGAACATGTTTAACAAACAGAAGCTATTTCTTAAAAACAATATTCTACTTAACTATTTAAACGACCTCTTTTTATCTACATAGTCAGATTTTATTTTAGTTCCTGTTTATCAAATGAACCAAACCACATGATGGGTTTATTCGCTTTCCTTTCTTTCTAGGGAGGTTGGAATTCAGTTTTGCTGTCAGCAATATTACAGAGGACTCCACCCATTTATTTCTGGGAAATGTTCCTCTTTATTTTTGAGAGTTAAGCACTTTGGGTGTTATGTGCCTATTACACTCATTACCGCTCAGCTTGGTGTTGAACGTCATTTTTGGATATTTTTTCAGCGTTTATTGTCTTCTCTGGATGAATATTTGTGTATACTCAAGTAACAAATATCCATAGCTACTTCAAGGGGCAAAATATGAAATCCAAGCTGTTATCTTCACCTTTTCACTTCATGGAGACTAAAAGAAATAATCCAGGCATATGACTTAGGAAGTTATTAATGGACCAGTCTTAACCCAGATAGTTATTAACAAACTAAATCCTAGGTTTAACAAACACAACTTATTGTTAACCTTTTACAACTTATCTTTTTGTGCTTTTGTCAGAGATATAATACTGGAAGAGAAGGACCTCTACTTGGATCCAGCACCACTGAAAATTTCTTAAAGTCTTCATGATCCTTTCTATATTTATAATGCTTCATCCTCTACCATTTAATTTTCCACACATGCTTTATCTGTGCTGTACACAGCACTCTGAGTGCTGTGCTGTACTTTCCAACTAGTGTGGATGAATAATTTGGTATCACAGATACATCAAGAAAACATAAACATTGGGGGAGTAATTGTTTGAACTATATTTTTGGATTTTTTTTTTACAATTATAAACTTGCATGCGTTCTCTATTCCAATTAGGCTGTGGAGTGTTTAGAAAGTACACTTAACTATAGATTTTTAAAAATTTTTACCTGCCTATTGGGAGATCACAGTAGTGACCAGTAGTGACTGAAGATCTGACACGTCTGGGAGATTGGGTAAAACATGTCTCAGTATCTCACCCTGACACCTGAAGAACATGACACACGTCTAAACTGTACCTTAATTACTTGGAAATAAATGATGTATATACGTAGACAATAAGCAATCAAGTGCCCCTAATAACAAAGGAAAAAAAGACAGTGAGAAAGTCTTGTGGTAATGAATATAAATATCCACCGAATCCCAAAACTCTCATGTTCAGCTCATATTGTTCCCCCAAGATCTGGAGCTTTATTGGATTGCCCGCTGTTGGGTCTTGTCTTGAACCTGATCTACTCAACTCTGCCCCTGCCCTTCAGTGACTCAAAGCTGTGGCCTTCCCAAGACTTAGTTTCTTGGTTTAGGCATCAATTTGCTAGAGATTTGGAGCACCAGCTTTCATCTGATTTAGGATGTCTGAGAACGCTGAGCCCAGTACTGTGTCTGAGATTCTGTACAGTGCCTCCCAAGTTGCAGGGAATCTTCCCAGCACTGCCTCCTCGGGGTTCTGTCTCTTCTGTGGTGTCCAGCTGTCCTGTGTGGTGAGTACTGAGGTTATGGGGAAGAAGAGAACAAGAGGGGTAGTTTAAATCAAGATATGGTAAAGAATTCCTGGTTAAAAATTAGTGCAGTATGATCAAATGGCAATAATTCGGCAAACTTTTGGAGAAATACAATGAAGTACGTTATTAAGAAATATATTTAAATAGTTTTAGTTCTTTTGATATAATCTTTAATTATTTGCAAAGCAAAATATTATATAAATCTTTGAGAAACTGATTTAACAAAAAAAACCTTTAGTTTTTATATTAATATATGTTACATAAAATTATGTTTAAATGGATACTGTTAGATAATTTAAAATTAGCTCTTCTAAAGGGCTGATTTTTTTTCTATTGCATTAATAATTGAGTAGAAGATTTTTGTCATTTAGAAAGGAAAATTTTATGTTGTTACAAATAATGAGTGCATTTACTAAAGTAAAATTATAAAGCATTGAGTAAACTGAAAACATTATATAGGGTGTAAGGTATTATATTGTAATTTACAGAATAATTATACCTTACTAAGAGCACTGAAAGAGTCTGTGAGAGGTTGTAGGTCTCACTAGCCAGTGCTGGTTATACATGCAGACGTAACTGTTTTAATTTATAAATTAAGAATGCTAATAAAAAGTAATTTTTCTTCTTCTGATATGATTTCTTTTTTAAAAGAAAACCTTCCTAAAAGATTTAAAAATATTTATACACACATCCCTTAGGCCATCTATCAGAACACTTAAAGTAGGGCATTTGCATAGAATTTCAAAATCACTCAACAGAGAGGAAAATATTTCACCAATAGCTATGTCCATCTCTATGGTGATCATGTTTCATATTCATGTGCTGTCAGGGATTTTTCCAGTTCTGAAGATAGAAAGATTTTATGCTGATCAGATAGAATGTGGTATCCCACAACGCCATCCTGTCATCCTGGCAAAAGCATTGAGATAATTTGTCGAGATTAATTTCTCTTTTTCTTTTTCTTTTTAAAATTTCAATAGGTTTTTGGGGAACAGGTGTTTGGTTACATGGATAAGTTCTTTAGTGGTGATTTCTGAGATTTTGGTGCACCCATCACACGAGCAGTGTACAGTGTACCCAATGTGTAGTCTTTTATGTCAAGATTAATTTCTAATGCCCCAGAATGATCCCATGTTGTTCATCCTTTGAACTTTCTTAATATCACAAGGTGACTTCTGAGTTTCTTCTAAGGAGAATTTTAAAATATTTTACTTTGGAAGAGGTCTTTTTTTTTTTTTTTAAACATCAAAATAATGGATATTTTAAGGGAAACTCTAAGGTTAAATGAATTCCTTTATCCTGGGTTATTCTTCTCTCCTGGAAAGTGAAATGGCTAAATTTATGATTCTTCCAAAGCCCTACTCCATTCCAACCCTCTTACTCTTTTCCCTGAGCACCATCACCGTGACTTTCCAGGTCTCCTCTTGTTTCTGAGGCAGTGAGGGTAGACTATGTCTAACAGGTCACAGAGAATTGTTCCTCCGGGTTTCTCTATATTTATCCCCTCTTCTTGCAGTCCCTCAAAATCTTACTTTGCCTGCAGTGTAACTTATGCCCAAATCTTTCACAATCTGGTTTCTAAGTTTGCCTCTTTTTCTTCCTTCAATAAAAACTTTCTGCTGCTTTTAGGCCTTTGCCTAAACCATTACTCTAACATGAAATGCCTACCCACATCTCACCCATTTAAGCAGATTTTAATCTAAACTTCAAAAAATATATATCCAATCTCCTCCAAGAAATATTATCTTATCCTTTTCCGTATTGGTTCTCTCTCGTTCCTTCTTTCTTATTATACCCTTCTTGTTGGCTTCCCTTGTCTTTGGATATTACTGTAAGCTGACTGGTATTATGGTTTTGCTATTCATGTGGTTATGACTTATTTTCCTTACAGTATCCAAGGATGTGCCTTGATGTCTGCTGAACAGTCTTATGGGGGTGAATTCACATAAGTGTTTGCTGGACTCATTCATAAAAATACTTTTCCTAATAATGTGTTTGATGTGAGGCTTAGGACATTTCATTTGTGAGCCCTACACTTGTGCATAGGTGAACATTTATTTATTTATTTATTTATTTATTTTTTGAGATGGAGTCTCGCTCTGTTGCCCAGGCTGGAGTGCAGTGGCCAGATCTCAGCTCACTGCAAGCTCCACCTCCCGGGTTCACGCCATTCTCCTGCCTCAGCCTCCCAAGTAGCTGAGACTACAGACGCCCACCACCTCGCCCGGCTAGTTTTTTGTATTTTTTAGTAGAGAGGGGTTTCACCGTGTTAGCCAGGATGGTCTCGATCTCCTGACTTCCTGATCCGCCCGTCTCGGCCTCCCAAAGTGCTGGGATTACAGGCTTGAGCCACCGTGCCTGGCCGGTGAACATTTATTTTGAATCTATCATGTCAAAAAGACACAAAGATAGTTGAGACATGTTCTCTGCTGTCACAGAAAAAAATGATTAATAAGGAGAGTATAACTCAGCTGTTAAATAGCAGATAGGCAGAATAAACTGAAGTCATAGAGGATGTGAACTTTTGAGCAAAATAGACCTCAGTTCCAACTCTGCTTCTGTCACTCAGTAGCTGCTTAACATAGAGCAACGTTCTTCTCCATGGAGATATTTTCTTCTTTGAAAGGTAGGGAAGATGATAATGGGTATCTGTTAGGGGTATTGTGATCATTGGATGATATAATATATATAAAGTGCTTCAGTTATGAATATATTATGTCTGTAGTATCATAGTATATATGCTATATGTACCATACATATACTATGTAGGACATATAGAGTGTCATGGAATACAAAGTATTCATACTATACATGTATATATGAAAGATAAGTCATATACATACTATACATTTATATGTGTGTGATGTATGCAGTGTAGTATAGATTATAGTAAGAGCTCAGTAAGCAGTTGGATATGATATAAATTTCTTCCTAATAACTGCTGTAGGAGCTTAGAGAAATAAATGATAACTGTTTGCTGGAGAAGTAAAGAGAAGCCTTCACACAGAGCAATTGGTACTAGAGCAGCAAGCAGAAAAGAAAGGGTAGCATTCTAGGTAGGAGAGACGATATGAGCACAGGTACCCTTGTGAAAATGTGTATGATTATTTGGGGACCAATGGCTAGGTGAATTAGTCTATAAAGAGGACAAATTAAAAAATAGTGATGATTAAGGTTGAAGGATCTATGAGAAAGGCCAGGAGAGGGTTTTCTAAATGCCCATGTGTAGATAAATGTTTTAAATTTTTATTCTGAGTAAATAACAATTTTGAAGGCATTATTACTTGGTTTCAGCCCTAAGATAAAGTTCTTACCTTGGCATGGTACTTTGTCTGACATTCCTGCTGCTCTATTTTGTTCAATTTCCTCATGCAGTGTCTGTGGACTCTGACGGTGTTTCTTTTCAATGAAGTGCTCTGTGCCATGTTCTATTTATTTCAATTGCAAGTCGCCATTTTTATTATTCCTGAGTCATTTTTTGAAATATCTTAAAATGCAGTAAGTATATTCTTGGTGAGGATGAATAAACAATTTTTTCTAATTTTTATTTTAGTTTCAGGGGTACATGTGCAGGTTTGTCATATAGGTAAATTGCATCTAATGGGGGTTTGGTGGACAGATTATTTTATTGCCCAGGTAATAAGCATAGGACCTGATAGGCAGAGTGTTTATCTTCTCCTCCTCCCATCCTTCACCCTCAAGGAGGATCTGGTGTCCATTATTTCCTTCTTTGTGTCCATGTGTACTCAATGTTTAGCTTCCATTTATAAGTGAGAACATGCAGTATTTGGTTTTCCATTACTGCATTAGTTCACTTATGACAGTGGCCTCCATCTCCACTCATGTTGCTGCAAAGGACATGATCTCATTCTTTTTATGCCTGCATGGTATTTCATGGTGTATGTGTCCCATATTTTCTTTATCCAGTCTACTGTTGACGGGCATTGAGGTTGATTTCATATCTTTGCTATTGTGAATAATGCTGCAGTGAACCTACGCATGCATGTGTCTTTAGGGTAGAACAATTTATATTCCTTTGGATATATACCCAATAATGGGATTGCTGGGTCAAATGATAGTTTTGTTTTAAGTACTTTTGGAAATCATCAAGCTGCTTTCACAGTGGCTGAACTAATTTACATTCCCACTAACAACATTAGTGTTCCCTTTTCTCTGCAACCTCTCCAGCATCCGTTATTTTTTGACTTTTTAATAATAACCCGAATGGACAGTTTTGACTGGGGAGCAATGACTCAGGGATTGTGGATGATGTAACTTTCTCACAGTTTCTCCAGATGCACATCTCTGCACTTAGCTTGCAAGGGACCAAGGGTAGCATGAGTATAATGTGACTTCAGGCTGAATCCAGCCTTCATGCCAAAATGGTTCCTAAACAATGTCAAGTTGAGTGAGCTTGTTAGTAAGATGGAAAATGCAAGGTCCGTAGCTTGAGCCTTTCTACAGTTCCTCAGCCTGAAGCTGACAGGATGGCAACACAAGTATGAAGGTTTAGCCAAGTAATTTTATGGGCAGAGAAGATGAAAGGACAGAATAAAGCCTCCTACAAATAACATGCATTCTGGAATGTGCTATTTTGTACATTCTATAAGCTCATGCTCTGTCACGTTTGTATCTCACCATCAAATTGCAGTTTTCCCCCTAGTTTTGCCCATGGGCATCCTAAACAAGTTTGCCTCTTTTTCTTCCTTCAATAAAAACTTTCTTTTTTGTAATTTATACAACTCTTTCAAAAATGAGGCTGTATATAAATGTGATGAAGGTTACACTGTGATCGGACAGGTGAAACTTACCTGCTGTTCTTCCTGCTGGTCATCTCCAGCCCCTCAATGTAAAAGTAACTCCAGCTCCCTTTTTCAGTCCATGACTAAGTGGGTGGAACTATCATTAGAGCACTGAGAGCAAAGTTTCTTCTCTGCTAGAGGCAGCACAAAAACATTTGATTTGATTTATTTTAAATAATTAATATATGGAGATGATACCCAATGCAAAAACTACAAAGGACATACACCACCTATATTTCATTTAGGAGTCCCTGAGCAAGTGCTCCCAGGCAGAAAACTCATGCAGTGTCTCCCAAACCCAGACAATGTGAAAACGGCGCTGGAGGTATATAAGCTGTCTCCAGAGATTGACCTACTGGAACTAGAGATACAAGGGAAGATGATCCATTCTGGAAAAATACTATAATTTTTCCCAAAAGAAGGAAAAAAAGACATCTTGTGGCCTTGTTGCTTTCATTCAATATGGATCCTTCTGTTTTGCATCTCTACCATACCTTTAGCTCCAATTTCATGGTGATTAATATTCACATATCAGGAATACTTTATCTTTGTGATCATATAAGAGCCCAGCAAATAAGAGTCCTAAAAAACCCACTTCATAAGTTAATACTTTTATTTTACTGTGTAGACCTTAGAAGTGCATACTTGGGTTTCCACCAATATGTGTCTGCGGACTGCCTTTACTCCACAGTTCCATGTGTGCTCACCGCTCAGGTCCTTTATGTTCAGACTAAACATCAACACACCCTCAAAACCTTTTCCAATCTTTCTATTTGAAGGAGGCACCTTCCCCTGAACTCCTATGCCTGTTGCCTCTTTCATTCATGCCACATCTCAACTGCTGCCTTCCATGAAGGGGATTTTCATTTTTGTCTGACCTCCTCATTTCAACTCCAGAGAACGAACTCTGAAATAGGGATGAAGATTGTCGTGGGTTGCAACTGGCTGGGGCCAGCCTTGTCAGTGGTAAACGAACTTACCAAGACAGTCTAAGGTGAAGAAAGGCAGGTTTATTACAAAAAATATGAAGATACGTTGCAAGAGAGCAACAGGCAAAGATGGCTGAATAGGAACAGCTCCGGTCTGCAGCTCCCAGCGTGATTGATGCAGAAGACAGGTGATTTCTGCGTTTCTAACTGAGGTACCTGGTTCATCTCATTGGGACTGGTTGGACAGTGGGTGCAGTCCACGGAGGGTGAGCTGAAGCAGGGTGGGGTGTCACCTCACCCGGGAAGCACAAGGGGTCAGGGGATTTCCCTTTCCTAGCCAAGGGAAGCCATGACAGGCTAGCTGGAAAAACTGGACGCTCCCGCCAAAATATTGCACTTTTGCCAAGGTCTTAGCAACCGGCAGACAAGGAGGTTCTCTCCCGTGCCTGGTTTGGTGGGTCACATGCCCACGTAGCCTTGCTCACTGCTAGCGCAGAAGTCTGAGATCGAACTGCTAGGCAACTAGCAACTAACAACTCTGAGTTGTTCTCCTCAGGATGAAGACCTGGGTGTATATCTACCTATTCTATTCCCTCACTGGTGAAGTCTTGCTCTAGTAGCAATGGCTCCCAGACATGAGGGATCCACACTGTTGTTTGGTTGAGCAGGCTCAGAGGACGGGATCATGGTTAGGCAGAGAGACACGGGTAGCCAGTGGCTCCTAATGGGCTGTCTATAGCAACCTCCAGAGTAGGCCAAAGGCACAAAGGCAGGGAAAAGATGGTCTCTTCTACAGTTGCCTTTTCTGTGTGGTCCTATCTGTTGACAGGTTATTCTAGTCTTCCACTCTCTCCCTACTCATATCTCTCACTTCCCTTTGCTAGATCCCTGAAACATGTTTTTCATTGCCCCAATACAATTGTAAAAATGAATTGATATAATAGCTTTCATCACTCAGAATTTGAGGTCTGCTTCTGGGAGGTGTTAATATCTTAGCATTTCTGGCCTTCTCTGTAAGAAGGCAGAGTAACTGTCAATGGTTCTGATAAGAGCCTGGTCTAAATGCAGCAGATTTGGGGAAGTTGGAAGTTATCCAGAGTGTGCTGAAGTGGCAGGGCCCTAATGATATTAACAGGGCACTTATAGGGTCTGCTACACACTGTAATATACAATGGATGTTCCCAAGTCTGTAGGCTCACCTCCTTGCCCTGTTTTTGCTTCTTGCATTCAAGTTCTCCTTTTTCTTGACTTATTCATTCATTGTACTGGAACACACCCTCTAGGAGCCACCTAAGAAATGATGCACAGGAAGTAAAATTTTGAGCTCCAACATATTTGGAGCTGTCTTTATTCTCACACTTGATTGATAAGTTGGCTGAGTGTAAAATCTTTTAGAACTTTTAAACAGTATCATTTTTGTATTACAGTTTCCAATATTATAGTTGAAAAGCCAGAAACCATTTTAATTCTTGATCTTATAGGATGTTTTTATCCTTGTTTTTCTGTAAGGAAACTCATATTTTATTCTGAGAAATGTTGTTGGTATTTTTTTTGTCTTCTTTATATTTTTCTTTTATTTTTAGAGAAATCTTACTGGTCAGATATTGATCCTTTTTGTCAATCTATTAATTTTCTTAAATTTTCTCTCTTTTTCCCATGCATCATCTCCGTCTCATCCCCTCCCCACATTCTTTGGGGATCATTTCTTAATTTTGTATTTTAACCATTTTCAAAAACATTCCCTTCATTTAAAAACAATATTCTGTTTTTTATGGATACAGTGCCTACCTATATTTCTCAGAGGATATTAATAATAGTTTCTATGGAAGTTCTATTCTGCTCTCTGCAAATTTCTGTTGATGATGGGTCTAGGTTATATATTCGTTTCAAAGAGTGAGACCCATGTCACTGATTATTTAAGTTCTATGTATATTGTGAGATTGAGCAGTGAACTATTTTTTTCTTATTGGCAGTTGTAGCAGAAACTGCTGATTGTTTCCCAGTATCCATTTTTCCTACTTGTTTAGGTAATACAACTACCCTCACCCCTTTAAATATCAGCAGGGCACCTGCTGCTGATAGATGCTGCCTTGGTGTAACCTCCCAGTGTGCACAACTTCCTAGTCATTTTCTTAGGAAAGAAGTCACTTACTTTGCACTTCCTCTTTCCCCCTGCTGTGGGCTGAAGTGCTGCCAAGAGTGTTGGTGAGGCAGCCTCTGCCATTCTGAGGACAGCTCCTGGGGACGCTAGAGTAACGAAAAGGAAAGCATTTGGCCCTTGGATGACCTTCTCAACCTGGGTCAGAGCTCGTGACTGTTCTGAAGGCACTTCCATCTCTGGACTGTCGTATGAAAAGGAGATAAACTTCTGCCTGGTCAGCCATTGTGTTTGAGGTGTATTTGTTGTAGCAGCTTAGCCTATGCCCTAACAAACTCAAAGGGATACCCAAATATCAGTGTTTACTTGTATCTCTTCTGTTGCTGTCCAGTTTCTCTAGAGAATGACTCTCCAGTCTCCTGCCTGCTTATTTATTAACTTGAATTTCTACCGTGCAACAAAGATTACTGCTTCTATTTTCTTGTGGAACTCTGCCTCTTCCTCCACCTATCATGCTGTTTCTGCTACAACATTACTTTTGTATTGTCATCTTGAAGGATTTACATTCTTTCTTGAAACAATTGTTCCTATTTCTAGAAGGCAGAGTCATTGCATTCATCAACTGGTTTTAGGTGACCTGTTTTTCCTTCTATTATGACTAGTTTATCCTTGTATTTGCTTCAGAGGCGTGTATACAGGATGTGCTCAATAATTATATCATGGGCAAACAGTACATGAAATTATGTGAAATACTAACTTGGTACCAATATAGTCCAGCAGAAGGTCAATTACAAATTTCTGCTGCCAAATATTCTTCTCTGACTATAGGGAAACAAACTGTAAGTATGTGATTCAGTCTCTCTCCAGGCTTAAAAAAAGGGCCTAGGAAAAAGGAAGCTGCTTAACTGGAGACTTTCAGATGAAAAATTATATGTGAATGGTGACTATGGGTTGAACTGCCATTTTGTAATGTGGGAAATTAAGGTTCAGAAAAAGGATAAAGCTTTCCAATCCAGAAATAGCCCTGTGAATAGCTACCAGTCCTATGTTCACATGACTTTTACCAAATTATCAATTTTCTAGACACTGATAATTTTAAGTTAAAAGATATGATAAATTGTTCCTCATTGTAAATATTAATATATAACCCATAATGGATATTTATACTGAAAAAACATTTTCCAAATTTTATTTTTCTATTTTTTATGTCTACCTCAGTACCCAGTAGAAGCTTAATAATTTCAAAAAGGTTAGAATATATTAGTTTGTAACAATATGTATAAATTAAATGTGCTAAAATAAAAATGGAAAATCAAAGTCATGTAAGAGAGATGAATTTCCCTAAATTTAAATTTATACAATAATTGTAATTGAGTTTATTTTGAGTCAAACTAAAATGGGAAATATAATGTATCACATATTGACCTTGTTTGGCAAAAATAAACATATCAGTTCTACTTACAGGAGAAACATTTTTTCTTGTTATGAAAATAGAAAGTAATTTTCTTGCATGAGTTATTTTACAAGGGACAGTGAATAACATGATGTATAATGCCTTTAACTCCAGTTGATAAGTTCTTCAAAAAGCTAAATATATCAATTCCCTATAAAACTGAGATGATATAGTAAAGCATCTGTCAGCATTTATATTTTTGCAAAACATTCAGCTATTGAGATCCAGGCATATGTATAATGGATATCTAATTTTATCACGAAGATAGACCCTGGAATACACAGAACAATGAATGACTAGTATCTCACTTAAACTAGAGGTCCCAAAATTGTCTAGTTTTACATTTATGTCCATGAGCCATTTTGAATTAATTTTTGTATGTGGTGAAAAATAAGTCAAGATTCTTTTTTCCCCCTCATATGGACATCCAAGTGTTCTGGCATCATTTGTTGAAAAGACTATCCTTTTTTATGGACTTACCATTGCAATTTGTCTGTAACCAAGCAACCTTTTATGTATTGGTGTATTTCTCTAGTCTATTTTTTCCGTTGATCTATACGTCCATTCCTATGCCAGTTTCAAAATGTCTTGACTATTGTGGCTTTATACTAAGCCTTCAAGTCAGAAGTGTGAGTTCTTCAGGTTTTTTTTTTTTTTTCCAAAATGTTTTGGTTTTCTAGGTCTTTGGCATATCCATGTACATTTTAGAAATAGCTTGTCAGTTTCTATATAAATATCTCCTGGGATTTGGATTAGAATGCTTTGACCTGTAGATCAATCTGGGGAGAAGTGACTTCTTAATAACATTGTATATCAATCCATGAACATGGCTTATTACTCTGTTTTCTTTGATTTTTTTTCATGAATGTTTTGGAGTTTTCATCTGCCATGCACCATATAAAGCTTTAATATATGTCCTTTTAAAAACTTCTTATTTTGAAATAATTATAGATTCATAGAAAGTTATAAAAATAATATAGATAAATCATTCACACATATATATATATATAAATAAAATACAGATAAATCCCATGTACCCTTCACCCAGTTTCCTCTCTTTGGTTATATGTTATGAAACTATAATATGATACCAAAACTAGAAAATTGACATTGGTTTAATATGTGCGTATGGTTCTAAGCTATCTTATCACATGCGTAGACTCAGGTAACCACCACAACAATCAAAGTACAGAATTATTCCTTCACCACAGAGATTCCCCCTTGAGCTACTACTTTAAGATCACACCTGGCCCTCTCCCCTGGCCCACCATTCCTAACTCTGGCAATTCGTAATCTCTTCTCCCTCTCTATCATTTTGTCCTTTTGACAATGTTTTACAAATGAAATCACACAGCATGTGACCTTTTGAAATGTTATTTTCACCCAGCATATTGCCCTTAAGATGGTAGTGCTTTTTAAATGTCAAGTTCCAATTGTTCATTGCAAGTGTATAGGAATATAATTGATTTTTGTATATCGATCATGTATCTGTGGCCTTATTAAATTTTCTCATAAGTACTATTAGGTTTTCTATAAATTCTTTGGGATTTACTACATAAATGATCATGTTGTTTGCAAATAAAAGGTTTTGTTTCTACTTTCTCAAACTGCGTGTCTTTCATTTATTTTCCTGCTTTACTGCATGGGCTATATATTCCAATAAATGTATTTCTGAATAAGAATGATAAGAGTAGAGATCCTTGCCTTGTTCCTAATCTTAAACATTCTGTGTTTCAGCATAAAGTGATATTATTTGTAGATTTTCTGCATGGGGTTTCCTACCTCAATAGTTCTTTTTCTAAAGGTCAGGGAATTAATGTGAGTGTCCTACCAACTGCTGTACATTTGGGAACCATGGAAATGACCACCAGGTGGGCCATAGACACAGTGGATCACTGTGAGATGGACATGAACTATGAATCCTTTATTGCCTGGCCCCTGTAGCTTCCACTTTAACTATCATACTTTCTGTTCCCAGGTACCACAGGTAGCTCAAATTCAACAAGTTTCTAAAAAGCACAGTGACCAATTACTTAAATCAGTTACTGAAGGTCCCATTGTGGAAGGACTAGAGAATCACTACTATATATACCTACTATGGGGTTGCACAGTGCTTCCTCATATGGACCTGTTCTCACTTACTGCTGAGGAAATCGTCAGGAAAAAAAGGGCAATCAGCAAGGTAAAAGACAAGAGATCATGATTTTCTATTCTAAGAGATCTTAGAATCTTCTCTTCTAAGAGATCACGAGCCTAGAGTGGCCAGCCTCAGTCTTTGGATTGTTCATTCTTGATCTCTTTTTACATTAAGCAATCACCAGGCTGGCTGGCCCTTGCCCTTAGGAACACTGTCCTCTGTAGCCTTCTTCAAAGACTCCTACAGGTCAGGACATCCTCACCTTCCCAGGCTGCAATCCCACCTTGCTGCCCTAAATGCTTCACTCTTAAGGAGGCACTCACAGTGTCATACAAGTGCAGAGTCAGTACTTGCACAACCCTGAGAACAAGTGCCTTCTTAAGTTTTGCATCCTAGGCACATTTCTTGAATCATGTCAGTCCTGACTCTGTTTTCCAAAACAGAATTTTTCACCTACCTTTTGCTTCTGAAGATTAACTGCTATAAGCCCTGCTACTCTGGAATCTGTTATCCTCATTGCTATTGGGCAGCCAAATTTGATAATAGCCCATCCTACCGTAAGACGCAGCCCACAGCGGGCCAGTCACTATTGAGTTTTGCAGTGATGTTGGTCCCTGTCATGGGTGCCTTCCTTGTTGGCTTGTTAAATGGTACATCCTCAGGGTTCTCATGAAGAAAATAGCTGGTGGATCTATGGCCTTATAAAATAGATAGTTGTAACATATCTACTTCTCTGACCCTGTGATTTCTTCCGACTTAGTTTGCCATGGCAGTTCTGGCATCTCTATCCCATTTAATATTGACCATCATTTTTCTTAAGCATCATATTAGAACTGACTTCCAGGGCACTTGCCAAGGTGTTAAATCCTGTGTTATGGGAGGTTGTCCCTATGCTGATAAACTCTGCTTTATTTAGCTTTAGGATCCACTCCCAGGCATACTCTCCCAGTTCCTCAGGATCCATGCCCAGGGATAATCTCCCAATTCCTGGCAACACATGCTAGCTAGATCCCATGGCTTCTGGGTTTAATTTCTTTCTTCTTTCAGCAGGGCCAGCACTTTCTCAGTCAGTTCACACTGAGATTTGACCCCAGCTATTGGCCTGGTGACTGGTGATGAGGTGGGGGACAGATCATGAGGAGGGCAATTATGGCCTTATATGGCACCGGCTTAATTTGATCCTCTGCATAGTGTATAAGCATGGGGAAGGGACACTATCTTATAACAAGGGAAAATGGGCCAATTATCCATCAATTAGATAGTAGGAATAAGGTTTTCATTTGAAATATATTGCACAGTCTGGTGAATATAGTAAATAACAATGTAGTGTGTATAAGGGCCCTGAGTTTCAGTAGGAGACTTGGAAGGGCTAAGAATTCATCCTTTGTTGAAGTCCTGCTGTTCTTTTTAGGTAAGGTCCTGAGCCTGGTCCTCAGCATAATTAACCCTCAGCTACCTGACGTAAGAGTTTCTTTAGATAGTAACAAGGAGGCCTTCTGGCTTTCACCCTTGTATTTGCATTGTGATTGGTTGCCTTGTGCCTTCATTTTCAGTTAAGGGGTGCTTCTCAACCACCCAATTTCACAATCCCTATTATTGCTATTTCCATCCTACCTCTCAAATGCCAGCGACATGGCACGAGCCAGTGCATCTTCCCCATCTGTGTTCCATGACAGCTCACCAGGTGAAAATGTAAATAGTTGCCCTGCTACAGCCAACGGGGCTATCAGTACTCCACCTTTTACAAGTGATGGGGTCTTGATTGCCAGTTGGCTGGTGGGTGATACAATTCAAGAATCCCATCCTTAGAGTCTGTTTCCTAGTTCCAGGTGCATGTGAATTTTTAAGACTGTGCCCTTCAGGAAGAAAAAAAAATTGTAAAGAAATGAAGCAGCCAAATAGGGAGGGGAAAGACCCGAGCAAGAACATGTTCACAGGAAACGCATAGCCTACACCAAATCAACAGGGGCTTCAGTACAAATTGCATCACAGGGTCATCCAGACTTGGGTCAAGGGATCAGGGCTCTTGTACCCCAATACCAGTACGACATTGGTTGCTTCTTGGGGGTGGGGCATAACTTCCTTGGTACATCAGGATTACATGGCTCCTATTATAGCAAGGCATTCTCTGCAGAATGTCACAGGTATAACCCATTAACTGCAGCATGAGCAGCAACTGGAGGGTGAGCATATCACTGAGTAAAACCCAACTGTGTTCATTTACTCCCAAGTGGCCCAGTCAGTAAACTCACAGGTAGTCATTTTGGCCAATGAGTGAAAATTATTTTGGTATAACGAAAAATCTTGGATTTTGGAATCATTCTTAGGCGGAATTTGGCTTAGTCACTAAAATATCTGAGAGATTTAGGGCAGTTTATGTAATCTAGCTGAATCTGTCTCCTCATCTATGCAATGAGGAAGATTAGAGCCGTGTCACAGGGCTGTTTGAGATCAATTATGATAATTTATGTAAAGTTCTGGTACATCTCATGCTCAAAAATTAAAGCCAGGTTAACAAACCTTCTGGTTAAGCATTTAAATTACTTTTTTTTTTTTTTTTTTGAGACAGAGTTTCGCTATGTTGCCCGGGCTGGAGTGCGGCGGTGTGATCTCAGCTTACTGTAACCTCTTCCTCCCAGGTTCAAGCAATTCTTATGTCTCAGGCTCCCAAGTAGCTGGAATTACAGACTTTCATCACCACGCCAAGCTAATTTTTGTATTTTTAGTATAGACCAGGTTTTTCCATGTTGGCTAGGCTGGTGTCAAACTCCTAGCCTCAAGTGATCTGCCTGCCTCAGCCTCCCAAAGTGTTGGGATACAGGCGTGAGCCACTGCACCCAGCTAAACTACTTTATTGTGTTCCTCTTTCCAAAGGAAGCAACCACTTAGTGGATTTGTTTTCTTTTCTCTCTAGAAAGTTGAGATTTAACTGTGCTTTCATCAATATTCCAAAGACATTTACTCAGTTATATTTGGTAATTCTTTCTATTTATTTTTGAGAGATAAGCATTTTGGCTATTATTGGTATGTAGTAGTCATTCCAGCTTAACCGGGTAATGAAGATCACTTTAGGACAAATTCCAGAGTTTACTCTCTTGTTCAGCCAACAATCTTTGTCTCTTACAGGAACAGAAACCCACAGCTGGTGGGCAAAAGATACAACTCACATTGGTGGTTTTGTCTGTCTCACTTTAGGAGACTAAATTTAGGAAATGATCTGGGTGAATAGCTAGGCAATGCCAGATAGCTAAGAGAAATTTTGTCCTGTGGTTATCTTCCCATGAAGAATAACAAATGTGCCCTTCGAAAACATATCTTTTGTTGCTTACAGCAAAATGCTGGGTTTCACTCTGAACAAGCACCATTCAGATATTCTGTAAGTCACAATAAATCTTCCTTTCTTCCCAATTTATCATCCTCAAGCATCTAAATTTCACAGCAAGCTTTTCCTGTGCTGCAAACACAAACTAGTTTTGAGAGTAAGATAGCTTCACAGAGTGAATCTTTGGTGTCATAGGTACATCAGAAATTCCAGGAAGTAGGAAATAGAAGTTCCCACTCACGTATATTTCTTGTAAGACTAATTATTGTTTTGAACTAGATTCTTGAGTATTTTTAAAGTAGAGACTTGTTTTACTTGTTCTGGCTGGGCTGTTTAGAAAAGTTTAACTTTGCAAACTTTAAAAAAAAAGTTCATTCTTCTATGGGCGGTTTATCTGCCTCAGTGAGGATATCGCTTCCTGGACAGGAACTGCTTCTCAGCCTGGCCTTTCTCTCATGCTGCGACCTCTCCTTCCTGGACAGCCACCACTTACCCTGTGTGACAGGAGCTGCAGTCCTTTTGCCTTTTACTCTTGTTCCCTCAGAGAAGAATTGTGCATATACCCAGAAAGAGACTCATCACTGTCTCCGCCTGAACAGTGATAAAGTCTTAGGGAGATACATATAGAATCTCAGAGGGTGCCCCAGAATCTTCTCCCCAAGAAAGGGCCATATCAGTTCCCCTCTGTCGGAACTGTGCTCAGCATCCGGTCTACCAGTCACACTCCTTGCCCCTCCCTTTCAGTGACCCATTGTTGGGACTTTGCCAAGGCTGAACTTCTTGGCATAGGCATATTTCAACTGTTACTTAGAGAACTTTTCTTCATCTTGATTCAAGGTATCGGAGAAGGCCGAGCCCCACTGTGGCCCCTCTGAGACTCTGTGCCATGTCTCTCAAGTTGCAGAGCATTTTCCCAGCACTAGGCCTCTTTGGGGTCTTGACTCTACTGTGGTGCCCTTCTGGCTTGTGTGGTGAGTACAATGGTTATGGGTAAAAGAGGACAGTTTCTCCAAGGTATGAGAAAAATTCCTAATGAACAATTAATCAAATATCGTCAAATGGTGGTAGTTCACAAGATTTTTGAGAGAATAAAGTGACTATGTTATTAATAAAAATGAAGAATCTCAAAATGTCAAGGAAATTGTTCTAATTTAGATAGAGGCTGTTATTAGGTCTAAAACAAGTGTTCATATGCAAAAATCTTTGCAGAGCCGCTTTAGAAAGGAATAACCTTTAATTTTTAAATCAATTTCTTATATTTAAATAAATGTTCCTAAATGCTTAAGACACAATTATTTTCCAATTAAGTTAGTTATACCATCTACAATCTCAGTTACTAATTGATCAGAAAAAATTTCCATCCACAAAGCACATATATTGCCTGTTATCACAAATTCTGAGTGAATTTGCTGAAGTAAAATATAGAGCACTTTGTAAGCTATAAAGCCTTATACAAATGTAATAAGGCAGAAATTTAAATAATAATAATAATCAGTACTGCATTTATTTACTTTAAAAAAAGTGAAAGCTAAGGCCCAAAATGTGGCAAGGCAAAGATTAAAAAAAAAAAAAGTTTTCCTTTGCCTAGCAGCTTATTTTAAGGATAGTTATAAGATAATGCTGTCTGAATAGCCAAGGCCAAAGGAATAGGCTCCAAACACCCCCACTCCATTTTAGAACAAGGTTAAAGGAAAAAAAAAAAAAAGACAAATTCTTTTACCGTTACTCTTTTCCCAGGCTTCTTAAGCATCATTATGTTTTGCAAATGTCTGTATTTAGACAGTTTTTATTTTTCTTTCAATGCAGCTACAAGGTCACAAGCTATGCAAGGTCACAAGTTATGTTATGCTATAAATTATGTGACCTGTCACTGTATAATTAACTGCTTCTGTTTTGCTTTGGTAAGGCCGCTTATAAAAACACCGCTCTATCTTTGTTCAATGCTCAGCTTTTTGCATATAAATCCTCTGAGCCGGTACGTACCTAAAAATAAACAAATCCTCCTGTACTCCGTATTGGTCTCTCCGTTCCTCACTTTACCACAATGTTTTTGGCAACCACAAAGGGACTGGAGACGGCAGGCTTACTGTCTCCTTTGCCTCTGGGGGGTGGAGCCTGGGACTTGGGAAACCGGTGACCCCAGGTTCCACTGGGAGAACTGCAGCTTGGAGGGGAGATCAGCTCTCCGGTGACCTGGTGTCCCCTACCCAGCAGTGCAACGGAACCTGAAAGGAGCTACAGGACGATTTCTGAAACAGCACGCTTCAGGAACCGTGGTAAATTTTGGGGGCCCAAGGCAGGACCTTTCCTTTGGAAGGAAGGGGAGCCTGATCACCTCCCGGGGTGTGCCGAATAGTCTGACCCAGAGGGGCTGGGGGCGTTGGAAGTGGCTCATCAATTCAGATGAAACTCACACCCTGCCAACACAGGACAAGGGCGTGGCTCGCTAAGTCGTCTAGGAAACTGGAGGTGGCGAGAGTGGCTCACCACCCTAATTAGGAAACTAGAGGTGGCGAGAGTGGCTCACCACCCCAATTACAAACATGGGAACTGAAAGTGTGTGAATGGAGGGGCCTAATTAGCCTCAACAGTTTCGAAGTGGGGAGTCACAGATCTCTTAGCGTGAACTGTGTGCTCCAAGAAAGTGTGGGGCCAACTAAAATTAGTGTCAGTCTGCATATGGCTTATAGGAGCTGCGCTACAGTTCAGAGTTGTGGCGGGAATAGGGAACTCTCCAAAGTCAAGCAGCATCTAAAAGTCTCTCCGTTCCTCAGTTTACCGCAACAGTAACACATTGTTATTCAAATATAGGGAAGTTTTTACAAATGAATGAGAAATGTATGAGATTGCGAGAACTTGCCAGAACTGGTTGAAGAGCTGTTGTTACGGAAATTAATGATTGTTAGATTATTTAAATAGAATGTCCTTTTAGCAAAGTTGTAGTTTTCTCTGTCACTAGCCAACATTGTTTCTTATCTTGAGAGAACTAATTTTTATAACACGTTAAAATATTTATAAACATAATCCCTGAAACAGCTATCATGGCATCAAAAATGGAGGATTTGGATGTTTAGGAGGGAAATCTTGACCCCAAAATAATAGCTGGGTGCTCCTCTGAGAGCTGGTAGATCGTATAAAGGGTGGAAGCCATGCTTTTTTGATCATTGAGGAGGAAAGCATGATTTATTAAGGAAGCAACTGTATTTGGAAGATAATTCTTCACAACAGAAGCATGAAAACTATTGAGGGATGGTGTTACTTTAGGTAACAGTGTCAGTACAGGATAAAGAAGCCAACTCCACCTCTGAGTTCCCTTCTTATACTCTGAGGTAATGGAGGAAGACTTTCTCCAATCTGTCAACAAGTCTTTGAATTATTTCTCCATGTTCCTCCTTATTTTTTCCTTTCTCTTCTGATCCCCCAAATCTTCCCATTACTTCTGATCCCAACCCCCTGAAAGGGTGTTTAATGTCTTGTCAACCTGAGCCTCCCTTTCTGATCCTACCTCCCACTTCTCTTGCAACAGCCATCTGATGCCAGACTTGCCTATTGCCTCAGTATATTCTGCCTCTCCCATTTTTTCAATGACTCAACTTTACCCACCCTTGAGGATGTATCTCCCCTTATTCTGTGAAGTCTTCCCTTGATAATCCAGTCCTCTGTTCTGTCACCACCTTCTCCTATAGAACTCCTTTTCTGTCCGAATCTTCTGGCACTTGGGTGACTGGTTCTATGGTATGACTATTTACATGGCTATGGTTTAACTTTTCAAATACATTGCAAGTATGTCCCTTAATATTACCCAAAAAACCTAGCAAAGAGCTCTACGTATGTATTTATTTATTTATAAAAATTAAAAGCTGTGTTTCCTATTTCTATGGAGGTGTTTAATCTGAGGGTTAGGAAAGGCTGTGTGGAAGCTGTGGACTTATATACAGGTGAATTTCTATTCCTCGCCACAAAAACAAACATTTCCTTTGGACTGACTGTTGCTATGCTTTCTGAGCTCCCCTGAGTTGAAACTTTGGGAGAAGAGGTGAGAGAAACAATGTTTGACTTGAGCTAATCCTTGGCCTCCTGGGTGCTTCAGACTTGCTCTTTCTCTTGTATTTTGTGTGTGTGGAGGGGTGGGGATGGGGTCCTCTGCCTTCACTGCGAATCTGTTAACAATTCCCTGGGTGTGGTCAAACCCATCTCCGATCTGGTTGACCACTTGCTCTTTCCTATCTCCTTGATATCTGGTGACTCCTAGAGGTTTTGTTTTTGTTTTATTTTGTTTTTACTGAGGTCTTCCTCCCACCCTCATGGCTCTTTTAGACAGGCCTGAAGACAACTCCACCATGAATGACTTTCTCATGCATCTGATTTCTAATTCCCTGGAAGTACTCACCCATCCATTTTTCTGAATACCATCAGGAGTATAGGTCAATCTCAAAGCAGCAGAGATCTTTCATTTGTTCCCACTATCAGAGCCACTGGACAGCCCATCTTTTGCATTTTAGATTTCCCTGGCAGGAGTCCAACACTAATCCACTGTGTCCCCCTGTCCAAACTGAGAGGAGCCATATTAGGCTTTTTCAGTGGGCTTCTTAGAGTCCCTCTCTTAATGTGAAGGAAAAGTGCACCCACGCATTTTCCTCATGGAAGTGATGGAATGGGGCTCACAGGATAACAAAAGCTTCACTACAAAAAAAAAAAAAAAATCCTTCCCAAATATTATCCTTAAAATATCTTCTGTTCCTGTCATTTCATTGTTTTTGATTTAGGTGAGGGAGATAAGAGCTTTCTAACCGGTTCTGAGTCACCTACTTCGTCAGTGAGAGAGGGTTACTTGACTTTGCAAATAACAAGAATATTGTTTTTCAGCAAAACTTCCATTTTACTGCCTTTTAACTGCCAAAGCTGCCACATAAAGTACTTACCCAATGCTTGCTATAGAGAGCAGAAAATAGTAGTATTCTAAGAAGGAGCGATCGGTTTTGAACTGAGAGAAGCCTGAGTTTAATCCCTGAGTCTGATTCATGTCACTGGCACTTAGTAGCTGTGATCTTATGCAGAATAACTGACATCTCTAAGGTTGCGTTTCCTTTTCTGTAGAATAAATATATGATAAACATATATAAAATGCAAGTGGCTAAGAACTCAAAATATCATTCCTATTGAGAGCCATAGGCAACCACAGGCAGGAATGATCACCGTGTGCCAGGACTGCACGTGGGGAAAGGTAGAGAGCATTGTAGTAGGGCAAATGGCAGAAGAAAAGTCACAGAAGTGAGAATGCACATGGCTTAATAGGGGAACACTGAACAGGTGAGAGTGCCCGAGAACAGTGCACACATGGAGGAGTATTACTTGGTGAGGATGGAATCCATGAGAAAGGAGCCAGCAGTTTTAACTTGCTTTTTAGCAAATAAGTTGGAAACAGCTTTAACTTAGATCCAGTCCTAACAGGAAATCCTCCCTTAGTGTGGTGCTTTATCAACATACTCAGTGCTCTAAATTTATTAAATTGCACTAAATCTTGTCTGCAAAACTTTTGGCACTATAGGTCATTCCTGTTCTGATAGGCTAACTGAACAACTCAACATTGCATATTTCTTTCTTTTTTTTTGAGGTGGAGCCTTGCTCTGTCGCCCAGGCTGGAGTGCAGTGGCATGATCTCAGTTCACTACAACCTCCACCTCCCAGGTTCAAGCAATTCTCGTGCCTCGGTCTCCTGAGTAGCTGGATTATGGGCGTGCTCCACCACACTAATTTTTGTATTTTTAGTAGAGACGGGGTTTTGCCATGTTGGCCATGCTGGTCTCGAACTCCTGACCTCAAGTGATCTGCCTGCCTCAACTTCCTAAAGTGCTCTTTGCATATTTCTTACTTCCAAATATGCCATTGTTTTGCATTGTTTCAACAAACCTCTATCCAAAAATTGCAAAATGACAAAACATTCTCTTTGTGGAGGGGGTGGTATTTGGAAGAGGTGGGGACTCATCTGGATTCATTCACTCTCTACCCATTTTCTTTTTTCTTTTTTATTTATTTATTTATTTTTATTTTTTTCTCTACCCATTTTCAAAGATAATCAACTCTTTTTTAAAAAGCTTATTAGAATATATCACACATGTAGAAAAGTATACAAAGTGAAAATGTACAGCAATATGATTCATCAAAAATCAAACACTTAATGAAAATCTCACCCAGGTAGAGATGTAGGACATTGCCAGCCCCCAGAAGTCCCATGGGGGGCCCTCCCATTTACCACTTCATCCTTCTTCAAATGTAGCCATCATCCGGACTTGAAGAGTAATCATTTCCTCATTTTATTTACACTTGTTCTGTAGCTTAGTTTTGAATTTTTAAAAGCTTTAAAAATGGAATAGAATTATACATTAATGGTCTATTGGCTTTTGCTCAATGTATTTGTGAGATTCACCCATTTTTTTGTAAATAGTATCTCATTCATTTTTATTGCTGTATAGTACTCCATCAGTTGAATGGATTATAATTTACTTACCTATTCTAGAGTTGATGGATTTTTAGGCTCTTTCATGTTTGGGCACATTACAAATAATGTTGCTCAAAACATTTCTGAGCTTGTCTTTTAGTGTACATGTTTGTGTATTTCCGCCAAGAAAATACCCAAGATTTTAATTGCCAGGTTCTAGGAGATAACCACAAATGTTTTTGGAAGTGGTTGTACCAATTTATATTTCCTTAGGTAGTTCATGAAAACTTTGGTATGATAATACTTTTCAATTGTAGACATTCTGTGGTGAGTGTGTAGTGATTTCTCATTGTGGCTTTTATTTGTATTTCCTGATGACCCATGGGAATAAGCAGCTATTAATATGTCTGTTGAAAATTTGTAGAGCCCCTTCATAGAAGCATGTATTCAAGACTCTCGGCCGTTTTTAAATTGCACTGTCTGCTTTTTGAAAATTAATTTGTGGTCTTTTTATTTAGCCTCATGATTACTGAATATGATTCTGTTTTGGAGTAACTTCCTGTGGCTAAATTAATGCTTTTGTACCCAAAAGTCCATGAACAGTGTAAAAGTTTACGGATTTTGTCAAGGAGATGAAATGTACATCAGCAGTACAATAAGTTAATGACCTAGTTCTGTGTAACGAGAAGGGTCGCTCACTGAATTGTTCATTAAATGAAACTCTAACTCATTCTCCTCTACCTTCTCTCTCACCATTCAAGTTTGCAGAATGGTTCCTCCCATTGGCCATGGGTCCTATGGAGATGCGAGATCATTTTTATTCTCCACTACTCTGGTGCACTATCACTGTGATGATGGATATGTTCTAATTGGAGAGGCTGAAGTCACCTGCAGAAATTCACATTGGTCAGCTCCAGCCCTTCAATGTAAAGGTTAACTCCGACCTTACTGAGGGCCTTTGCTAAGAAGGTAAAGCCTCTGTGAAAAGTCAAACGAGAGTCTTCTCCTAGACAGAGGCAGCACTTAGAAAGGTACACTTTATTTATTTATTCAATTTATGTAAATAATATATACACATGGTACAATATTTTAATAGCATGAATGATCACAGTTTATCACTCTTGAACACTACTTTTTATCAATGTATCTTTCCAAAGGTCATCTGGAAGGCCACTTTTTGCTTAAATAAAAGTTTTAATTTAAATATAACATACTACAACACTATGTCCAAATCTTAGGTGTAGAGGACCACGTGCTCGCAAACGAGATGTTCCCGATAGTTATGCTCTTGCAAACAAAGCATGACGTTTCTTCTCTGCAAACAGGAAGAACAAAAGAGTCAGCCGCAAACAGCAGACTCTGGGAACTGGTTAATGCTTAAGCATCTTGAGAATTCAGAAAGTTAGGGAAAGGTCAGAAAAACAACTCATGACATAAAAACAACTCGTGTCTTGTGACGTGGTAAAATTCCACAAGCGTGTATAAAATAAAGCAGAGCGTGCTGCTCGGGGTGGCTGCCACGTTTGTCTTGTCCTGTGTTGTCTTGTGTGTTCATTCCTTTGTTTAGGAAACACGCGGACCCCAACACTTAGGTGTACAGGTCAATAAATGATCACAAATTGAACCCACCATGACAAACTACCACTCAAGTCAAGAAGCATCACCACTACCAGCATCCCAGAAGTGTTCCGTGTGCCCTCTCCCAGTGACTCCCCAACTCTCCTTCCCAACTGGTCTCACCTCTAGCATCACAGACTAGTTTTATCAACATTTTAGCATTATATTTAGGTTGGTGCAAAAGTCATTGCGGTTTTTACCATTACTTTTAATATAAAGGAAATCATGTATGTATTCTTTTGTGCCTGTCTTCTTCACTCAGTATTATGTTTTTGAAAATCATCTATGTGTTCTTGCATGGGGTGATAGCTTATTTATTTTCGTTGTTGTATAATCTTTGGATAAACATAACACATTTTATGTATCTTATAAAAGTAGGATTTTCATGTTATAGGCTATCATGAACAGTGCTCTTATGAACATTCTTGCACATGATTCTTGATACAAACGTGCAAATATTTCTATTGGGAATAAACTTAAAAGTGGGATTACTATTTCATAGAGTATGCATATATTCATCTCTTTTTGTTTTTTTTTTTTTTTTGAGACAAGTTCTCATTTTGTCACCCAGGCTGAAGTGTAGTGGCATGATTATAGCTCACTGTAACCTCCAACTCCTGGGTTCAAGGGATCTTTCTGCCTCAGCTTCCTAAGTAGCCGGGACTACAAGCATGCACCACCATACCTGGTTAATTTTTTAAGTTTTTTGTAGAGATAGGGTCTTTCTTTGTTGCCCAGGCTGGTCTTGAACTCCCGGGCTCAAGTGATCCTCCTTTACCTGCCTCGGCCTCCCAAAGTGTGGGATTACAGATGTGAGCCACCACGCCACCCAGCCATATATTCATCTTTAGTAGATAATGCCAAATTTTGTTCAAAGGTGATTGCAACAATTTAAATTTCCACGGGCAGTGTATGAGTGTTCAAATTTTGATAAATAGAAGTTATAAATTCTAATTTAGTTCTATTTATAATTTTTTTCCTTGATGTTGGCACCTTTCATATCCTGTTTAAGAAATATTTGCCTGCAGCAAGATCACAAAAAATATTTCCTTATGTTATTTTCCAGAGCTTTGTTGTTTTAACCTTTCACATGAGTATCTCCAAATCCCTTGGAATTCCTGTGTGTTTATGGTGGAAAGTAGTGGTTAAAGTTTGTTCTTCTCCAATGGCTATTCAATTAACCATATACCACTTATTTAATAAACTATAGTTTCCACACAACTCTACAGTGTGACCTTCGTTATAATTCAGGTGTCTGTGTATACAGGGTTCTGTTAGTGGACTTAGAGATACAATTTTTAATTTGAGAGTGTCAGTGAGGATTTGGCAAAATTTTAGTGGGCATCTACTTAAGTTTAAGTGAGGAATCCTATGGGTAAATTCGCAACATACTTCAAGTATTTGATGTCTCCATTAGAACCTCATGTGTGCTCCCACCTTCTCATAATGAAGTTGACCTGATAGGAGATTTTTGGTCAACCAAAAGGATAGGGTCAACCTTTTTTTTTTTTTTTTTTTTAACTAATCTATTAATAGCAACTCAAGGAGCTAATTCCCCACCACTGCCTCCATTTAACACAGCAAAATATTAAGAATATGAGAATAAAAATTACATACTTAGGACCATGAAAAGATCAAGGTTTGGAGATACTGTACTAATTTTGAAAACTCTGACTCTAGGACCACAGTGCCTAGGTTTACATCATAATCATGCCACCCAAAGGCTATGCAATATTAGACAAGTCACACAAACTATCTGTACCTAATTTTTCTCTTTAGCAAAATCGAGGTAATAATGTTTTGCATTAGTACTTACGTTGACATGTAGTATGTGTAATAACATTATTAGCCTTATTATTAATCTTATTGTTATAATCATAAATAAATGGAGGTAAAGAACAACTCTCAGCATCCCATCCAGGTATAATTTATCAGTGTTTCATAACTCTCAATATTCTTACTATTATAAAATCTTATTCTGAGAATCATACTCACTGTACAGTACCAAGTGGGGGGATGGTGCTAAACCATTCACGAGAACTCCACCCTCATGGTCCAATCACCTCCCACCAGGCCCTACCTCCAACACTGGGGGTTACAAAAGTGGCACACATTTCAGGGCATCCTATCCCATTCTAAAAATGATAGTCTCCTCCAAAGCACTGTCCTAGCCAACACCAATGAGATGTGACTTTTGGCAGGATTTATTTCGGACACATCACTTACAGAATTAGCACCGTCACCTTCTAAGCACTTTGGTGTGCTTGTTAAGGCAAGCTCAAGAAGGACCACACCCCCAGATAGGAAGGTCTCATAGATCCAGCTGACCTGATCCCCAGCCTTATACTGTCTACAAGAAATGCCATGCTTTTGCTTCATTTCAGATGCGCCCATCAGAACTGTCCCTCCTGTTGCCCCTAAGGAGGCCCCCTGGGTGTTGTCTGCAGTGCTGTTCCTTCCCTGCTTCACCAGCTACTGATTGCTGCCTGACAGCCAAGGGAGAACACTTTGCTGAGACCCTAGTTTCTTTGGGATTTTATTCATCCGTCCTGAGGAGGGTTTTGATATTCCAATTTTGTGGTCATCAGTGATACATCCAGAAAAAATCTTACATCTTCGGATTTAGTTTGGAGAGAAGCCTCTCGAAAACGATTGCTTTATTTCATTTAGTAACCTCTGAAGGTTGTGAGTCAGTGCTTGCGGGTAGAAAACTCATGCAGTGTCTCCCACACCCAGAGGATTCGAAAATGACCCTGGAGGTGTATAAGCTGTCTCTGGAGATTAAACGACCGGAACACGCATGAAACTTGAAGAGGAACAACACCAGTTAGAAACCAGTACATCGATTTTTCCTTCCCTTTCCCCACAAAACAGAGAAACAGTTACATTTCTCTCTTTAGCAATTCTATGTTTCTCAAGTACTATTATTTCCTGGGGAAACATATCTGTGTTTAAGAGAATTCACTAATATTCTTAGTGGCACTGATCATATGAAACAATTCATAATTTTTGTCTTAGTTCAGTTTAAGTTCCTGTTTCCTGGATTTGGTGGACTGGCTGAATAAATAATTACCTACCAAAAATCAAATTATCTTTGTTTTCACTGTGATTTCTGAGTAATGAAAAATTAGGGCTCTCTGCAAGTCATTCTCTGATGTTTCTCTGATTAACTTACTTTTCTACTTTATTGTGTATGTTGTCCTCAAAAAACACATACTTGCGTCCTTTTTTTTTTTTTTTTTTTTT
>NW_012100254.1:328917-330956 GCF_000951045.1 Mandrillus leucophaeus | reverse complement strand
TTCTCAAAATTGCAGTCACACAGGAGGTTGCAGAGCAGACTTTAACTAAATTTTTGGGTTAACAGAGAGATATATGACTGGCAATGCCAGACTGGACCTTCACATTGTCATCCAAAAGACCAGCAGGATGGCTAAGTAGTAGAAAAGAGAGATTTATTGGTGATAACAGTTTGCAAACTGTGAAGAAATAGTATCTGTCATGGACTGAAGGTGATCTCTCTTCAAAGAAGGAAAGAGTAGGTTGGGGTTTATGTCTGACAGGGTCCATATTACATAATAGAGTCATATACACTCAGTAGGTGATATGGTTTGGATGTGTGTCCCCACCAAATTTCATGTTGAATTGTAATCCCCAGTGTTGGAGGTGGGGCCTGGTGGGAGGTGATTGGATCATGGGGGTGAAGTTCTCGTGAATGGTTTAGCACCATCCCTCCACTTGGTAATGTATAGTGAGTGAGTTCTCAAGAGATCTAGTTGTTTAAAAGTGTATAGCACCTCCCGACTCTCTCTTCCCCTTGTTCCTGCCATGTAAGAGGCCTGCTCCCCCTGTGCCTTCTGCCATGACTAAAAACTCCCTGTGGCTCCCCAGAAGCAGATACTGCCATGCTTTCTGTACAGCCTGCAGAACCATAAGCCAATTAAACCTCTTTTCTTTATAAACTACCCAGTCTCAGGTATTTCTTTATAGCAGTGAGAGTACAAACTAATACAGTCAGTTTGGGGGCAAAGCTATACCTATTTATGAGCAGGTTGAGCACATGTGCAATGGGTAAATGCATATGTAACATACACCCCATGTTCACTTTGGAGTATTAGCATTGAAAGGATGTGGGAACTTGTCTCTTTACATTAAAAGGTGTACTATAGGACACCAAATTTGTGTGCCGTGTCTTTGTGGGATGATACAAATTTTCTGGAATCAGTGGTGATGGTTGCATAATCTTATGAATTGTATACTTTAAAATGGTGAACTCTATGGTATGTCAATAATATCTCAAAAAAGAAAGACACTGAGACATGCTGAATTGTGTCCCACTCCGAAATTCATATGTTGTTGAAGTCTTAACCCCCAGTACATCAGAATGTAACCATATTTGAAGATAAGGTCTTTAAAGAGGTAATGAAGCTAAGATGTGGTTTTAAAATTATACCTTAATGCAATCTGGCTGGTGTCCTCAGAAGAAAAGAGGAAATTTGGACACAGAGAGAAAAACCAGACATGTGGACATGCAGAGTAAAGATCATGTAATAGCACAGCCAGAAGATGGCCGTCTGCAAGCCAAGGAGAGAGGCATGAAAGAAAACAAGCATGCTCACACCTTGATCCCAGACTCCCTGCCCCAGAACTGTGAGAATAAAAAAACAACAAAACTCTATTGTTTAATCTCCCTAGGTCTTTGATATTTTGTCATGGCAGCCCTAGAACACTAATATGGACACCAGTAAGAGAGTGAAAGGCAAGCTACAATCTCGAAAGCACTATTTGCAAAACTCATGTCAAACTAAGGGCTTGTGCCCCCCAAATATAAAGAACTTTTACAAATAAATTTGAAAAGATAATCAACCCACCAAGAGAATGGGAAAAGACCTGAAGAACCTTCACAAAAAAATGATATCCAATTGGTTTATAGCCATAAGAAAACTTGGTTAACTTCATTAGTCATTAGGTAAATTAAAATCAAACACAAAGTACAATTTCAGAATTCATACTCAGAAGAATAGCTAAAATGATAAAATATCAAGTATTAGTAAAAATGTATCCCAGCCGTAACTCTGAAAACCTGCTGGTGAAAGTATAAATTGGTCCAACTGCCTTACAAAATTCTTTGGCAACTAAACTGGACATATGTCTACTCTATGATCCAGCAATTCTACCCCTAGAGGTTACCTCTCAAAAATGCATCTATTGCAGCTAGAAACCATCATTCTCAGCAAACTATCGCAAGAGCAGAAAACCAAACACCGCATGTTCTCACTCATAGGTGGGAATTGAACAATGAGAACACTTGGACACAGGAAGGGGAACATCACACACTGGG
>NW_012100254.1:325434-327958 GCF_000951045.1 Mandrillus leucophaeus | reverse complement strand
TATTAACAAATGTCAAGAGGAGGCTCTGATGGATGGGGACATCAGATGCTTGGGTAAATCAAATCATTTGCATATTTAAAGATACAGAAATATGGAAGGATGTTATGAAGGTCTGGATACAGGCAGAGAGTCACATTTTCCAGGTTAGTTTCCAGGCAAGTTTCCAGCTTTCAAAATCTTCACAGCAGGTTCACAGTTGAGATGATTTTATCTGAATGATTGAGAGCCTCATGAGAACTTTGGAAGTGCAAATATTCCCTTCTAAGCATTGCCTTGTAAGACTGGAGCAATTCTAGACATGGGCTGCTTTTGATATAGGCTAAGCCAACTGAGCCGGGACAGGTGTGCCTCACTGATATACACAATGACTTCAGGTGTAATGACTCAGCATTACTGGCTGACATAGCCCACACCCAGTACATTCCTTACCTAACACGGGGTAGTTACTGTAACATTTCTTGACATCAGACTAACAGCCCGTTAAGGCCTACCCTATATTTATTCTCTGTACCTGAGTCATTATGTGTTTCTTAAATTGAACCATTGTCTTCAAGCCGGAAAACCACAGGTTTCTTCACGTCTTCTCTTTTCCTTATATCTAATCACTCATTTAATTCAGTTCCTTCTTCCTTTGAAATGTTTTCGAGAGAATGGAAAAATGTTCATGTTAGAATTGTGAGATAATTTCTACAATACAGATCTATTTTTAAAATTTCATTTACCCCAGTTCCAACTATTATTTGACCCAAAATGGATCTTTATCCAGTCCTTTGACTCTTGTACTTCCGTTATTCTTCACCTCTTGTTTTACCAAGAAGGGTTAGAAATCTTTCAAACAAGCACGTTCAAGAGAGATTTTGAAAAAGGCGATTGAGAGCCCATGCAAAGAAATGACTATAGCCTGGCCTAAAACACCGTCACTTCTGGACTACATGACCACAATAGGCTTCTGGCTTTAGGCTTCTTCTCTTGCCTCCTCGTAGCAGTCATGGAGAGCTCAAGTGTTTGTTCCTCTACTCAGAATTCTTGATTAGTTTTTTCTCAAAGACTAATTTTATACATTACTTTCTGACTTCTTTCATTTCTGTGGAGAAGTCAGCAGTTATTCAAAGAATTCCCTGTATGTAAGCACTGTCTTTTTCCTGGATGTTTGTAAGATTTTCTCTTTATTTTTGGTTTTCAGCAGTTTGACTATAATGTGCCTAGGCATGGTTTTCTTCATATTTGTTCAGCTTGAGTTTCACTGAACACCTTGAACCTGTAAATGTACCTCTTTTCCCAAGTTTGAGAAATCTATTTTTTCGGACAATTTTACTGCTTCATTCTCTTTTTCCTCTTATTGTGGAACTCCAATGACATGTTTATTCGGTCACTTGATATTGTCTTATAAGTCCTGAGGCTCTGTTTTTTATATAAATGTTTTGTTGTTCTCTACTTCAGATTGGATAATTTCTATTGATTTATCCTTAAGTTCATTGGCTCTTTCCTTTCATTTCCATTCAGCTGCCAAGTTCCTCCAGTGACATTTTTATTTCAGAGGGTAGGTTTTAGTTGTAGAATGTTGGTGCCTGTTTTGTTTTGTTTTGTTTTGTTTTGTTTTGTTTTGAGATGGAGTCTCGCTCCGTATAGCCCAGGCTGGAGTACAGTGGCGCAATCTCGGCTTACTGCAACATCTACCTCCCGAGTTCAAGTGATTCTCCAGACTCAGCCTCCAGAGTAATTGGGACTACAGGCGAATGCCACCATGCCTGGCTAATTTTTTGTATTTTTAGTAGATACAGGGTTTCACCGTGTTAGCCAGAATGGTCTGTATCTCCTGACCTCGTGATCCACCTGCCTCTCAAAGTGCTGGAATTACAGGTTGTGCCTGGCCGATGCTTTTTAATAGTTTATTTTTTACTGAGATTTCTTATCTTCCTATTCATTAGCAAGCATATATACCTTTACATCATTGAGCATATTTATAATGGCTGTTTTCAAATACTTGCCTGCTAATTCCAACATTTGGATCATCTTAGAGACAGTCGCCATTGACTTTCTTTTCCCTTAACTGGAGTTCAGATTTTCTAGTTTCTTCATATGTTCAGTAATTTTGAATTGTATCCTGGACGTTATTAATGGATTCTATTATATTCTCCCCCAAAAGAAAGGTTTTTTTGTTTGTACTATTTTTTTGTTTTTACTATTTTTTTGTTTTTCATTTAAACAGACATCTAACTTAATTATATCCAACCTGAAAACGCTCTCTCTCTGGAGCAACCCAAATCTCAGTTCAGTTCTTTTATCCTTAGCTGCTCTGTTTTATTTTTGGTGGGTAAGACAAAGTTTTATTGGATGCAAAAGGAAGAGAAGGGAAAAACAGGTAGTCTTGCTAGGCCAGAGTCTCTGCTAGAGTGTATCCCTACTGACCATTTTTGTTTTTTTGTTTTGTTTTGTTTTTTATTTTTTTATTATTATACTTTAAGTTCTAGGGTACATGTGCATAACATGCAGGTTTGTTACATATGTATACTTGTGCCATGTT
>NW_012100254.1:321905-322968 GCF_000951045.1 Mandrillus leucophaeus | reverse complement strand
TGGATGATTGACACATATAAAATCTAAATTGAATGTCATAGGAATTATGCCAAATAAAAAACATATAATCCAGAGAGTTTATATAGTATAAGCTTACATACTGTATCATTCCATTTATATAACATTGTTGAAAATGACAACATTTTAGATGTGAAAACCAGATTAGTGGTTGTCAGAAATAGAGGCGAGGGGGATGGGCATAAGGGAGGTGAGTGCAGTTATAAAAAGGCAATACAGGTAATCCTTGTGTTGATGGAATTGTTATGTATCTTGACTGTGATGGTGGATACACCAATCTACATATGTGATAAAACTGTATAGAATTGAATGCACGTGCAAACAAACATGAATACAAATAAAACGGGAAATTTGAATAATATCAGTGGATTATATCAATGTTAATATTTGTTTATTATTTCATAGCTATTAATTATTTCCTTTCATGATGACTTGGGGGGAAGGAAATAGTATCTCTGCTTTCTCGATATTAACCTCATTTCTTATCTTCTTTGTCTCTACCTAATTACCTAGTTTTCTGTGACAGTTATTTACATTATTTTAAAAGTACTAGATTTTAAATTAATGAGATTGAAGCCATAGTACAAAGTCTCCCAGTAAAGAAAAGCCAAGTACCTAATGGCCTCACTGCTGAATTCTACCACACATTTAAAGAAATGCTAATACCAATCATACTTAAATTATTCCAAAAAGTAGAGGACAGAATACTTCCAAATTCATTCTAGGTGGCCAAAATTACCTTGATACCAAACCCTGAAAGAGACACATAGGAAAGAAGAAAAAAGAAAACTACAGGTCAATAACTCCAATGACTATTGATGCAAAAATCCTGAACAAAATACTAGCAAATTGAATCCAACAATACATTAAAAAGATCATTCATCATGACCAAGTAGGATTTATTCCATGGATGGAATGATGATTCAACATGTGCAAATCAATCAGTGTGATACATCACATCAACAGAATGAAGGACAAAAACCATATGATCATTTCAATTGTTGCTGAAAAGGCACTTGATAAAATTCAACATCCCTTCATGATA
>NW_012100254.1:316575-318151 GCF_000951045.1 Mandrillus leucophaeus | reverse complement strand
CCAAAATTGACAAATGGGATCTAATTAAACTAAAGAGCTTCTGCACAGCAAAAGAAACTACCATCAGAGTGAACAGGCAACCTACAGAATGGGAGCTGCTCTGTTTTTAATCTGTCCTCCTCATGGGTGATTCAGAGATCAGCCAGAGATTTGGGCAGAGTTTATGCACAGGATGGGCTCTTCTCTTGGTTCTTTAATTTTTAGGACCCCCATAATTTTCTAGTGTCTGTTGCTGCCCAAAGCTCTGTTTTATTTTTTCAAACCAGAAAGACTTGGTTTTCTCTCAGAGTTTTAGCCATGCCACATCATGCCAACTTTGATATTCTCTGAGGCTAAAAGGCATAACAAATGGGAAGTTTGATCTATGGTGTTCCCTTCTTGTAAGACTTATTGCTCCTTTAGAATGTATCTGCTTTTGTTTACTTTCTGGTTCCTTAAGGTAGGATTGTTGTCATTGTTTTGTTCCCTATTTTATTCAGAGTTTAGAATTGCTATCTGTGGGAGGGTGGGACCAGTAGACACTTACACAGCTACACTGAAAATGGAAGTCTTCATCTTCTTACCCATATTCAGTCTTTTGAGCTTGCAGAACATGATGTTCTCTGTTCAGACAAAACTTTTCTCCTTGGTATTTTCATGGCTCACTCCCTCACTCAATTCAGGTCCTTACTCAAACGGAACTTATTCAGAGAAGCCTTCCTTGACCATATCGTCTAACGTGTGCTGCACATCCCACCTCAACATCTTACTACCCAGCACATTACTCTGTTATTTTTTGTCATACTACTTCTTTCCCTGACCTTTTATGTATTTATTTATCTGGTTTATATTTATTTTTCTCGCTAGACTGTAAGCTCCTTGAGTATGGTATTTTTTTGTCTGCTTTGGGTAGTGTGGCATTCCCAGCACATAGAATATTGCCTGGCTCATTGTAGGGGCTCAAGAGATACTTGTTCAATGATTAGCTCATATTAGATGCTTAAAAATACATCGACACACAAACATGTTCAACCAATTTCTATGAAGGTACAAATGTAAATCAAAGGAGAAAGGATAGCATTTTTTAGAACAACTGAACATCTACAGCAAATAAATAAATCTTGATGTAAACCTCATACTTTATATAAAAATTAACTCAAAATAAATCCTGGACTTAAATGTGGAACGTAAAACTAGAAAAAGAAAAAAACACAGGAGAAAAATCTATGGGATCTAAGAATTAAGTGTAAAGTATAAAACTACAGCACTTACAAAATCTTGGGATACAGGATAGGGGTAGGCAAAGATTGTTTAGACTTGACACCAAAAGCGCACTCCATTAAATGGAAAAATTGATAAATTGGATCTCATTAAAAGTACTCTGGGGTCAGGCGTGGTGGCTTACACCTGTAATCCCAGCACTTTGGGAGGATGAGGTGGGTGGATCACGAGGTCAGGAGTTCAAGACCAGCCTGGCCAAGATGGTGAAATCCTGTCTCTACTAAAAATACAAAAATTAGCTGGGTGTGATGGCACATGCCTGTAATCCCAGCTACTCGGGAGGCTGAGGTAGAGGATTGCTTAAATCCTGGGAGGC
>NW_012100254.1:259816-315259 GCF_000951045.1 Mandrillus leucophaeus | reverse complement strand
ATACTTTAAGATAATAAAAGTCATATATGACAGACCTACAACTAGTATCATATTAAATGGGGAAAAACTGAGAGCCTTCCCTGTAGGATCTGGAGCATGACAAGGACTCCCACTTTAACCACTGTAATTCAACATAGTACTGGAAGTCCTAGCTAGAGCAAGTAGACAAGAGAAAGACATAAAGGGCATCAAAATTGGAAAGGAAGACTGAAATTATAATGATTTGCAGATGATGTGATCTTATATTTGGAAAAATCTAAAGTCTCCACCAAAAATCTATTAGAACTGATAAATTCAGTAAAATTGCAGGATACAAAATTCACATACAAAAATCAGTAATATTTCCATATGCCAACAGTAAACAATCAAGCTGAGAAAGAAATAAAAAAGCAATTCCATTTACAATAGGCACAAATAAAATTAAATGCCTGGGAATTAACCTAAGAAGTGAAAGATCTTTACAATAAAAATTACAAAACACCGATAAAAAAATTGAAGAGGACATCAAAAAATGGAAACATATTCCATGCTCATGGACTAGAAGAATCAATATTTTTTAAAAGTTCATACTATCCAAAGCTATCAACAGATGCAGTGCAATTCCTATCAAAATACCAATGACATTCTTCATAGAAATAGAAAAAAACTATCCTAAAATTTATATGAAACCACAAAAGACCCAGAAGAGCCACAGCTATCCTAAGCAAAAAAAAAAAAAAAAAAAATTAGAGGAATCATATTACCTGATTTCAAATTATACTACAGAGTGAAGGTAACCCAAACAGCATGGTACTGGCATAAAAACAGACACATAAACCAACGGAACAGGAAAGAGAACCCAGAAACAAATCCACAGACTTACAGTGAACTCATTTTCAACAAAGGTGCCAAGAACATACACTGGGGAAGACAGTTTTGTCAGTAAATGGTGGTGGAAAAACTGGATATCCATTTGCAGAAGAATGAAACTAGACCCCTATCTTTCACCATATACAATGATCAAATAGAAATGGATTAAAAACTTAAATCTGAGACCTCAAATTATTTCACTGCAAGCAAACATTGGGGAAAATCTTCAGGACATTGGTCTGGGCAAAAATTTCTTGAGTAATACCCAAAAAGAACAGGCAACCGAAGCGAAAATGGACAAATGAGATCACATTAAGTTAAAAACCTTCTGCACAGCAAAGAAAACAGACAAGCCACAGAATGGGAGAAAGTATTTGCAAACTACCCATCTGCCAAGGGATTAATAACTAGAATATATAAGGAGCTCAAACAACTCTACAGGAAAAAAATTTCATAATCTGATAAAAAGATGGGCAAAAAGGTTTGAATAGACATTTCTCAAAAGAAGATATACGAATGGTAAACAGGCATATGAAAAGGTACTCAACATTACAAATCATCAGAAAAATGTGAATCAAAACTACAATGAGCTATCATCTCCAGTGAAAATGACTTTTATCCAAAAGACAGGCTGGTGAGGATGTAGAGAAAAGGGAACCCTAGTACACTGTGGGTGGGAATGCAGATTAGCACAACCACCATGGAGAATGCTTTGGAGGTTCCTCTAAAAATAGAGCTACCATATGATCCAGCAATCCCGCTGATGGGTATATACCCCAAAGAAAGGAAATCAGTATATTGAAGAGATATCTGTACTCCCATATATGCTTTTTTGCAGCCCTGTTCACAATATCCAAGATTTGGAAAGAACCTAAGTGCCTATCAACAGATGAATGGATCTATTGAAATGAGGCACATATACACAATAAGTATTACTCAACTGTAAACAAGAATAAGATCCTATTATTTGCAACAACCTGGATAGAACTGGGGGTCATTATATTAAGTGAAATAAGCCAGGCACAGAAAGTCAAACATCACATGTTCTCACTTCTTTGTGGAATTTAAAAACCAAAACAATTGAACTCATGCAGAGAGAGAGTATATCAGGATGATTACCAGAGGCTGGGAAGGGAATTGGGGGTGAGCTGGTGGGGGATGTGGGGATGGTTAATGGGTCCAAAAAAATAGAATGAATGAATGAATAAGACCTAGTATTTGATATCACTACAGAGTGACTATAGTCAATAATAATGTAATTAGACATTTAAAAAGAATGAAAAGTGTATAATTGGATTGTCACAAAAAGGATAAACGCTTGAGGGGATGGACACCCCATTCTCCATGATGCAATTATTACATATTGCATGCCTGTATCAAAACACTTCATGTTCCCTATAAATAAATATACCTACTATGTACCCACAAAAATAAAATAATTCCAAAAATTTTTAAAAAGCAAGAAAGGTAAAAGCACTAGGTTTTAGTGGAAAGCACAGATTTGATTCAGATTACTGAACCGAATAAGTGGCTAAAACTTTACAGATAATAAGTGGCTGAACCACTTATTTGTGTACAGACAGGCCTGACAAAATTGCTCAAACGATATTTGAGTGGGACATTCCTTATTGTTTTCCTGATTTACCTAAGTCACCTGATGCGTCACACTTGGTGCCATTCTGATCTGTTAAAAGAGGGAAATGTGGTGCCTGAAGCACTGAAAACATGCGGGAGATGGTGATAAGAAGGCTCAGGTAATGCGGCTCAGCCACTTATTATCTGTAAAGTTTTGGCCAAATGTACCTAAACTTTTTTGAAAAGGGGATTTAAAAAACCATAAGGCTGTCATAAGACTAAATGCAATTATTTATGGAAAGTGCTGAGAACATAGAGGTGCCTAATAGATAAAAGAGTTGTCTAACGAATGCTCTAAATTCCTTGTTTTTTCTAACTAATAATCAATTATTGTCTTAGATTCTCTTTCTAAAGTTAAGTCAATTCATGACGAACTTATGTGCTTTCCTTTCTTTTCAGGGAGGTTGAAATTTAATCATGCTGTAATAAATGTTACATCTTAATTTACTTAGTTACTTCTGGTAAATGAGAGCTAAGTGCTTTGGATTTTGAACTCCTGTAACAGTCTTTGCAGTTGAACTAGGTAGGCAGGTCATTTTCAGGTCTTTCCCAAAACTCATCTTCTTGTAGTAAAAATCAGCATATTATTATTATGATTCAAGTATTATTTCCCATGAAATATAATTATGCACATAAACAGCTGATCTTTTACTGCTTTTTTTCAAAGACATGACACCAGGCTGAGTGTGCCTTTTGGCTGATTGAAAACCATGCAAGTATTCTTCAGGTCTGATGGAATCTTGCTGTCTGCATATGTTTCCACTGCATCCACATGCTCCTGCATGCTTTTCAGTGCTTCAGGCACCGCGTTTCCCTCTTTTAACAGACCAGAATGGCACCAAAGTGTGACTCATTAGGTGACTTAGGTAAATCAGGAAAACCAAAAAGGAATGTCCTACTCAAATATTGTCTGAGCAATTTTGTCACGCCTGTTTGTATTCTTGAGGCTTTTTTTCCCCCCGTATTTCTCTTGCCCCCTCAGGCTTTAAAACTTTTGGAAGGAAATGTAACTTCCTCATCACTTTTGGTTTTGTTTTTTAATTTCATCCTTCTGTTGGCAGTTCAAACTCATAACTGGAGCTACAGCTTGTCCTAAGTAGGCAGTGCTGCTCAGGATGGCTTTTCTCTTACGCTGTAATTTCCTGATTCGAGTGGATCTCACGTTCACACTTATCACACTCGAGGTTTGCTTTAAGGGTGACTGAGCCTGCCCACTCTGAACCAAAGTCCCTTTCTTCCGTCCCTTATTGGTTTTGTCACTCAAAAATGAATTACTTACATTCCTAGATAACAATTTCTTTTAAGTACGGCTCTTATCTTGTAAGGAAAAGATTAGGGTTCTATTGCTAAATGCCTTCAGAATTCCACAAGTTTACTTACTCCTTGCATCAGAACCCCTGATGCTAAAATGGAAGTTTTGAGTGTCCTTTGACTCAGCTGATTCTGGGAACCCCTATTCCACCCTCTTCCCCTGAGCTCCTTCTTAATGCAGAGTTTGGTCTTGACCTGACTTTGCCCCAGGATATAGCTGCTACTGACTATTACACAGCTGGACTCCAGTTTGGCAGAGGCCGCTGCTAGTTCTCTCTCTTTCCTTTAGTTGTTTCTAGGTGGAACCTGTGACCTTTGGGCTTCTGTCAGTGCAGGTCAACATGTACCATGAGGCCTGCATCAGGGAGCAAACCACTCTCCCATCTCCGTATCTCATGCCTGTCCAGCCTACACCATGAGCAAGGCATTCCTAGTGCACAGGGCCTCAGGAAAGCCTGGGTAAAGTGCACAGTCAATGAGGGGAAGGTAGTTTAGATCAATCAATTACAAAGGCATTTATTCCATGTTAGGAATTTTAAAAGTATGGTCAAACTATAGTAATTTATACCAATTTGTGGGAGGCATAATAAATTATTTTATTAATGTTACTTGCTTATTAACAAATTAATTATTTTATTAATGATATAATAAATTGTTTATTAATTTCCATTTTATTTAAGGAAGGGTTAACTACAATTTTTTTAAGTTTTAATACTTTTAAGTATATGCTAATACCATTACTAGGGGATTTAAAAAAACTTGGTTTGTATATATTCCTGGGGATCTACTCTAGTAAACAGATAAAGATGAATTGTAAGCAACTTTGCTTCCTTACATATGAATATAAATATAAAAGTGCTTAAAATTTCTTTACCTCTTAATGAGTTCATTAATGCCTGCTGTATTTTTGTTTAATAATTGGTTGTCACCTTTTACCATCCAGAAAGCAAAAATGAAATTGTTATTGTTGTCATAAATTCTGAGAAAACTAACTAGAACCTACACTTATAAGGTATGTGTATAACAGTTCTCTGTAAACCATAAAACATTACATAAATACAATGTTTTATTTTTGCAGTTTGGTAATTTTCATTATTCAAGTACTTAAATTTTTTTTCTTAAAATTGTTTTTTGTTTGTTTGTTTGTTTGTTTGTTTTGAGACGGAGTCTCACTCTGTCACCCAGGCTGGAGTGCAGTGGCATGATCTTGGCTCACTGCAAGCTCCACCTCCAGGGTTCGCACCATTCTCCTGCCTCAGCCTCCTGAGTAGCTGGGACTACAGGTGCCCGCCACCAAACCCAGCTAATTTTTTTGTATTTTTACTAGAGACGGGATTTCACTGTGTTAGCCAGGATGGTCTTGGTCTCCTGACCTCGTGATCTGCCCGCCTTGACCTACCAAAGTGCTGGGATTACAGGCGTGAGTCACCGCAAATTGTTTTCTATAAATGCAGAACACAGGGTATTGTTGAGGTTGGTAGGAGGGGAAGTGCTTGCAGATTCTGAGTTTGTGCAGTTCTTGCAAGTTTTCACAGGGCAATGTCTCTTTATCACAAAACACTTCTCAAATAACTTCAGTTAAAAAAAAAAGTCTCCTCTGTTGCTGACTTTATGTCTAAAGGTCCTTCATGCCCCTCAAGTAACACAGGAAGCAAGTTGTAAAGAACACGGACCGTGTAGAGCAAAACCACACTGACTGTTTCTCACTAGCTGTGTGACTTTGGGCAAGTAGCTTTACCTCTCTGTGGTTCTGTTTTGTCATTTGTAAAATGAGGATAATAATAAGCCTATCTCATGTGCTTGTTGGGGGATTTTATATTTGTTAAATGGTTAAAACATTACCTGAAAAATTATAGTAAGCATTTATACATACATTTTTATTTATTTGTTTATTTAGAGGCAGGGTCTCCCTACGTTACCCACCCAGGCTAGAGTGCAGTGGTGGGATCTCGGCTCATTGCAACCTCTGCCTCCCAGGTTTAAGTGAGTCTCATGCCTCAGCCTCCCAAGTAGCTGGGATTACAGGCAAGTGCCACCATACTGAGTAATTTTTGTATTTTTAGTAGAGACAATGTTTCACCATGTTGGCAAGGCTGGTCTTCAACTCCTGGCCTCAAGTGATCTGCCTGCTTTGGCCTCCCAAAGTGCTAGGATTACAGGCTTGAGTCACTGCACCCGGCCTCTGTTTTTTAAATATTTTAAACATTGAAAGAAACAGTTCTATAGAAGATGAGAAGTCGATTCTGCTTCCTCCAAATACTTACATACCCACTTTCCTTAATTCTCAGTCACGTGGTATTGTGAGGGGGGCATCCCCACTTTGTGAATTATGCCACGTTATTTTATTGGCAATGACATTGATTGGGAAGCATAAAAGTCTTCCAATAAATTCCTTTAGTTCTGTGCTGTTTTCTTTAATGAATCAGAAAAAAACACCCTCTTTCCCTCTCTCTCTCTCTCCGTCTCTTCCTCTCCTTCTCCCCTCTGCCCTCTGTCTCTCTCACTGTCCAAGGTTGCAATTTGCTTCCCCAGATTACACACTGACACTATGAAAATATTAGGAAATTCCTCACTCAGCACTGTAGTGTAGTGTGAATGCAAGAAAGGATATGCTCTGACTGGAGCAGCTAAAATCTGCAGGTTTGCAGATTGTTCATCTCCAGCTTCTCAATGCAACGGGAATCCAAGCTCCCCAGCCAAAATAGTGCTGAGCAGCTAGCCCCTACAGAGTGACTCAGAAGTGACTTTGAGGGAAGCGTTCCTCCCAGCCAGAGGCATTTGCCATGGGTCAGTGCTTGAGTCTGAGTGAGGTGGGTCATGGTTCAATTTCAAATATCCAAGAAATAGCACCATTACTCCCCAGTTTATATGTAGCCCAAAACCTTTCATGAGATAGTTGACCTATGGGGTTGACCCCCACTGTTGGTCAAATGACTGTTATGACAGACTAAGCAAAATATTTCTTAAAAGGTTATTTACATTATTTTACTCAGAACAATTCCAGGAGCTAAGTCATTATCGCTGCTTTTATTTTATGCAGGGGAAAACCGAGGCAAGAAGAGAAGTCCTGTTGTATAGAAAAAGAGAGCTCAGAATCTGTAATTAGATGCCCTGGGTACACACCTTGGCTCTGTGTCTTAAAAGGTACTGTGTGATTCAGCTTCTCCATGCCTCAGTTTCCTTATCTCTACAGCAAATATGCCCATACAGGGTTGCTGAAGGCTTACATGAAATAATGCATGTAATGTGCTTGACATGTAGGCTGACCTCTAGCAAGTGTTCAGTAAATATCAGCTAGTAAATACCAACTACCACTCAGCTAGTGGTAATGCTGGTTGACGTGATGGGGTGGTGGTAGCAGCGGTATCAAGAGTAGTTGAGAAAGAAAAGGTAGAATTCAGCAAGATTTCTTATCCCTTTTATTATTTATCAGTGTCCAAATGTGTTTTCTCTGAGATTCACAGGATGCTAAGGTAATATGTTTTGACCACAGCTCTGTACCTAAAACCATAAACATTAAATGCAGAGCTGTCTGTGGAGAAGAATCAGTATATCAGCCTTGAAACTGTCATCACCCAATATGACCCTGGCTATTGGATGTTTGGCTCCCAGAGTGTTTTTGCTCAGAGAACAAATCTTGAAGTCTGGATATGTCCAAGTGCAAGACGATGAATAATATGCATTCAATGAATTTTATATATGATACCTCAAAATAAATGATAGGAAAATGGGATGGTTCATAAAATGGGAAAAGTAGTAATATCTCCTAAAGGATAGTCTCAGTTATTGGGTTTAATTTATTAGGTGTTTACAGGTACTGGCTCTTTCTACCTTGAAGCATTGTGATAAATCTGTGGTGGTAGCAAAATTTATTGCGGTTGTTTTATAGGAGGTCAGCAGAGTCTTATTAACCAGTTGACCTGGCCCTTGGCCTCAGTATTTCTCTATTATCTGATGTGTTTTTCTGGTGAATAGTAGAACTGGATCCCCCTGCAGCTTAAGCTTCCTTTTTGCTTGTGCTGATACTGATTATTGCCTAAGAACAGATATGGATTCAGCTCTCAGGGAAATATTTTGCTAGGATCGAAAGTATTTTTCTGGAGTTTCCTGCCCATCCATTCCGGGGTCATTCCTCACCTTCTAATCCTCCTGTAACACACCTTCCTGAAAGGCTTTGATTTCTCCTTCTCCTTCCCTTTCTCTTCTCTTTCCCTTCCCTTTCCCTTCCCTTCCTTTCCTTTTCCTCTTTCAGAAAGTCTCTGAAGGCTGTGACATAGTCATGGCAGGCAAAACCCTCTTACATCATCTCCCAAGTCGCAGGGTCTCAACAGTGGCCCTAGAGTTACATAAACTGTCTCTACAGATTGAAAAACTGAAGCAAGAGAGAGACAAGGAGAAAACCGTTTAAATATACTATACCTCTGTTCCCAAGAAGATGGAGAAAAGATTTGCTTTTTTATACAATTCTTGAGAGAAAACCTCAGTTTATCAACTCCACTTAAATATCATTATTTATGGCAATAAATAACTTTGGCAAAACTTGCTAATATACCTGTGACCTTAGACTGTGAAATTATTAATTTATATCAGTATAATTCAGCTGAAGATTTTACTTTTCTGAATTTGGCAGGCTAACTGAAATAAATAATTTCCTAATAAAATCAGTTTGTCCTAATTTTCATATGCGTGTCTATGTCATATAATGTCAGTGCTCTGTACAAGTTCACTACCTAAAGTTTTTCTTTTCCATTTTATTATATCTTAGTGGTTGTGAAGGGTGATGAGTTACATAACAGTGTTTGTGTGATTCTTTCTCTTTCTAGACATCAGTGCAGAGTTTAGTAAATCATATTCCTTAGTTCATAAGAGGCTATTATCCTTGGTCAAGGTAAAAGCCCTTCTCTGCTTTTTTCCCTTATCTCTTAACTGCCATTCCCCATTTTCCTCTCTCCACCCCCATACGTACCTACTCTAATGTGTGTGATACATGTTGTTTAGTGTGCACACAGATTGTTAATGTGTATGTGCTTTTCACCTGGCTTGCTCCCAAGTACTACATAGTATTCTAAAACATGAATCCTCCATATTTTGTTATCCATTCCCCTTGTGATGAACACCTAGGTTGCCTCCAGTTTCCCTTTATTATAAAAGACTTTGTGATGAGTATACTTGTATATGTCTCTTTATAAAACTGCTTGAGGTTTTCTGTTGTATATATACCCTAGAAAGTAGATGCAGTATCAATTTATTTTGCTGTGTAGAAGAGTTATTTTGTCTCCATTCTCACACATACAGGATTACTTACCTTACTAATTTTTAATATTCTAATTTCTTATCATCATTTTAATATCTGTAAAATCTGTAGTGATGCCACTTTTCTCCTTTTCTCATTCCTAAGATTAATAATTTACATCTCTCTCTTTTTGCTTCCCACTCAGTCTATCTACAGGTTTTATAAATATTTTTTGATTTCTTAAAGAATTAGCTTTTTGTTTTATTGATTTGCTCTACTGTTTTTCTTTGCTATTTAATTGCTTTCTGCACGGATCTTTATTTCTTCTGATTACTTTGGGTTTAATTGGCTCTTGTTTCTAATTTCTTAAGATGGAAACCAAGGTAATTGACTTAGGCCTTTGTTTCCTTTCCAATAAAGCACTTTACTGCCATAAATTTCTCTCCGAGAACTGCCATGTGGCATTCCGCAAACTTTAATATGTTGTACTTTCAATTTCATTCACTTCAAAATACATTCCAAATTCCTTTTCAGTAAAAAAATAGTTGTTTTATGTTATGGTATTTTGGTATCGTTTTGCAGCAATGCCAAACAAAACTTCCTTCTATTTTGCTTGCAATTTGACAGGCTAAGGTGGAGAAAGGACTGTAATGGTACCCAAATTATCAGCCCAGGGAGTCTTGCAGGGCTCATTATATGAGAAACAGGTTCAACTTACAGAGAACCGATCTAGGCTTTGACATGTGAAATAGTTAACTTTTTATTGTTTTGTTGAGGTGAAAGTAAATGTGGCCTTTGTGGTAGAATGTAAGAAAAGTTGGCAGAAATCTTCTAGGAAGAGATGAAGGCAGGGTAGCCACCTAATACATCCTTTCTAGGGACTGGGAGTCAGACACATGGGCATAGACCCAAACTCAGAACTTGAGTGAGGATAGAAAGGAGTGTGAGAGAGGCTTGTTTTCCTAATGCTGCTACAGATCCTCTGATGTTAGGGAGTTTCTCTCTTATGTGAGTCAGGGAGGGGTTCCAAAGGTTAGAAGGAGGACTTACTCCGCAGTTGTAATGAATCAGACCAAACAAGGAAGCAGAAAACAAGACAGGTATCTGGGATTTTCCATGCAATGCCCCAGAAAACTGTTCAGAGTGGGGGCAATATGGCAAATGAGGGTATGTTTCAAAAGAACTTTTATAGTTGCCTTATTCCAGTTTCTCTGAAAGCCATTTGTATAATAGATATGTTGGGGTAAAAAATCCTTTTTCAGAAGAAGGTAGCAATGGATAGAGAAATTTTTTCTCAGGAAAAGTCAATCACAGAAGATGTGGACAGCAAGGGTCATACAAGGCTCATATACCTGCCAAGCCCTGGGGGAGGAAATGAATGAGGGACCTCACAGGATGCCTTCAGCAGCTGCACAGCATGTGATGTGGTCCTACCCTCCGTGTGCATTAACTGGGAGGAACTAAGTTTGTTGTCATGGCAAACAATCCCCAAATCTCAGTGGCTTTAAAGATAAAGCTTTATTGGCCGGGTGCGGTGGCTCAGGCCTGTAATCCCAGCACTTCGGGAGGCCAAGGCAGGCAGATCACAAGGTCAGGAGATCGAGACCATCCTGGCTAACATGGTGAAACCCCGTCTCTACTAAAAATACAAAAAATTAGCTGGGTGTGGTGGTGGGCACTTGTAGTCCCAGCTGCTCGGTTGGCTGAGGCAGGAGAATGGCATGAGCCCCAGAGGCGGAGTTTGCAGTGAGCCGATATCGCGCCACTGCACTCCAGCCTGGGTGACAGAGTCAGACTCCATCTCAAAAAATAAAAATTTTTTAAAAAATTAAATAAAAATAAATAAATAAATAAAGCTTTATTTCCTGTTAACACTACATGTTATCTTGGGTTGCTGGGGAGCTGGGTTGGGATCTGCCCTGGGACCCACAGAGCCTCTGCTTCATGGGGAAGGAGTATGACAATCCCATGGCTCTTCATAACTTTACATTTTACTGCCAAAAGCAAATCACTTTAAGGGAGCTATAAAGGGAAGAGGGAAGAGCAACCCTATCACGTGCCTGGAAGGAGAAGAAACAGAATCATTGAGGAACCACACTAATGACTAACACACCGCAACTACAGAGATTTCCAGCAAAACCTACATAATCACATCTCCTCATTACTTTTGGATTTCTTGTGATTAGCAGTCAAGGACAGTTGCTCAGCTAATCAGCACAGGGAGAAGAGCCTATTGTAACAGACAATAAAGGAACATATAAGACATAGATATAGGAACCTAGACAGGGGGAGTCAAAAGGATGTTAGGACAGGGGATGCAGCTGAGAGGGCATGGCCAAGTTGATTTGTAATAACAAACTTAAGACAACCCAAACATTTACCAATAGGGGACTGGTTTAAATACGATGTGCTTGCAAACACTGGAATTTACTAACCCACCAAGTGTTCACAGAGAACCTACTCTGTGCCAGGCACTGAGCATAGTGCTGTGAACAACAAAAAGTCACTAAATGAAATGCAATCATTAAAAAGGATGAGGTATATTTGCATGTACTGATGTGGGAAGATATCTAAAATGTATAAAATGAAAAATGCTTGTTTCAGAACAGCATGTATCATATGATCCCATTTGTGTAAGAAATTCTTACATATCTAAGTATACTATTTACATAATCTCATAGTGATTATCTCTGGGGTATGTATTTGAAGAATGGTTAGGAAGGCCAAGAATTTATTTGACACTTTATAATCTTGTGTTCTATTTGTAACCTGAGCATGTTTATACATATAACATAGATGATATATAATGTAATAATAGGAATTTTAATGTTTATCTTTGGAATAATAGAAAACAGTAGTATAATTTGAATAATCTTTTAAAAATAACAATGATATATTTGGCTGCTAAAGAAAGGAAGGACAGAGTATGCAGTAGCTGGAGCAGGACATCAAGTTAAGGGATAAGTTGACTACAATAGATAGGACAGTTGGGATGGGGAGACTGGGAGGCAAGAGTAACTAGTGTATGTTTTTCCTGACAAAGCCATAGAGGATGAGATTTGGGGCTGAGTTGGGAGAAAATAACCTCAGACTGGATGATGAACATCTCAATTTCATAGGAGGGGGAAAAAGGAAAGAATGGGTATGGGGGCTCTCCGGCTATATAACAGGCATCCTTTATAATGGCTTCTGTTTCCCACTGAGCTAGAAATAAGAGCACTTCCTCAGAGAGAGGGAAAAAATAGGAAACTTTGCATTTCAAGAAAGGTAGACAAGGGTTGAAAATGTAGTAAATATGAAAACAACCTTACTAAATAAATTTAAAATTTTCAAAGAGTCAGAGTTGAGGACCCTGATGAAGTTGTTAACCACAAATTTATAGTGGTACCAATCTGCTTAATTTTTTGGGTATTTTTCTAGAGTCCTGCTAACATGAAACAGCAGATTCCTGATTCATTTAAGGCTGCGATTTTATTAGGTGGGTATAATGAAGAGTCATAAGGGGCAAAGAAGTTTAAAATATTGATAAACGGCTAAAATGGTGCCTCATTGCCCCTCAGTTGGGAAGGGAAGAAAAGAAATGAAAAGAAGAGGGGTTGGTGGATGGTGATGTTGAAGAAAATGTGTTTGATGGCAGGGGACTGTCAAGAAGGAACAAACTTGAAAGACAAAAGGGTGTGGTCACAGAGTGTGGTATATGAATATTTTATTCTTCAGTTGGAACAGCCCTGGGTAATGACAAAGTACAGGATGACCATTGGAGAGGTGCTAAGTGAGCAGGAGGATGTCATTGGAGATGTAGGGCTCAAGGGACTGAAAGGCCAGGCCCTGGCTGGGGTCAGGTCCTGACCACATGTCTACCAGTTAGGAAGCCAGGTCAAGAAGCAGGAATGAAGACCCAGTGATGACAGCGAAGGGCAGGAATATTTGTCAAGGCATAATTCAGGTGTTCCTGAGTCCCCTGGCCATCCTTCTACTCTTTATCTCCATGAGTTCAATTGTTTTAATTTTTAGCTCCCAGAAATAAGTGAGAACATGAAACATTTGTCTTTCTGTGTCTGTCTTATTTCACTTAATATAGTGACCTTCAGTTCCATCCATGTTGCTGTGCAAATAACAGGATCTCATTCTTTGAAGAGACTGATTTCTTTTCTTTTGGGTATGTGCCCAGCGGGGTGTTGCTGGATGGTATAGTAGCACTATTTTTAGATTTCTGAGGAACCTCCAAGCTGTTCTTCAAGTGGTTGTGCCAATTTACATTCTCATCAACAGCATATGAGGGTTTCCTTTTCTCCACATCCGAGCCAGCATTTGTTATTGGCTGATTTTCAGATAAAAGCCATTTTAGTTGGGATGAGATGATATTTCATTGTGGTTTTGATTTGCATTTCTCTGATAATGATATTAAGCACTTTTTCATATACTGTTTGCCATTTGTAGGTCTTCTTTCAAGAAATGTCTGTTTAGATCTTTTGCCCTTAAGTCAGATTATTTCATTTTTTCCTGTAGAGTTGTTTGAGCTCCTTATAGATTCTGCTTACTAATCCCTTGTCAGATGGGTAATCTGCAAATATTTTCTCCCATTCTGTGGGTTGTCTCTTCACTTTGTTGATTGTCTCCTCTGCTGTACAAAAGCTTTTTAATGTAATGTGATCCCATTTGTCCATTTTGCTTTGGTTGACTGCACTTCTGGGGTATTACTCAAGAAATCTTCGCCCACTCCGATGTCCTGAAGTTTTTGGAGTGTTTTCTTCTAGTAGTTTAATAGTTTGAAGTCTTAGATTTAAGTTTTTAATCCATTTTCATTTGATTTTCTTAATATTGTGAGAGACAGGGGTCTAGTATTGTTCTTCTGCAAGTAGATATCGAGTTGCCCAGCACCATTTTTTAAGACTGGTTTTTCCCTAATATATGTTCTTGGCACCTTTATTAAAAGTGAGTTCACTGTAGATGTATAGATTTATTTCCTAGTTCTCGATTCTATTCCATTGGTCTATGTGTCTGTTTTTATGCCACCACCATGCAGTTTTGGTTACTATAGCTCTGCAGTATAATTTGAAGTCAGGTAATGTGATGCCTGCTGTTTTGTTCTTTTTGCTCAAGATGGCTTTGACTCTTCTGGGTCTTTTGTGGTTCTATATAAACTTTATGATTTTTTTCTAATTCTGTTAAGAATGTCATTGGTATTTTGATAGAGATTGCATTGAATCTGTCAATTTCTTTGGATAGTGTAGACATTTAAACAATATTGATTTTTCTAATCCATAAACATGGAATATCTTTCCAATTTTCGATGTCTTCTTCCATTTCTTTCATCAATGTTTTATAGTTTTCATTATAGAGATCTTTTGCTTCTTTGGTTCAGTTTAATTCCTAGGTATTTATTTGCAGCTATTGTAAATTTGATTACTTTCTTGATTTCTTTTTCAGAATGTTTGCTGTTGGCATATAAAAATGCTACTGATTTTTTAATGTTGATTTTGTATCCTACAACTTTACTGAATGTGTTTATCAGTTCTAATGGTTTTTTTGGTGGAGGCTTTAGATTTTACCAAATATAAGATCATATCATCTGCAAACAACAATTAGTTGACTCCTTCTTTTCCAGTTTGAATCCTTTTTATTTATTTCTCTTGTATGATTGCTCTGGCTGGGACTTCCAGTACTATGATGAATTACAGTGGTGAAAGTGGGCATCCTTCTCTTGTTCCAGATCTTAGAGGAAAGGCTTTCAGTTTTTCCCCTTTTAGTATGGTACTAGCTATGTGTCTGTCATATGTCAGCTTTCACTGCATTGGAGTATATTGTTTCTACACCCAGTTTTTTGAAGGTTTTTATCAAGAAGTGATGTTGAATTTCATCAGTATCAACTGAAATGTTCATATGGTTTTTATTCTTAGTCCTGTTGATATGATGTATCACATTGATTAATTTCCATATGTTGACCCATTCTTGCATCCCTGAATAAATTTCAGTGGTCATGATGAATATACTTTTTAATGTGTTGTTGGACTCAGCTTGCTTATATTTTGTTGAGGATTTTTGCATCAATGTTCAGCAGAGATATTGGCCTGTAGTTTTCTTTTTTGATGTATCCTTATCTGGTTTTGGAATCAGGGTAATACTGGACTCAGAGAATAAGTGTAAAAGTATTGCCTTCTCCTTTTTTTTTTGGAATGGTTTGAAAGTAGAATTAGTATTAGCCCTTTGTATTAGTCCATTCTCACGCTGTTAATAAAGACATAGCTGAGACTGGGTAATTTATAAAGGAAAGAGGTTTAATTGACTCACAGCTCTGAATAGCCAGGAAGGCCTCAAGAAACTTACAATTACGGCAGAAGGGGAAGCAAACATGTCCTTCTTCACATGGTGGCAGGAAGGAGAAGTGCTGAGCAAAGGGCTAAAAGCCCCTTATAAAACTATCATATCTCATAAGAACTCACTCACTATCATGAGAACAGCATGGGGGAGCTGCCCCCATGATTAAATTACCTCCCACTGGGTCCCTCCCACTACATGTGAGAATTATAGAACTACAGTTCAAGAGGGGATTTGGGTGGGTACACAGCCAAACCATATTATTCTGCCTCTGTCTCCTCCCAAGTCTCATGTCCTCACATTTCAAAACACAATCATGCTTTTCCAACAGTCCCCCAAAGTCCTAGCTCATTCCATCATTAACCCAAAAGTCCAAGTCCAAAGTCTCATCTGAGACAATGCAAGTCTCTTCCAACTATGAGCCTGTAAAATCGAAAGCAAGTTAGTTACTTCCTTGATACAATGGGGTACAGGCATTGGATAAATAAATCCATTTCAAATAGAAGAAATTGGCCAAAACCAAGGGGTTATAGGCCCCATGCAAGTCTGAAATCTAATAGGGCAGTCATTAAACCTTCAAGTTCCAAAATGACCTCCTTTAACTCTATATCTCACATTCAGGTCATGCTGATGCAAGAGATGTGCTCCCATGGCCTTGGGCAGCTCTGCCCCTGTGGCTTTGTAGGGTACAGCCCCCCTCCTGGTTGCTTTCACAGGCTGGTGCTGAGTGCCTGTGGCTTTTCCAGGCACATGACACAATCTGTCAGTGGATCTACTATTCTGGGGTCTGGAGAACAATGGCCCTCTTCTCACAGCTCTACTATGCAGTGCCCCAGTGGGGACTCTGTGTGGGGCTCCAACCACACATTTCCCTTCCACAGTGTGCTAGTAGAGGTTTTCCATGAGTGCTTTGCCCCTGTAGCAAACTTCTGCCTGGACATCCAGGTAGGCGTTTCCATACATCCTCTGACATCTAGGTGAAGGTTCCCGAACCTCAATTCTTGACTTCTGTGCACCCACAGTCTCAATAACCACGTGGAATTTGCCAAGGCTTGAGGCTTGCACCCTCTGAAACAATGGCCAAAGCTGTACATTGGCCCCTTTCAGCCACAGCTGGAGCTGAAGAAGTTTGGATGCAGTTCACCATGTCCCAAGGCTGCACAGATCAGAGGGGCTCTGCGCCCAGCCCAGAAAACCATTTTTCCCTCTCTGTGAAGGTCTCTGACATGCCCTGAAGACATTTCTACCATTGTCTTGGTGGTTAACATTTGGATTCTCATTACTTAAGCAAATGTCTGCAGCTGGCTTGAATATCTCCCCAGAAAATGTTTTGTTTTTGCTTTTGTTTTTGTTTTCCTATTGCATTGTCAGGCTGCAAATTTTCCAAACTTTTATGCTGTACTTCCTCTTGAATGCCTTGCTGCTTAGAAATTTCTTCTGTCAGATACACTAAATCATCACTCTCAAGTTCAAAGTTCCACAGATACTTAGGACAGTGGCAAAATGCTGCCAGTCTGTTTGCTAACACATAACAAGAGTCACCTTTGCTCCAGTTCCCAACAAGTTCCTCATCTCCATCTGAGACTACCTCAGCCTAGACTTCATTGTCCATATCACTATCAGCATTTTGGGCAAAGTCATTCAACAAGTCTCTAGGAAATTCCAAACTTTCCCACATCTTCCTGTCTTCTGACCCCTCCAAGCCTCTTGGAAGTCCCGAACTTTCCCACATTTTCCTGGCTTTTTTATGAGCCTCCCAAATTGTACCAACACCTGCCTGTTACACAGTTCCAAACTCTCGTCCACATTTTTGAGTATCTTTATAGGAGAGACCTACTATCTGTGGTACCAATTTACTGTATTAGTCTATTCTCACATTGTTAATAAAGACATATCCGAGAATGGGTAATTTATAAAAAAAAGAGTTTTAATTTACTCACAGTTTAGCATGGGTGGGGAGGCCTCAGGAAACTTACAATCATGGCAGAAGGGGATGCAAATATACCCTTCTTTACGTGGCAGCAGGAAAGAGAACTGCTGAGCAAAGAGGGGAAATCCCCTTATAAAACCATCAGATCTTGTGAGAACTCACTATCATGAGAACAGCATGGGGGAACTACCCCATCATTAAATTACCTCTTGCTGTGTCCCTCCCATGACATGTGGGGATTATGGGAACTACTATTGAAGATGAGATTTGGGTGGGAGTGGGGACACTTATTGTTATAAACTTTCCTCTTAATACCACTTTTGCTGCATTCTATGTTTTTGTCTTGCAATCTATTTTGTCTGATATGAGTATAGCTACTGTTGCTCTTTTTTGGTTTCCATCAACATAGAACATCTTTTTCCATGCCCTTATTTTCAGTCTATATGTGTCTTTTTAGGTGAAATGGGTTTCTTGTATGCAACAGATTGTTGAATACTGTTTTTTTTTTCATCCATTCTGGTACTCTGACTTTTTACTGGAGAGTTTAGTCCATTTATATTCAATGGTACTGTTGATAAGTAAGGACTTACTTCTGCCTTTTTAAAAATTTATTTTCTGGTTGTTTTGTGGACTTCTCTTTCTTTTTTCCTTCTTTTCTGTCTTCCTTTTAGTGAAGGTGATTTTCTCTGGTGGTATGATTTAATCTCCTGCTTTTTTGGTGCACAAGTTTTATTTTTTTATTATAGGTTGCCATGAGGCTTGCAAATACTATCTTATATCCCATTATGTTAAGTTGATAACATCTTAACACTGTTTGCATAAATTAACAAGCAAAAAGAAAACTAATAGAAACTCTATTTTTTGACTTTGTGCCCTGCTTTTTAACTTTGTATTGTTTCTATTTATATCTTATTGTACTATGTATTGAAAAGTTGTAGTTTTTATTTTTGATTGGTTCATCTTTTAGTCTTTCTACTTAAGATAAGACTTGTTTACATACCACAGTTACAGTGTTATCATACTGTGTTTTTCTGTGTACTTACTACTACTAGTGAGTTTTGTGCTTTCAGATGATTTCTTACTATTCATAATGTCCCTTTCTTTCTGGATGAAGTGTTCCCTCTAGGATTTCTTAAAGGACAGGCCTGGTGTTGATAAAATCCCTCAGCTTTTGTTTCTCTGGGAAAGTCTTTACATCTCTTCATGTTTGAAGGATATTTTTGCCAGATATACTATTCTAGGGTAAAAGTTGTTTTCCTTCAGCACTTTAAATATGTCATACCACTCTCCTCTGGCCTGTAAGGTTTTCACTGAAAAGTCTGCTGCCAGACATATTGGAGCTCCATTGCATATCATTTGTTTCTTTTCTCTTGCAGCTTTTAGGTTGCTTTCTTTATCCTTGACCTTTGGGAGTTTGATTATTAAATGCCTTCAGATAGTCTTCTTGATGCCTCGAGATAGTCTTCTTTGAGTTAAATCTGCTTGGTGTTCTATAACTTTCCTGTACTTTGATATTAGTATGTTTCTCTAGGCTTGAAAACTTCTCTATTCTTATCCCTTTGAATAAATGTCCCACCCTTATCTCTTTCTACCTCTTAAAGCCACTAGCTCTCAGATTTGCCCTTTTGAAGCTATTTTCTAGATCTTATAGGTGTGCTTTGTTTTTTTCTTTTTTTATTCTTCTCTGACTGTGTATTTTCACGTAGGCTGTCCACAAGCTCACTAATTCTTTCTTCTGCTTGATCTATTCTTCCATTAAAAGATTCTGATGCATTCTTCATTGTCAATTGCATTTTTCAACTCCAGATTTTCTTCCTAATTCTTTTTAATTGTTTTAATATCTTGGTTAAATTTATCTGACAGAATTCTGAATTCCTTCTTTGTGTTATCTGTAATTTCTTTGGGATTCCTCAAAACAGGTATTTTGAAAACTTTTTCTGAAAGGTCACATATCTCTGTTTCTCCAGAATCAGTCCCCAGTGCCTTACTTAGTTCACTTTGTAAAACCTTGTTTTTCTGGATGGTCTGGATGCTTGTGGATGTTTGTCAATTTCTGGGAATTTAAGAGTTAGGTTTTTATTGAAGTCTTTGCATTCTGGACTTGTTTGTGCCTGTCCTTGGGAAGGTTTTCCAGATATTCAAAAGGACTTGGGTGGTGTAATCTAAGCCATGTCTGCATTAGGGGTGACCCCAAATCCATTAATGCTATAGTTATTGCAGACTCAAAGGTACCACCTTGGTGGTCTTGAATAAGATCTGGAAGAGTCTGTGCATTATCTCTTTTCTTATATTCTCCCAAATGAACAGGGCCTCTCTCTTTCCGTGCTGAGCTGTCTGGAGCTGGGGTTGGGGTGACACAAGCACCTCTGTGGCCACCATCACTACTGTGCTGGGTCAGGCCTGAAGCCATCACAGCACTAAGTCTTGCCCAAGGCTCACTGTAATGACTACCTTTCTACTGCCTATTTTGGTGAAGGCTCTAGGGCTCTACAATCAGCAGGTGATGAATCCAGCCAGGTTTGTGTCCTTCTCTTCAGGGAAGCAAGTTTTTCATGCCCTTGGTAGGTATAGAGATGGCATTTGGGAGTCAGGGACTGGAGTTGAAAATGTTAGGAACCTACTTGGTATTCTATTGTCCTGCAGCTGAGCTGGCAGTCAAACCACAAGACATAGTCCTTCCCATTCTTCCCTCCCCTTTCTATAGGCAGAGGAGCTTCATTCCACAGCCACCACTACCACAGGCCCACAGCGAGTCCTGCCAGGCTACCACAAATGTTCACCAAAGGCGCAAGGGCTCTTCAGTTAGCTTGTGGTGAATGCCGCCAGGTCTGGGACTCACTCGTCAGGGAAGTGGGCTCCCCTTTGGTCCAGGAAATGTCCAGAAATACCATCAAAGAGCCAAGGCCTGGAAATAGGGACCCCCAAGAGCCTGCTTGATGGTTTACCCCCTGTGGTTGAGCTGGTATGTAATACACAAAACAAAGTCCCCTTTACTTTTCCTTCTGCTTTTCTCCAGCAGAAGGAGTGTCTCCTTAGCCACAACAGCTGGGAATGTGCTGGGTCTCTCTTGAAACCAGCATGTCTCAGAGTCTTACCCAAGGCCCCGAGTGTACTACCTGGGTCTCACTACTGGTTATTCAGGGCCCAAGGCTCTTTAGTCAGCAGGTGAGGAATCCTGCTGGAATTGGGTCCTTCCCTTCAAGGTAGCAGTTTCCCTTCTGACCCAGGGTATGTATGTCTAGAAATGTCATCCAGGAGCTAGAGCCTCTAGTGGGGGCTTCACAATTCTGACTGGTATCCTATCTTACTGTGTTTGAGCTGGTATCCAAGATGCAAGACAAAGTCGTTATTACTCTTTCCCTTCTTCTCCTCAAGCAAAAGCAAGAGGTCTCTTTTGGAGCCACGAGCTGTGCTGTCTGAGGTTTGGGGAGGGGTGGCATGAGCCCTGGCTGCCCTGGCTAATGTCTCAGTAGGTCACATGCCCCCCAATTCCACTGACTCTGAGCCCAGCTCAGAACTAAGACTTGCCTTGGAGTTGCAGTCCTTGTGGCCCAGACTGCATTTCAAGTTTATTTAGGCCTCAAAGCATTTTAGCCTGTGGTGGCGAAGCTTACTGGAACTCAAGTTCCAACTACTGGAATGGGCAATTCCCATCTGGTGAGGGCTCCTCAAACTGCTTCCTCTATAGGTGGGCATCTGCTGAGTTCAGCCTGATTTAGCTTTTTGCTGTGACAGGGGCGCACTGAGGTCAATGCAAAGTCTCACAATTGCTGCATTCTCCCTCTCCCAAGCACACCGATTCTCTCTGCCCCATATGGCCACTGCCAGGGGATAGGGGTGGTGGTGTCAGCAATTCAAGACTGTCTTTCCTATCCTCTTTGGTGCCTCTGTCAGCAATAGGAAGTTAAAACCAGGTACTGTGAGTGCTCACCTAGTTTTTGGTTCTCTTGAAGGTGCTTTTTTGTGCAGATAATGTTAAATTTGGTGTTTCTGTAGGAGGACAATCAGTGGAGATGTCTATTCAACTACCTTGCTCCTCCCCTCTTTCCAGTTCTAATTTTTAATTTTTTATTGCTATACAACAGTTGTACACATTTGGAGGTGCATGTAATATTTTGACACCTGTATAAAATGTGTAATTATTCATTCATTGTAATTGGGATATCTATCACCTTAGACATTTATCTTTGTGTTGAAAACATTACAGTTCTCTTCTAGCTGTTTTGAAATATACTGCAAATTATAGCTAACTATCAAACGCCAGAAATTACTCCTTCTATCAATTGTATTTTTGTATCCCTTAACCAACTTCTGTTCATCAATCTCCCCCTACTTCTCTTGCAATGTAATTTTTGACATTCCTGACTGTCATATCTAATCACTTCTAATCAGAATAACAATGACATTAAAAATGTCATTTAGGCTAGGCACAGTGGCTCACACCTGTAATCCCAGCATTCTGGGAGGCTGAGGCAGGCGGATCACCTGAGATCAGGAATTTAAGACCAGCCTGTACAACATGGTGAAACCCTGTTTCTACTAAAAGTACAAAAATTAGTTGGGCATGGTGGCGAGTGCCTGTAATCCCAGCTACTCAGGAGGCTGAAGCAGGAGAATTGCTTGAACCCAAGAGGCGGAGGTTGCAGTGAGCTGAGATAACCCCACTGCACTCCAGCCTGGGCGACAGGAGAGAGACTCCATCTAAAAAAAAAAAAAAGCCGTTCAGATTTAGAGTTACTAGTGAACCTTTTCAAAGAACATAGGTATATATTCTAGATGTGGCACAGAGTGAGAAGTCTCCTTATGTTCTTTATATTAAGATTCTGTCAGTTGATGAATAAATATACGATATTTGTATTACTATAAATATATCCTATATGTACACTACTATGATTAATGATGACTGTTAAAGCTATTTATTGTATGTGCAAGAAACACTTTTTAATATTTAAATAAATAGGAAAATGGTTTCAGTTAATATATCAATAGTGCATTATTTAGAGAACATTACGAAAAAACATAATTTTTCTGCCAACAAACATTTAATAAAATTAAATAATTGTACATGCATGTCAACATACAAATACCTGTAACATTTCTATACAATATCAAACTAGCTGAAAAAGAAGTCAAGAAACCATTTACAATTGCGACAAAAAAATTAAATACCTATGAATAAATGTAACCAAGGAGATGAAAGACATCTATAAGAAAAATTATAAAACACATTGATGGAAGAAATTGATGACACAAAGAATTGGAAAAACATCCCAAGCTCATGAATTGGAAGAATTAATATTGTTAAAATCACCATACTGCACAAAGTAATCTAAAGATTCAGTGAAACCCGAGCAAAAAATATCAATGATATTCTTCACAGGAATAGAAACAACACTCTAAAATTCACGTGGAACCAAAAAAGAGCCCTAGTAGCCAAAGCAATCCTGAGCAAAAAGAACAAAGCTTGAGGCATCATATTATCTGATTTCAAAATATAATACAACGTTATAGTAACCAAAACAGCATGGTGTTGGTGTAAAAATAGACCTGTGGAAGAGAATACAGAACACAGAAATAAAGCCACATATTTGCACCTAATTCATCTTTGACAAAGCTGACAAGAATTTACACTGGGAAAAAGACATCCTCTTTACTAAATGTTGCTGGGTAAACTGGATAGCCACAAGCAGAAGAATGAAACTGAAACCCTATCTCTCACCATATTAAAAGAATCAACTCAAAATGGATTAAAGACTTAAATGTAAGACAAAAATCTATAAAAATACTAAAAGAAAATCTAGGGAAAAGTCTCCTGGATATTGGCCTAGGCAAAGAATGTATAACCTCAAAGAACCTCAAAGCACAGGCAGCAAAAACAAAAATAGACAACTGGGATTTAATCTAACTAAAAAGCTTCTACACAGCAAAAGAAAAAATCAACAGAGTGAAGAGACAACCTGTAGAATGAGAGATAATATTTGCAAATTATTCATCCAACAGAGGACTAGTATCCAGAAAACACAAAAAACATCAATACAAAGAACACAAATACAAAGAACAGCAAAACCTCCCCAAAGAATCCCATTAAGAAATGGGAAAAGACGTGAATAAGCACTTATCAAAAGAAGACATACAAATGGACAAGGCATGGTGGCTCACGCTTGTAATCTCAGCACTTTGGGAGGCCAAGGCGGGCAGATCACCTGAGGCCAGGAGTTCGAGACCAGCCTGGCCAACATGGTGAAACCTGTCTCTACTAAAAATACAAAAATTAGCTGGGCGTGGTGGCAGGCACCTGTAATCCTAGCTAGTTGGGAGGCTGAGGCAGGAGAATCACTTGAACCCAGAAGGTGGAGGTTGCAGTGAGCCAAGATTGCACCACTGCACTCCAGCCTGGGCGACAAAGCAGGACTCCATCTAAAAAAAAAAAAAAAAAAAAAGATATACAAATGGCCAGCAGTTATATGAACAGCACTAAGCATCAGATAATGCAAAATTAAATGCAAATCAAAACCACAATGAGATATTAATATTATCTCACCCACTTTAAATGACTATTATGAAAAGTCAAAAAATAACAGATGTTGGCAAGGATGCAGAGAAAAGGGAAGGTTTTTTTTTTAACTTTTTGTATTCTTTTCTTTTTTAAATTATACTTTAAGTTCTAGGGTACAAGTGCACAGCGTGCAGGTTTGTTACATATGTATATATGTGCCATGTTGGTGTGCTGCACTCACTAACTCATCATTTACAGTAGGTATATCTCCTAATGCTATCCCTCCCCCTTCCTCCCTCCTCACAATAGGCCCTGATGTGTGATGCCCCCCTTCCTGTGTCCAAGTGATCTCATTGTTCAATTCCCATCTATGAGCGAGAACATGCGGTGTTTGGTTTTCTGTTCTTGAGATAGTTTGCTGAGAATGATTGTTTCCAGCTGCATCCATGTCCCTGCAAAGAACACGAACTCATCCTTTTTTATGGCTGCATAGTGTTCCATGGTATATGTGTGCCACATTTTCTTAATCCAGTCTGTCACTGATGGACATTTGGGTTGATTCCAAGTCTTTGCTATCGTGAATAATGCTGCAATAAACATACATGTGCATGTGTCTTTATAGCAGCATGATTTATAACCCTTTGGGTATATACTCAGTAATGGGATGGCTGGGTCAAATGGTACTTCTAGTTCTAGATCCTTGAGGAATTGCCACATTGTTTTCCACAATGGTTGAACTAGTTTACAGTCCCTGATTGAAATAGTTTACAGTCCCACCAACCGTGTAAAAGTGTTCCTATTTCTCCATATCCTCTCCAGCACCTGTTGTTTCCTGACTTTTTAATGATTGCCATTCTAACTGGTGTGAGATGGTATCTCACTGTGGTTTTGATTTGCATTTCTCTGATGGCCAGTGATGATGAGCATTTTTTCATGTGTCTGTTGGCTGTATGAATGTCTTCTTTTGAGAAGTGTCTGTTCATATCCTTTGCCCATTTTTTGATGGTTGTTTGTTTTTTTCTTGTAAATTTGTTTGAGTTCTTTGTAGGTTCTGGATATTAACCCTTTGTCAGATGAGTAGATTGCAAAAATTGTCTCCCATTCTGTAGGTTGCCTGTTCACTCTGATGGTAGTTTCTTTTACTGTGCAGAAACTCTTCAGTTTAATTAGATCCCATTTGTCAATTTTGGCTTTCATTGCCATTGCTTTTGGTGTTTTAGACATGAAGTCCTTGCCCATGCCTATGTCCTGAATGGTATTGCCTAGGCTTTCTTCTAGGGTTTTTATGGTTTTAGTTCTAACATTTAAGTCTCCAATCCATCTTGAATTAATTTTTGTGTAAGGAGTAAGGAAAGGATCCAGTTTCAGCTTTCTACTATGGCTAGCCAATTTTCCCAGCACCATTTATTAAATAGGGAATTCTTTCCCCATTTCTTGTTTTTGTCAGGTTTGTCAAAGGTCAGATGGCTGTAGATGTGTGGTATTATTTGTGAGGGCTCTGTTCTGTTCCATTGGTCTATATCTCTGTTTTGGTACTGGTACCATGCTGGTTTGGTTACTGTAGCCTTGTAGTGTAGTTTGAAGTCAGGTAGCGTGATGCCTCCAGCTTTGTTCTTTTGCCTTAGGATTGTCTTGGCAATGTGGGCTCTTTTTTGGTTCCATATGAACTTTAAAGCAGTGTTTTCCAATTCTGTGAAAAAACTCATTGGTAGCTTTTTTTTTTTTTTTTTTTTTAGATGGAGTCTTGCTCTGTCACCAGGCTGGAGTGCAGTGGTGCAATCTCAGCTCACTGCAACCTCAGCCTCCAGGGTTCAGGTGATTCCCCTGCCTCAGCCGCCGAAGTAACTGGAATTACAGACACGCGCCACCACACCTGGCTATTTTTTGTATTTTAGTAGAAATGGGGATTCACCATGTTGGCCAAGATGGTCTTGATCTCCTGACCTCATGATCGACCTGCCTGGGCCTCCCAAAGTGCTGTGATTACGGGCCTGAGCCACCATGCCCAGTTGAAAAGGGAACTCTTATACACTGCTGTTGGGAATGTAAATTAGTATAGCCATTATAAAAAACATTATAAAGATTTCTTAAAAAAAATTAAAACTAGAGCTACCATATGGTACAGCAATCCCACTATTGGGTATTTATCCAAAAGAAAGGAAATCAGTATACCAAAGGGATACCGGCACCCTCATATTTATTATAGCACTATTTGCAATAGCAAAGATATAGAATCAACCTAAGTGACCATCAACAGATGAATAAATGAATAAATAATATGTGGTGGCCAGGCACAGTGGCTCACACCTGTAATCTCAGCACTTTGGGATGCCAAGACTGGTGGATCACCTGAGTTTGGGAGTTCGAGACCAGCCAACATAGAGAAACCCTGTCTCTACTAAAAAATACAAAAATTAGCCTGGCGTGGTGGCACATGCCTGTAATCCCAGCTATTCGGGAGGCTGAGGCAGAAGAATTGCTTTAACCCAAGAGGCAGAAGTTGCAGTGAGCCAAGATCATGCCATTACACTCCAGCCTGGGCAACAAGAGCAAAATTCCATCTAAAAAAAAAAAAAGAATATGTGGCATATGTACACAATGGAATATTATCCAGCCAAAAAAAGAATGAAATCCTGTCCTTTACAGCAACACTGAATGGAGCTGGTGTTCATTATGTGAAGTGAAATGAGCCAGGCACAGAAAGACGAATGCTGCATGTTCTCTCACTCATAGGTGGAAACTAAAATGTTGAAGTCATGGAGGTAGAGAGTAGAACGATAGTTACTACACATTGGAAAAGGTCTGGGAGAAGAATATAGGGAGGTTGGTTAATGCGTACAAATATGCAGTTACGCAGTTAGACAGAAGGAAAAAGTTCTAGTGTTCCATAGCACAGTAGGGTGAGAACAGTTAACAATAATTTCATGTATATTTCAAAATAGCTAAAAGAGAAGATTTAAAATGTTCCCAACCCAAAGAAATGATAAATGTTTGAGGTGAGGGATATCCTAAATACCCTGATTTGATGATTACACATTGTATGCATGTATCAAAATATCACATGTATGCCATAAATATGTATAATTGTGTATTGTGATGGTTAATATTGGTGTCAACTCGATTGGATTGAAGGATGCCTAGATAGCTGGTAAAGTGTTGTTTCTGGGTGTGTCTGTAAGGGTATTGCCAGAGGAGATTGACATTTGAGCCAGTGGACTGGGAGAGGGAGACAAACTCTCAATGTGGGTGGACACCATCCAATCTGGCTACCAGAATGGCTAGAACACAGCAGGTGGAAGAAGGTGGGATAAGCTGGCTTGCGAACCTTCTGGCTTTTATCTTTCTCCCCTGCTGGATGCTTCCTTCAATTCCTCCTGCCCTTGGACATCAGACTCCAGGTTCTTTGGCCTTTGGACTCTTGGACTTACACCAGTGGTTTGCCAGGGTCTCTCCGGCCTTCAGCCACAGACTGAAGGCTGCACTATTGGCTTCCCTGCTTTTGAGGCTTTTGGACTCAGACTGAACAACTACTGGCTTCCTTCTTCCCCAGCTTGCAGAAGGCCTATCATGAGACTTCACCTTGTGATCATGTGAGTCAATTCTACTTAACCCATTTATGCCTGAGGTTGCAATTTTTTGTGTAAAAAATCAGACTTTGGCAATGACCTTGCGCTCAAGGATATAAATAACTCCCACATGCTTAGTGTTCCAATAATGGAACATTAGGCATATGTAAACTCCCTTCCAGATATACATATATCCTATTAGTTCTGTCCCTCTGGAGAACCCTGGCTAATATATGTATCAATAAAAGTATTACTTGTTAAAAATTAATTATACAACACAGAGTAATAGATTATATATCAAATTGATAATTTTTACAGAATTTTTTATATGCTGGCACTTGTATTAAACATAATGAGCTGAAATACCTGTATTTTACTTAATTTAGGCTACTATGCTTTTAGAAACAAGTTCTACAGGGATTCGTCAAAGCAGAATGGAAAAGAGAATGTCAAATATTACCTCAAAATATGACAAAGGAAAAACTTCCAAATCATATGTAACAATCATGATAAATTGTCATCAGTCTGAATATAATACATTATTGTAATATGTATAAAGAAATAAAGAAATTGTTAAGGAAAAATGAAGTCACAACTGAATATCTTGCTCTTCCTCTCACCTCAGTTGAAAGTGAGGGTTTACAGAATGTGGTAAACAAGTGGTATAGTAATCATAAAAACAATCAAGCAGCTGGCAGTGCTAATAAATTCCTGTTTTTGCATAAGAATGTCAAACTTTTAAAATTTGAATATTAAACTTTCATAATATATTTGTAATAATTATTAAACTCTTTTGGGTGAGACTTCTAATTTTCTTCCTGCAGCCTCCAAGTGCATTTCATGATACTATTGTAAGCCTCATCTTCTACTTTGAGAAAATATTATGCTTTAATACTTGGCCATCTGCTATTAGGACAAAATGTATATTTGGTGCACCTCTAGAGACCTTTTACTGAATGGTCACCTCTAACTTTAAACTTCAAGCTTTTCCAGGCATAGTTCATTCTACTTCCAGGGCCATCTTGCCACTAGTATAAATTCTCTTTCTGTGGCCCAATATTTACACCAAGATTCTTATATGTTTATATATTTAAGGGGTACAACATGGTCCTGGGATGTACATATACACAGTGAAATAACTACTACAGTCAAACAAATGTAAATATTCATCACTTTCCATAGTTATCTATGTGTGCTAAGAGCACCTAAAATCTATTCTGTTAGCAAATTTTCAGTATACAATACAATATTATTAACCATAGTCTTCATGCTGTGTTTTAGACCTCTAGACTTATCATCCAATTTAACTGCAAATTTGTACCCTTTGACATACTTCCATTTCCTCCGCCTCCTTACCCCTGGTAATCACTGTTCTACTCTCTGTTTTTATTTAAAACTCCTAGAAGAAAATATAGAAAGAGCTCTTTGATATTGGTCTTGAAAATGACTTTTGGCTATCACCCCAAAAGCACAGTGACAAAAGCAAAAATAAACGAGTAGGATTACATCAAACTAAAAAGCTTCTGCATAGCGAAAGAAATAACAAAATGAAAAGGCAGCCTGCAGGCAGCGAGAAAATATTTGCAAACCATATATCTGACAAAGGATTAATATCCAAACATATAAGGGACTCACACACCTCAATAGCAAAAAACCCTAAATAATTCAATTTAAAAATGGGCAAAGGAATGAAGTAGATATTTTTCCAAAGAGGGAATATGAATGGCCAACAGGTATATGAAAAGGTACTTAGTATCACTAGTCTTCAGGGAACTGCAAATCAAAACCACAATGAGATTATCACTTCACCCCTGTTAGGATGGCCATTATCAAAAAGTCAAGGAATAAGTGTTGGAGAGAATGTGGAGAAAAGAGAACTCTTAGACACTATTGGTGTGAATGTAAATTGGTAAAGACATTATAAAAAACAATATGGATTTTCCTCAAAAAATTGAAACTAAAACTACTATATGACCAGGCAATCCCTATGCTGGGTATATGTACCCAAAGGAAAGGAAATCAGCACTTTGTAGAAATATCAGTGCTTCCATGTTCACTGCAGCATTATTTATGATAGACAAGAAATGGAATCAACTTATGTGCCCATTAATGGATGAATGGATAAAGTAAATGTGATATATATACCCAATGGAATATTATTCAGGCTTAAAAAAGAGGGAAGTCCTGCCATTTGTAGCAACATGGAGAACCTGGTGGACATTATGCTAACTGAAATAAGGCAAGCAAAGAAAGACAAATACTGCATGATCTTACTTGTATGTGGCATCTAAAAAAGTCAAGATTCCCTTTAAAAGTCCTCTTCAATGCTCTCCACATCTGCGTTGACTGAAAATGTATCAAGTTGATCCTGAAATAACTCCTTCACTGCTTCCCAATATGCAGGCAATAAAAATTAGGTATCAACTCACCCACACAGTGTTTTTTCTGTATCATCTTTATCCTCTCACCCACAACACACCCATTTTATAAAGTACTGTTTTCATCCTTGACACCACACCAAACCAATGAACTAAACACTGCCAAAAACCTCAGCTTCTTGTAAATATGTGATAGATCTTTCTAGAAGATATTCAGAGCATTTTCTAAAAGGTCAAAAAATGGGATACAATGCAGGTTCCTTCAGTTCCTAAAACCCTGAAGAGAAGGGACCAAGTCAGAAAGCTCATGGGCTCACCTGCAGATACATGTGCATATGCAAAATGCCTAACTCTGGTGAGTCCAAAATAGTCTGCTCAATGGCTTCTGTTCATGCAGCACCCCGAGCCACAGGCTAAAACCAGGGTGAGGCAAGTGAGGTACTCACCTTGAGCGTAAACTGTTAGGGGGACATCAACAACTCGGTAACCAACATAAATAATATTTTAGTGTAATATTTTGAAAAATCAAAATTATTGGCCCTCAAATCATGATGAACAGTTCATGAAGGAATTGATGAAACTAATAAATAGAATTAGATATAATAAACATGAATTAATAACAAATTAAGTAACAAATTTATGGGGATTAATGAATATATATTGTAAATTACGGGTTGTAGGATAGGAAAGGAGGATTGAAAGGAAACACACACATACACACACACACACACACTAGGATTTCAAGCCTGCCTGAAAATGACATCATTATCAAGAGAATGGCCATCCAATTTGGGAGTAAATTGACAGTTTAGTTCTAGATCTATAAAGAAAAATAAAAGCAGCACTTAGAGAGTTTTATATCGAAAGGAAGAAGAAAAACAGGATGTTAATATGAGGGGGCGCCAAGTACTAGCAAAATTGATTTCAGGTTATAGAGTGTTTTAAAGTCAAGGGAAGGCAGTTAGTGATGATAGGTTATAATGGAGGGATGAAACACCCAAAGGAAGCCAAAGAGAAAGGAAGTAAGAGAGGTATTGTCACATAGTTACAGACATAGAAATAATAGGAGGAAAAAATATGGGTGGGGTTGCACTGAATGCATTCCACTTCTGTCAAGTAGGAGGGTGATCATCCAAGGGTGGATGCAGTGAGAGGGGCAGGGTTATAGCTTGAGTACAGCAAGAAATTATGACCCAGCCCTGTGGAATAAACAGGGGAATCATAAAAAATGCATAAGCTTTTTGGAATAAAGAGAGGACTCCTGAAAAATGCATAAGTCTTGGAAAGTAGATGAACTGCAAGAAAAAAAAGATGAAGAAAAAACAGGGGATTTCTATCACAATCCACCACCACCAAATGGACAAATATGTTTTATTTTTGTGGTCTGGGCTCTATAAAAGTTGTTTTCCTTCTACTCCTTCTTTCTCCCCTCTTCCACTATTTCCAATCCTTTTTTAGAAGGTACTCTATGATAGCAATCAGAACAGAGGACAGAATATGCCAAGCATTTGTGGGTGACTTTCCCTGTTGCTGTTTTCTGTAGCCCTGCTTTCCTATTTTAGACATTGACCACCACCCGTCAGTGCTGATTTCCTTCTGGGTGGCCACTGCTGACCTGGTGCATTTTGTTACAATGCTGCTCTGGTTATGATTCCCGCAGTTCCCATCTTGTTCTATGCAACTGCTTATCATAAGTCCTTCTCTGAGATCTCGAGTTCTCTCCACTCCGAATGAATAAACATTTATTTCCCCACAAAGTATCACATCTTTTATGTCCAATTTAGATAATCCAACCTCTAAGCCATCGTATCTCTTTTGATCCATAAAAAGGAGCCTTACTCTTTAAAAAGATCTGGTCCCTTCTGTCTATGACCAAATTCCCCAAGACAGTGAAGTCTGAGTGAGGGATGTTTGAATTAAACCACTCTGTCATACATGAGCTTTCCTCATGCCTGTGAGCAATGTTAAGGGTAGCCTTCATCCTTTTACGTAGATTACAAATGTAGGCATCCAGGAGCCTCATGAAGTCAAGACTCCCTCCTCTCTAGCTTGAATTCACATTCGACCATCCTTTGACCAACTTATTCTCTCTCTCTCTTTTTTTTGTTTTAACTTTTGTTTTAGGTTTAGGGGCACAGGTGCAGGTTTACTGTAGAGGTAAACTTGTGTCGTGGAGGTTTGTTGTACAGATTATTTTGTCACCCAGGTACTAAGCCTAGTACTAGTAGTTATTTTTTTCTGCTCCTCTCCCTCCTCCCAACTTCCACCCTGAAGTAAACCCCAGTGTCTGTTGTTCCCCTCTTTGTGTCAATGTGTTCTCATATTTCACTCCCAATTTTAAGGGAGAACATGCAGCATTTCATTGCTGTTCCTGTGTTAGTTTGCTAACGATAATGGCCTACAGCTCCACCCATGTTCCTGCAAAAGACATGATCTTGTTTTTTTTTATGGCTGCATAGTATTTCATGGTACATGTACCACATTTTCTTCTTCCAATCTGTCATTGATGGGCATTTAGGTTGATTCCATGTCTTTGCTACTGTGAATAGTGCTGCAATGAACATTCACATGCATGTGTCTTTATGGTATTAATAGTATGTTTTATATTCCTTTGGGCCTATACCCAGTAATGGGATCGCCGGGTCAAATAGTAGTTCTGTTTTTAGCTGTTTGAGGAGTCACCGTACTGTTTTCCACAATGGTTGAAATAATTTACATTTCCACCAACAGTGTATAAGCATTCCCTTTTCTCCACAATCTTGCCAGCATCTGTTATTTTTTGACGTTTTAATAATGACCATTCTGACTGGTGTGAGATGGTATCTCATTGTGGTTTTGATTTGCATTTCTCCAATAATCAGTGATAGTGGGCTTTTTTTATATGCTTGGGCAAATTTATTCTGAGTTTCCATTGATCTCTATTGGCATTTACCCCAAGGGACTAAACAGTCTGTCTTGGCACCCCAAATTTCCTGCGAAATATGTCAACCAGATTCCACTACAACTCCTGATACAAAAAATACTTTAAGCAACAACCAAAGTCTAATGGGAAAATGAATGTTAATTAGATATATTAAGGCACGCTAACTGCTATAACAAATAAGCCCTTAAATTTCAATAGTGTAATACAATAGAGGTTTCTTTCTTCCTGTTGTAAAGTCCAAAATCGTTGTTCTTGGTCAGATCTCCTCTAGATAGTGACTGGGGACTCAGACTCCTACTCTTTTGTCTCCATCATTTTTAGTATGTGCTAAAAGTCACCATATTTATCTACATCAAACAAAAGGAAAGAGAGAGTATAAAGTAGACCTCTTATTAACCACCTCTTTCTGGAAGTAACACACCTCAACTATGTTCACATTCCCTTGCCTTTAAAGCTGTTGGAGCAGCTGCTTCATGGCTAATACCGCTTTCTAAGGAACACAATTGCAAATCTTTGGTAGGCAGTTAGTCATCTCTGCCACACACCAAGTGAGTGGGATTTCCACGATTCTAGATCTTTCTTTGGGACTACTATTGCTGGGCCCAAGTGCAGAGTAAGTAGACACAGATATGACATGAAGGGTGACGCTGAGTTGGAAAACGGGAGGGCAGGAATGGCAGAGGGTGGGCAGAATTGCCCCTTTGACATCTCCACTTGGGAACTCTCATAGGCATCTCCAATTTAACATGTTCCCAAAGGAGCCCTTTGCCTACTCTGTCTGCCATGCCTGGCCTGTAGCTACCAACTTTCTCTTCTCCCCATCATGACCTTGTTAGTAAATACCACTATCAGCTACCCAGGGCCTGGGTGGGAATCCCAGGGATCACCCTTTCTTTCTTTCCCTCTTTTGGATTTTCCATTTAATCTATTCTCAAATTCTGTGGATTTTACTTCCTTCTACACTATATTTAAAATATGTCTGGTTCTTCCTATCTCTTCTGTTATTGCTCTAGTCTAAGCTGCCATTATCTCTAATTCATAATATCTGCAACAGCTTCCTAATGGTTCTCCCTGCTTCTACTCTTGTGCCCTTTAATTCATTTTCTACAAAAGGAACCAAGAGATCTTTTTTAAATGTAAATTTAATCACATTAACCTGCTCCTTAATCTCTTAATAACTTTCCATTGCACCTAGAACAAATTTTAAATACCATAACATGGGCTACAAGATTTTTCTAGGATCAGAGTCCTATCTGACCCTCCAACTTCATCCAGGACCACTTTTGGTTTTTGCAAGGTGGGGTAGTGGGGGTGGGTATTCATCCCCTCGAGCATTTATCATTTCTTTTTGTTACAAACATTCCAATTATACTTAGTTATTTTAAAACATACTATGAATTGTTATTGATCATAGTCATCCTGTAATGCTATCAAATACTAGATCTTATTCATTCTGTCTAACTATATTTTTGTACCCATTAACTGTCCCCACTTCCTTTCCCCTCCCCACTATGCTTCCCATTCTACCGTCTGGTAACAAGCATTCTACCGTCTATCTCCATGAGTTCAATTGCTTTAATTTTTAGCTCCTACAAATAAGTGAGTACATGTGAAGTTTGTCTTTCTGTGCCTGGCTTATTTGACTTAACATAATGACCTCCAGTTCCATCCACATTGTTACAAATAACAGGATCTCATTCTTTTTGTGGCTGAATACTACTCCATTGTGTATATGTACCACATTTTCTTTATCCATTTGTCTATTGATGGACACTTAAGTTGTTTCCAAATCTTTGTCATTGTGAATAGTGCTGCAATAGAAATGGAGGGGCAGATATCTCTTCAATATACCGTTTCCTTTCTTTTGGGCATATACCTATCAATGGGATTGCTGGATCGTATAGTAGTTCCAGTTTTAGTTTCTTAAGAAATCTCCAAACTGTTCTCCATAGTGCCTGTACTGATTTATATTCCCACCAACAGTGTAGACAAGGGTTCCCTCTTCTCCACATCCTCACCAGCATTTGTTATTGCCTGTCTTTTGGATAAAATCCATTTTAACTCAAATGAGACCACACTTCATTGTAGTTTTGATTTGCATTTATCTGATGATCAATGACGTTGAGCAACTTTTCATATACCTGTTTGCCATCTGCATGTCTTCTTTTGAGAAATGTTTAGTCAGATCCTTTACTCAGTTCTTATTTTAATTTATTTTTTAAAATAATTTTTATTGTTAATTTTGGGTAAATAGTAGGTATATAAACTTATGGGGTACATGAGATATTTTGATATGGGCATATGATGCATAATACTCACATAATGGAAAATGGGGTATCCATCTCCTCAAGCATGTATCCTTTCTATTACAAACAACCCAATTATTACTCTTTTAGATATGTTTACATGTACAGTTATTGACTACAGTGACTCTTTTGTGCTACAAATACTAGGTCTTATTCATTCATTCTTTTTTTGTTTTTTGTACTCATTAACCACTCCCCACCTCCCCCTCAACCCCTAGTCTCCAATGCCATTCTCAGCCTCTGGTAACCATCCTTCTACTCACTGTCTCCATGGGTTCAATTTTGATTTTTAGTTCCCCAAATAAGTGAGAACATGTGATGTTTGTCTTTCTGTGCCTGGCTTATTTCACTTAACATAAAGACCTCCAGCTCTATCCATGTTGTTGCAAATGACTGAATCTCACTGTTTTTATGGCTGAATAGTACTCCATTGTGCAAAAGTACCACATTTTCTTTATCCATTCATCTGTTGAGGGACCCGTATGTTGTTTCCAAATCTTGACTGTTGTGAACAGAGCTGCAGCAAACGTGGGAGTGCGGATATTTCTTTGACAGACTGATTTCCTTTCTTGTAGGTACATACCCAGGAGTAGGATTGCTGGGTGGTATGGTGGTTCTATATTTCGATTTTTGAGGAACCTCTAAAGTGTTCTTCATAGTAGTTGTACCAATTTACATTCCCATCAACAGTATATGAGGGTTCCCTTTTCTCCACATCCTTGTCAGCATTTTTTATTGCTTGTTTTTTGAATAAAAGCCATTTTATTAACTGGAATGAGATGACATCTCAATGTAGTTTTGATTTGCATTTCTCTGTTCAATGATGTAGAGTGCCTTTTCGTATACCTGTTTGCCATTTGTATATCTTCTTTTAAGAGATGTCTATTCAGATCTTTTGTTAATTTTTAATCAAATTATTAGATTTTTTTCTCCTAGAGTTGTTTGAGCTCCTTATATATTCTGTTTATTAATTCCTTGTCAGATGGGTAGTTTGCAAATATTTTCTCCCATTCTGTGGGCTATCTTTTCACTTTGTTGATTGTCTTCTTTGCTGTACAAAAGCTTTTTAACCTAATGTGATCCCATTTGTCCATTTTGCTTTGGTTGTCTGTGCTTCTGGGGTATTACTCAAGAAATCGTTGCCCACTCCAATGTCCTGAAGAGTTTTTCCAATGTTTTCTTCTAGTAGTTTCATAGTTTGAAGTTTTAGATTTAAATTTTTAATCCATTTTGATTTGATTTTTTAATATGGTGAGAGATAGGGGTCTAGTTTCATTCTTCTGCAAGTGGATATCCAGTTGCCCCACACCGTTTTTTAAGGCTGTTCTCTAATGTATATTCTTGGCACTTTTGTTGAAAGTGAGTTCACTGTAGGTGTATAGATTTATTTCCTAGTTCTTGATTCTGTTCCATTGGTCTATGTGTCTGTTTTTATGCCACTACCATACTGCTTTGGTTACTATAGCACTGTAGCATAATTAGAAGTCAGGTAATGTGATGCCTGCTGTTTTGTTCTTTTTGCTCAGGGTGGCTTTGGCTCTTCTGGGTCTTTTAGAGTTCCATATAAATTTTAGGATTATTTTTTCTATTTCTGTGGACAATGTTGTTGGTATTTTGATAGAGACTTCATTGAATCTGTCGATTTCTTGGGTAGTATGGAAATTCTGAACAATATTGATCCTTTTAATCCATAAACATGGAATATCTTTCCATTTTTTGGTGTGTTCTTCAATTTCTTGCATCAATGTTTTATAGTTTTCATTGTAGAGATATTCCACTTCTTTGGTTCGGTATATTCCTAGGTATTTTATTTTATTTGTAGCTATTGTAAATGAGATTACTTTCTTGATTTCTTTTTCAGAATGTTCACTGTTGGCATATAAAAATGATTTTTGTATGTTGAGTTTATATCCTGAAACTTTACTGAATGTTTATCAGTTCTAATAGTTTTTTGGTGGAGTAGTTAGGATTTTCCAAAGATTAGATCACACCATCTGCAAACAATAATAATTTGACTTCTTCCTTTCCAAGGAAGGCAAAGGCTTTTTATGGATTCCCTTTATTTCCTTCTGTTGTCTGATTGATCTAGCTAGGATTTCCAGTACTATGTTGAATTACAGTGATGAAAGTGGGCATCCTTGCCTTGTTCAAGATCTTAGAGGAAAGGCTCTCAGTTTTTCCCCATTTAGTATGATACTAGCTGTGGATCTGTCGTATATGACTTTTATTGTATTGGAGTATGTTGCTTCTCTACCCAGTTTTTTTTTTTTTAAGTTTTCGTCATGAAATGATGTTGAATTTTATCAAATGCTTTTTCAGCATCAATTGAAATGATTTTATGTTTTTTGTCCTTCATTCTGTTAATGTGATGTAACACACATTGATTTGCATATGTTGAACCATTCTTGCATCCCTGGGATAAATTCCACTTAGTCATGGTGAATGATCTTTTTAATTGTTGTTGAATTCAGTTTGGTCATATTTTGTTGAGGATTTTTGTATCAGTATTCTGATATCAGAGATATTGGCCTGCAGTTTTCTTGTTTTGGATGTGTCCTTGTCTAGTTTTGGTATCAGAGTAATATCGACTTCATAGAATGAGTTTGAAAGTATTCCCTCCTCCTCTATTTTTCAGAATGGTTTCAATAGAATTGATATTATTAGCTCTTCTTTAAATGTTTGGTAAAATTCGGCAATGAAGTCGTTGTGTCCTGGGCTTTACTTTGCTGGGAGACTTTTTATGGCTTTGGTATTGTTACTTGTTATGGATCTATTCTGATTTTGGATTTCTTCATGGTTCAATCTTGGTAAGTTGTGTGTATCTACAAATTTATCCATTTCTTCTAGGTTTTCTAATTTTTTGACATATTGTTGTTCATGTATCTAATATCCTTTGAATTTCTGTACTATGAGTTGTAATGTCTCCTTTTTCATTTCTGATATGTTTTTATTTGGGTCTTCTCTCTTTTCCTCTTAGTCTGACTAAAGGTTTGTTGAGTTTGCTTATCTTTTCAAATAGCTAACTTCTCATTTCATTGATAGTTTTTATTTCAATTTCATTTATTTCTGCTCTGATCTTTATTACTTATTTTCTTCTACTAACTTTGAGTTTGGTTTGTTCTTCATTTTTTAGTTCTTTAAGATGCATTATTAGGTTGTTTACTTGAAGTTTTCTTCTTTTTTATGCAGGTACTTATTGCTATAAACATTCCTCTTAATACTGCTTTTGCTGCAGCCCATAGGTTTTGGAATGTTGTATTTCTACTTTCATTTGTTTCAAAAAATTTTTAAATTTCCTTCTTAATTTCTTCTTTGACTCACTGGTCATTTTGGAACACACCATTTAATTTCCAAATGTTGATATTGTTTTCAAAGTTCCTCTTGTTTTTTATTTCTGGTTTTATTCCATGTGGTCAGAGAAGATACTTGATATGATTTCAATTTTTTTTGAATTTTTTAAGACTTGTTTTGTAGTCTAACATATAATCTATCCTTGAGAATATTCCATGAGCTGAGGAGAAGAATGTGTATTCTTTAGCTGTTGAATGAAATATTCTGTAAATATCTATTAGGTTGATTTGATCTATAGTGAAGATTTGGTCTGGTATTTCTTTGTTGATTTCTATCTGACTGATCTGTTCAACGCTGAAAGTGGGGTGTTGAAGTCTCCAGCTCTCATTGTATTGGAGTCTATTTCTCTCTGTAGCTTTAATAATATTTGCTTTATGTATCTATGTGCTCCAGTGTTATATTCTCTTGCTGAATCAACCCCTCTATCAATATATAATGACCTTCTTTGTCTCTTTTCATGGCATTTGCCATGAGACCTATTTTGTCTGATATAAGTATAGCTACTCCTGCTCTTTTTTAGTTTTCTTTTACATTGAATATCTTTTTCCATCCTTTTATTTTCAGTCTATGTGTCATCATAGCTGAAGTGTGTTTCTTGTAGGCAGCAGGCGGTTGAGACTTGTTTTTTATTTCCATTCAGCCACTTTATGTGTTTTGCTTGCAGAGTTTAGTTCATTTACATTAAATGTTATTATGGATAAGTAATGACCTCTATTTAAAAAAAAATTGTTTTTTCTGTGGTCTTCTTTTCCTTCCTTCCTGTCTTCCTTTTTGTGAAAGTGATCTCTGGTGGTAGGTTTTAATTTCTTGCTTTGTATTTTTTGTGCTTTCATTGTAGGTTGTTTGATTTGAGGTTACCAGAGGCTTTCAAATAACATCTTCTAACCAATTATTTTAAAGTAATAAGAATTTAACATTGACTGCAAAAAACTAATAAGTGAAGATAAAACTAATAAAAATTCTACACTTTAACTTCATTCCCTGACCTCTACTTTTTAACTTTGTGCTGTTTCTGTTTATATCTTATTATACTGTCTACATCTCAAAAAGTTATTGTAGTTATTATTTTTGATAGATATATCTTTTAGTCTTCCTACTCAAGATATGAGTAGTTTATATACAATTGTAGTGTTATCTTATTCTGTATTTGTCTGTTACTATTTCCAGTGGGTTTTGTACCTTCAGATTATTTCGTATTATTTGTTTACCTCCTTTTCTTCCAGAATGAAAAGCGCCCTTTAGCATTTCTTGCAGGACAGATTTGCTGGTGTTGAGGAAATCCTTCAACTTTTGTTTGTCTGGGAATGTATTTCTTCTTCAGGTTTGAAGTGTGTTTTCCCTGGATATACTATTCTAGGATAAAAGTTGTTTTCCTTCAGCACTTTTGATGTGTCATGCCACTCTCTCCTGGCCTGTAAAGTTTCCACTGAAAAGTCTACTGCCAGACATACTTGAGCTGCTTTATATGTGATTGGTTTCTTTTCTCTTGCTACTTTTAGAATCCTTTATCCTTGACCTTTGGGAATTTGATTATTAAATGTCATGAGGTAGTGTTTTTTGGATTAAATCTGCTTGGTGTTCTGTAACTTCTTGAGTATTGATATGTTTCTCTAGATTTGGAAAGTTGTTATTATTTCTTTGAATATAAACTTTCTACCCTGATCTCTCTCTGTACCTTCGCTTTAAGTCCAGTTACTTTTAGATTTGCCCTTCTGAGGCCATTGCCTAGATCTTGTAGGCATACTTCATTCTTTTTCTTTTCTTTTCTTTCTTTTCTTTTCTTTTTTTTTTTTTATTGTTTTTGACAGTCTTGCTTTGTCACCCAGGCTGGAGTGCAGTGGCGCGATCTCGGCTCACTGCAGCCTCTGCCTCCCAGGTTCAAGAGATTCTCCTGCCTCAGCCTCCCGGGTAGCTGAGACTACAGGCATTTGTCACCACACCTGGCTAATTTTTTTTTTTTTTGTATTTTCAGTAAAGATGGGGTTTCACCATCTTAGCCAGGATGGTCTCAATCTCCTGACCTCGTGATTCACCTGCCTCAGCCTCCGAAAGTGCTGGATTACAGATGTGAGCCACCATGCCTGGCCACTCTTTTTTTTTTTTAAAAATCTCCTCTGACACTGTATTTTCAAATAGCTTATCTTCAAGCTCAGTAATTCTTTTTTTCTGTTTGACAAATTCTGCTGTTAAGAGACTGATGCATTCTTCAACATCTCAATTGAATTTTTCAGCTCCAGAATTTCTACTTATTAAAAAACCATTTCAGGCTGGGCATGGTGGCTAACGCCTATAATACCAGCACTTTGGGAGACCAAGGCGGTGGATCACTTGAGGTCGGGAGTTTGAGACCAGCCTGACCAATGTGGTGAAACCCCATCTCTACTAAAAATACAAAATTAGCTAGGCATGATGGGGTGCACCTGTAATCCCAGCTACTCAGGAGGCTGAAACAAGAGAATTGCCTGAACCCAGGAGGCAGAGTTTGCAGTGAGCCGAGATTGTGCCATTGCACTCCAGCCTGGGCCAACAAGAGCTAAACTCCATCTCAAAACAAACAAACAAACAAACAAACAAACAAAAAACTATTTTATTCTTTTCATTAAATGTATCTAATAAGATTCAGAATTCCTTCTCTGTTTTCTTGAATTTTATTGGGCATCCTTAAAACAGCTATGTAGAATTCTGTCTGAAAAGTCACATATCTCTTTGACTCTGAAATTGACCCCAGGTGCCTTATTTAGTTCCTTTGGTGAAGTTATGTTTTCCTCGATGGTATTGATGCTTGTGGATGTTTGTTGATGTCTGGGCATCCAATAGTTAGGTATTTATTCTAATCTTTGCAGTGTTGGCATGTTTGTACCCATCCATCCCTCTTGACAAGGCTTTCCAAGCATTCAAAGAGAATTGAGTGTTGCAATTTAAGTCTTTAGTCACTGCAGCCATATCTGCGTTATGGGGCACCCCAAACCCAGTAATGCTGCAACTCTTGCAGACTTCTAGAGTACTGCCTCCATCACCTTGGGTAAGATCCAGGATAATTACTTGAATTACCAGGCAGAGTCTCTTGTTCGTTTCCCTCACTTTCCCCCAAACAAACAAGACTTTCTTTCTCTTTGTACTGAGCTGCCTGGAGTTAGGGGAGGGGTGAGGCAAGCACCCCTGTAGCCACCAGCACTGGGACTGTACTAGGTCAGACCTGAATTCAGCACACTACTGGGTCTGCCTCAAGGCCTGTGGTGACTATTGCCTGACTACCATTGATGTTTATTCAAGGCCCAAGGCTCTTTAGTAAGCAGGTGGTGAATCCAGCCAGGCTTGTATCATTCCCTTCAGAGTGGCAGGTTCCTTTCTGGCACAGAATGGGTCTAGAAATGCTGTCTAGGAGCTATAGGACCTGGAGTCAGGAGCTTTAGGAATTTACTTGGTGCTTTATTTTTGCTGTGACTGAGCTGTTACCCACGTTACAAGGCAAAATCCTTTTTACTCTTCTCTCTCCTTTCCTCAAGCAGAAAGAGTGTCTCCCCATGGCTACCACAGCTGAGAATGCACTGGGTCACATGGTACTGGGTCTTGCCCAAGGCTCTTGGTAAATACCGCTTGGCTATCCCTGATGTTAATTCAAGGGCTAGGGCTTTTTTGTCAGCAGGTGATGAATTCTGCAAGGACTGGGTCCTTCCCTTCAAGGAAGCAGGTTCCCTTCTGCCCCAGAGTGTATCTAGAAATGTCATCCAGGAGCTAGATCCTGGAATGGGGGCTTCAGGACTCTGCCTGGTGCTTTATTTTACTGTGGCTGAGCTGGTATCCCAGGCATAAGACAAAGTCCTCTTTACTTTTCTGGAGCTGTGAGCTGTACTGCCTGAGGTTGGAGGTGGGTGACACAGCATTCCCTTGGCCACCCCAACTGGTGTCTCATTAGGTTACATATACCCTGTGTCCATTAGCTCCAAGTCCATTACAGCACCAGAACTTGCCCAGGAATTGCAGTCCTTTTTGGCCTAGACTGCCTTTCAAATTTATTTGGAGCCCAGAGCCCTTTAGCTCACAGTGATGAGACTTGCCAGAACTCAAGGTCTGGCCACTGGGATGGAAGAGTCCCCCTGGCTAGGGCTTGTCTAAATGCTCCCTCCATGAGCGCCAGGTGAATTTCACCCTGTGTTGCCTTCTGCTGTAACAGGGCAGCTCTGAGTTTTAATGCAAAATCCCACAGTTACTGTGCTCTCCCTCCTCCACACACCATGTGGCTGTTGCCTGAGGCAGGGGATGAAAGAGGGGTGGTGTAGACAATTTGAGAGTGTTTGTCCCATACACGTGGCCAATAAGCATATGAAAAAAATGTTCAACATCACTAATCATTAGAGAAATGAAAATCAAAACCACAATGAGATGTCGTCTCACACAAATCAGAATGGCTATCATTAAAAAGTCAAAAAATAACAGATGCTGGTGAGATTGTGGAGAAAATGGAATACTTATACACTGACAGTGGGAATGTAAATTAGTTCAGCCACTGTGGAAAGCAGCTTGGCAATTTCTCAAAGAACTTAAACCATTCAAATCCGGGAATCCCATCATTGGGTATGTATACAAAGGAATATAAATCATTCTACCATAAAGACATATGCACACATATGTTCATCACAGCACTATTCACAATAGCGAAGACATGGAATAAGTCTCAATGTCCATCAATGGTAGACTGGATAAAGAAAGAAAATGTTATATACTATTGAATACTATGTAGCCACAAAGAGGAACAAGATCATGTCCTTTGCAGCAACATGGATGGCACTGGAGGGCATTGTCTTAAACAAACTAATACAGGAACAGAAAGCCAAATACCACATGTTGATCACTTTCTGTGAGCTAAACATTGACTACACATAGACACAAAGAAGCGAACAATAAATCCTGGGGCCTACTTGAGGGTGGAGGGTGGGAAGAGAGCAAGGATTGACAAACTGTCTATTGGATACTATCCTTATTACCTGGATGGTGAAATAATCTGTACACCAAAACCCTGTGGCATGCAATTTACCTATATAACAACCTGGACATGTACTCCTGAAACTAAAAGTTAAAAAAAAACAAAAACAAAAACTGCCTTTCCTACCTCTTCAATGCCCCTTTCCTTGATAGAATGTTAAAACCTGTTGCTGAGATTACTCGTCTGATTTTGGGTTTCATGAAGGTGCTTTCTTGTGTGGATAGTTGTTCATTTTGGTGTTCCTGTGGAGGGGGAAGATCATTGGAGGGTCCTATTCAGCTATCTTGCTGTGCTTCCTCTCAGAACCACTTTCTTGCTTGCTCTTGCCACACTGTCCTTTCCTGTCCTCAAAATTGCCCAGCAATTTCCTGTCTCAGGCACTGTGGACATGCTATTGCTCCTGTTTTGTACTCACTTTCTTCTCTCACCTGGTTAATTCCTACCCATCCCTCACACTTTAGCTTCAGTGCCACTTCCTCAGAGGTCACTTCCATGACGCCCCTAATCGACAGTTGGTTTGTCATTATTCTCTCTTAGTATTCTTCAGAGAGCTTCATTTGTAATTTATTTTGTAATGACACGTTTATTTGTACATTTGCTTGTTTATATGGCTCTTCTGTTAGATTGTGAATTTCATGAAGGCAGACATCCTGTCTGGTTTCTTTCTGAGCCACATCCCAGCACTTAGCACAATGCATGGTACTTGAAATGAGTGCCTGAGACATATTTGTTCAAAGAAAAAATGTATGTGTGGATTATAGGAAACGATTGAAAAAAAAAAACCTGAACTCTGTTAAATTGTGAATTGTGTAACTATAATGGATTGAGTGAAAAAATACTGACTGAGACATCAGAGAGCCTGTTGACAGTCAAAAGTTGGTTCAGTGGTTATGGCAAAACGGTACCAGGTCAATAAACAAAGAAAGAAGCGAGGGGATGGTTCAATAGGGAGATGTGGGGACAGAGTGCTGGGGCTCTGAGATGAGCAGGGTGAGGTGGACACGCTGGTGGGAAGTGCAGAGCAGATGAAGATTGGTGAGCTGAGAAATGGGAATTGGGACAAAAAGCTGTCAAAGAGGTCAACACAGTGGATACAAATAGTCTTGGCATTTTGAATGCTCTCCCATTCCATCCCATGGATTCTACTTTGAATCCATGTTTATGAAGTCTGTGGAGTCAGGAAGTCACAAGACCATATCCTGCTTTTCTCAGGGTTCAGAGACCAAACATGAAAAATAACACCTTTCTTTTCAGCTCAGTTGTCACTATTTTTAAAAGAGTAGGAAGTTCTTACCATAATTCAACAGATTCTTTTTCCTACTCATTAGTTTTCTAATATTCGTCATGCAGTTAGAATGACTGAATTTATAATGACAAATATGCCTGCCCTCAATAAAAGTCACGAGGATCACGAATTTACATTCTGGAAATAAGTAAATGTAGGGATCAAGGGTTAGAAATATTTTGAATAAAAATAGGTTGATGGCTGGAAAGATACAGCAATATAAATTTCTCTTCTACCATAAAACATGTGGGTGTGGAAGGTGGAGATTTCGCAGGAAAGGCAGTGAGGCAAGAAGCATCAAGATAGCTGGGTTTCTGTTTTGTCTGTAAGATAAGAACAAAGGCAAACCTGTCCAGCGAGGCCGGGTGTAGGCATGGACAGGGCAGGGTTAGAGTCACTCAGATTATTTTGAAGAGAAAGCAAGGGTGATGGTTTTGATTGGTCTGTTTCCAGTTTTGTTTTTTCAGGTAGTAGGAGTAGATAGCAGACATGAAGGAAACTGAAGGCTTAAGGAGCAGGCTGGGAACAAAATTCAGCAGGAAGGCAGGGAAGAAGCAGCTAGGGCAATTCCTGTAACTTGAGGGAGTTTGCCCTGAGCAGCATGGAAATGAGGAGTTGAGTCATGTAGCCTTGGTTTATTGCAATTAGACACTCCCAAGTTTTAATAGATATTCAACAGCTAGGCAATAAATGCATTCTAGAACTGTTTCCTTTTCCAATGAAGAGAAACTACTTTGAATCCATGTTTATGAAGTCTGTGGAGTCCATGGGTCATAAGACCACATCCTGCTTTTCTCAGGCTTTAGAGACCAAACACGAGAAGTAACACCTTTCTTTTCAGCCCAGTCATTACAATTTTTAAAAGAGGGGAAATTCTTACCACAATTCAACAGGTTCTTTTCCTTCTCATTAGCTTTCCAATATTCATCATGCAGTTAGAATGAATGAAGTTAGAATGACAAATATGCCTGCCTTCAATCATGACCAAAATATCAAATGCTCTATTTTGGTAATTTGAGCTTGTGCATTGCAAGCCCAGTTTCTCCTGACTCCACAGGTCTTCTCCTTGCGAAGTCTCATCCAACCTTAACATATAAATCCAGGGTTCTGTGTAGCCTTGGGCAAGTTGATCTCATAAGTATAGGGACTTTAGTGGCTAAAATCTTATACAAATAAGTCAGTAATAGTCATTTTATATAAAAATTATAGTGGTAAAAAAGTCATCAAGCCTCTTTGCTTCAATAAGCACTCCAATGACGTAAACCCACTGATGAGCTACTGGGAAAGGAAAATCTATGTAGTTCTCAGTGTTAATTTGTGGGAGAGGATGGCTCATCCTGATTTTTACAGGGCAAGGTACAGGTCTTGAACAGCCCCCATCTCCTCACTCACTCTCACCATATGGACACAGGAATGTTATGTTTATTAATCATTTATGGTATTTTATATTATTGAACCTCTACAGGATGAAGGCATCTTCTGGTGTGTGGGATTGAGGAAATTTCACCTAAAGATTGGGGCCATTTATGGCATCAATCATTTGGCTAAAATATGTATTTATGTGCCAGAACACTGAAGGAAGCCCTGCTCGTGGGGAGGAGAAGAGGAAGGCTCAATGGTTGTGGAAACCAGTCTTTCTTGATCTTCACCACAATGTAGCCAGGATGGCTAGAAGGAGTTTTAGGATGTTCAGATGGTCCCCTCCGTAGGAAGCTGAGCCAGAACTTTGGAATTAAGAACACAGGTACAAGGCTGTAAATTTGTCCCAGCCCTTTAGGGTTAAGTAAAACCACTCAGGTAGAGCATAAAATAGGACAAGGTCTATAAGCCCTGGGTGCACACCACCATATATAAAATCGGAAAATGAGAGTTTATATGCCAGAGAGTTTTCATACATTTATATGTTTTGTGTTCCTTTTATTTGTTTGTTGGTTTGTTTTACTTGGTATAAAAAAAAGAAAGAAAACCTTTGTGAAAGTTCTTAATTGTGCTAAGGGGGAAACAAGGAAATGACTTTGTGCTCACACTTTGGCCAAAATTGAAGGGCACAGTGTTCAACTAGGGGTAAGTATGAGTGACAGAAACAATTGAAATGTGAGAGCCTTAAGCAGAATGTGGATCTGGGAGGCTAGCTGTTGGGTTCCATTTGAAGATTCTCTTACAAAATAGAAGCACAGTCGTGCCGCGTTTCCTTTTACTGAGGAATTTGGTTTTCACTTTCCACGTAAACTCAGACCTTTAAAGTGAAAGCATCATCACAGTCTCAGGACTAAGATTCAATGCTGACCTTTAGCTGTTTTCATTGCAGGATATTAGCTCACCAGACAGCTGGGTGAGATGACCTCTCTTTTAAAATAAAGCAACCCTAAGGGATTGGAGCAGCAGTAATTACCCTCTTATTTCTGCAAGAAACATTTATTACATTTGGAGCTGGCCTCATGATAGTCAGTATTTGCTTCTAAAACAGATATGTTAGTTCCATCTGGACTGGGCTAATGCTTGAATCTTGTCATTAACAGTGTATTTGTGTTCATCATTCCTCATTTTCTGCGTATTTTTAAAGACTTTCCTAACAAAGGAAAAGTTATCAAGCTGCATTTGCTTGTAGCAGATTTTTTTTTTAAGAGCCAAGAATAATAAAAAAGAACTGAACAATTTATGTTGGAGAAAGCAATGGAATTGTTAGTGGGAATAGAAGAGTGACTATGTGAGTACATTTAGGACAAACATTAGCTATATCCAATATGCCTAGAATTGGCCATAATTGGTTTTTGTGACCAAATTTCTTTTCATTTTGCAAATGGGAATGGCCTTTAAGGTTGAAATCAGAATGACACAGAAATATTATTTAACAAACTTTTAACTCCAACTTTTAGCAAAATTTGTATAACTAGCACATTACATGTTTTACTTAGCTTTCAATGTCACTGCAGTTGGAAAATAAGTTTCGCCTTCTTTCTTCCATGGCCTGCTTTTCCCCAAACAATGCCTGTTTGATTTTTACTGAAGTCAGTCTTGTGAAGATTAATAGCCAGAATCCCAAAAACAGTTTGCTAGTTGGGCTGTAGATCAATTTAGTCTGATGGGATTACCAGAAGAGAAGAGAGGAAGAATTTTTCATTAATTAAGCAAGTATTTAATGAGAGTGTAATACGGGCTTATTGAAGCACATGTCACTAGAACATAAAGGGAAGGCTAAAACAAGGCCTCCACCCTCTCACAATTCATATCCACTTGAGGAGATGAGATATCAATATCAGAATAACTAAGTGGAAGCAGAGTGTATTTTGTTTGAATGTCAGTGCAATGTATAGGAATTTGGGGTCAAGAAAGACCATGAATTTCCTTCCATGGCTAGAAGGATTTGTAGAGGAGGTAAGACTTTACCCTTAAACTTTACACTTAATAATTTCTTCTTTCCCTTGAGTTTGCCTAAGAATTTTGAATAATTTTTCAAGACCCCTATTAGTCCAACTAAGGATAGAAAAAAATCAACATGGCAGGCCTGTGGGTCAATGAGATTACTGAAAAAAGGTTAGCTGTCACTGACATGATTATATTACATTTGCTGAACCCTGTTGATACTCAAACCTCAGGAGAAAATGTTGTTGTCTTCTGTAGGGGATCCAGAACAAAGCAAAAGTCTGCCTTTGTGACTCTGGGAGTATCATTATATACAGCTGAAGCTTTTCCATTTCAGTTTCATCCAGTTACGCTAAGAGCCAAGCCAAAGGCATTTTAGGATACCCAGCAGCCTCTTTCCATAGTCGGGAATTAAGATCAGATACTTCTTTTTATTCTTCACAGGAGCCTGTTTCCATGTGAAACTGGGCAGAGTTGAGCCTGCAAAAGGCATGCTCTCTGGATGTTGAAGAGAAATTTGCAGAAAAAGGAACGCATGAACTCCAAGAGATTTCAAAATATGGTGGGCGCAAGGAATGGAAATTCTAAGGATGTAGAGAATGAAATAAAAATGAAAAAAGCAAAACAAGGACTTGTCCTGCAGAGGGAATGCCCATGAATTATCTTGTACTCATAGAACAATGAGTGCTATGGGGAAGGTAACGGTCTCAGTGGTATCTTAGTTCTTAGCTGCGCACCTGCCTTTCATCTTCCTGTGTGACTTTCTCTCTAGTTCCAGTAAGGAAACTTTCTAGAGGTTTGAGTTGTTCAGATGTGTGTAATACACATCCTGCATAGTACACTTTATAAGCACTTTTCCTGAAGCAGCAGGTAGCTCTTGTGTCCCTCTTTCCCCCTTCACTAGCAAATCCTATTTCTTTCCTGCAACATTGTTCGCAAGCCCCAGAGAGAGGAGTTTGTCAGGAACTCATCAGGTTTAGCAATGATGAAGCCACCATGAGATCCCTATGGCCAGAATATGCCCTCTCCAGAGCTTCCCACTTTAAGTATTTGCAGTAAGGGATTTCTCAGGCAGTAAGTAAGTTGTTTCCTGTTATGAGAAAATATTAACTGCATCAGTGAAATGAAAAGATGTGGCACTTGGTCAGCAATTTCTTTGTGGCCTAGAATCAATAGTCATCACATTCTCAGCTTTCCATTTCTGGCAGTAAGAATGCAAAGTCTAAAACATAGCTCTGTAAAGTATTTGCATAGACATAACATGGTTATGGTTGTGTGTGGCTGGTTATGTGTGGCATGGTTATGGTTGGTTATGGCTATGGTTGTGTGTCTCTCTTCCAATTCCCTCCTACAGAGTGCTCATTTCTCCTTACTTATCCTCTTTTGGATTTTAGTGTATCTGTTTTAAAGGATTGCAAATGAAAACCAACCCCTCCCCCATGAAGTCACCATAAAAGTCACAGACTTTTGTTTAACAGAAAAGATGTTTTTCCTGCAGATTTTCATCTGGTTCACACATTTAAAAAGACTTGCTCAGTATAATTGTCTTCGGGTGGGCTGGTCACATTCAGGGATTCTACAAATGAAAGAAGGATGCTATTTCTGTTCTGAAATAATTTATATTTCAATGTTGCATCAGCTATGCTTAAATTAATGAGAAAATGAATGTTTTAGTGCCATTGGTGTGTATAGCTTCCTTCCTGCTCTAAACTAATAGTGCTTCTAGACTTTGTAACAAAATTTATCTGCAAAGCAGATGCTTTGTTGTAGAATGGGGAGAGATTCCAAAGTCATTTACTGCTGATAGCAAAGAAAAATGGTGGCTGCCTGGCATTTGCAAATTGCATTAATCCCCTTGATATGGACTAGATGGATTTGGGCATTTAGAGATGATACCATCATATTATGCCATTCTGTATTTCTAGATCAACAGATAATTTAACAATGTTCCTTCTCCTTAAAGCCCTCTTCTCTCGAGAAAAAATAAGTTCACTAATGAATTTCCCATTTTTTTCCAGGAATATTTTGGGGAAATATTCTATAAAAAAATGAACAGTTTGTGGGCCTTGAAGTATCCTAAAGATTTTTAGAAGCTGCTAGTTAATACCAGTATGATACCTTTCAGTGATCTCTATCAGAGATTATTAACGAAATGTGATCATGCTAATGAGTCAAAGAAAGCTCAAAGTTGTGATGTGGGCAGTTGCATTTGAAATTGATACACCAATCTTCCCTGGACACTCACACACACATATGGTGCATCTGAGCCAGTGGTAAGAGTTTGAATCCACGCATTAGCCTCGGGTTAATCAAAGACAAAAACTGCTTCTCTTGCCCTTAAATCTTCCCCTCAGGCTGCTGCTGAGCAACGTCTGAGGATTCCAAGGGCTGAGGCAGCCAGTTGGGGTAGGGAATCTATTTAGCATGTGTACCACGGGGACTCTGCAAAGAAGTGCAGCTTGTAATTCCCAAAGTGAGGGTCCAAGAGAGAAGAGAGAAATAAATAGGTCTCACTTGAAGCACATTCTAACCGGTCATAGCTCCCTTTGGAAGAAGCCAGTTCAAAATATCCCTGGGAGTTACTGGAGTTAAGAGTCCAGTGATTACCCCCATGAGAGTATAGCAAACATAAAGGTAAGGTAAAATTTGGGTGACATGCTCTTCCCATGGCCAAGGTCATTGCCCAAATAGGCAATTGAATGGAGACAATTTTTACACGTGTGGTCTATGTGTAAATGGGAGATTTAAAGTTTAACCTTTAAAAAAAATTGTTCCCAGTGGTGACCATCTCAGGAGCCAGACTGAGAGTTGCCAAGCAACAAGAGAAACAAAGGCAAGTTCCAAGAGGTTCATTAAAATCCGCAACTGCAGAGCTTTAACTCTAATGTTCTCCACCCTAGTGGAAAAGACAACCTAGTCAAAATTGATACCTCCTGCCTGTTTCCACCCTCCACCATTCCTCCTTTGAGCTCCAAAAGCACACTGGTTACACTGTCAACTTTAGCAGAAAATATATTTTGTCTCATACCATAGATTTTTGTACATCTATATGTTTCCCAGTTAGATCACTGACTGTACTAAGGCAGGAACCATGTCTTGTCTTCTTACTACTAACTTAGTGCCTAAAACAATTCCTATACATAGTAGGTTGACAATAAATTGAATGTTAACTGCACAGTAGCAATCTCTGCCTATTGAAGTTCTAGCTTTTCTTTAAGGCTGATTTCAAATGCTCCATCTCTTCAGAAGCCTTTTCTTATCTCTGATGTGCTATCATTTATCCTTAAATTCCTACAGCATCTTTTGTACCTCTTTGGTGAAACTTACTTTGTCTCGTATTACAGACATTCTAGTTCAGCCTTACTTTGTGTGCTCTGTCAGGATAAGAATCAGGCTGTACTTGACTCCATATTCTTGGATACAAAGGCTTGCACACAGGCTTGCTTATTCATTTATTAATAAAACTGAGAATCAACTATGTGGATTCTGTAGGACTGGGCATATAAAGTGAATTAAGTAGACATGGCTTTTATTCTCACCGAACTTAAAATCTTGTGGAGAATTTGGACAAGCAAATAGGAAACCAAAGCTCAGTGCTTTGATGAGAAGGTATGAACATCATGGGGTCACTTGACCTAATTCAGGGGATCAGAGAAGACATCCATGAAGAACTGATGATACTCATACTAAGTCCTGAAGAATGAAAAACAATGCATATGCAAAGGCCAGGAACTGGTACATTTAAGGAGCTGAAAATTCAGAAGTTCTAATGAGCTCAAGTGAAGAATGCTTTAAATGTGTATCACACCTTTCCCTCTAGAAAACTGAAGTGTAGAAGGACAAGACATAAAAAGGGGAAATCCAAGTTCACATGATGGCTAAACTAGCAAGAAGCTCACATATTTTGTCTTCCAGATCAGTTGTTTTTCCACTAAATATTTGTTTCTGTGTTTCTTTCAAGGTCAACACCCTCTTTCCTCATTAAGTCATGAAAACCTGTTAATGCAGGAAATACATACATGCAAGCATTTGATGTAGTTTATTTCTCCCTAAGTCATTCATATATTTCTATGCTGTAGTAAAACAGTGTTGCCTCTGATAGTTCATCCTTAAGAAAGAGAAAAGCAGAAGTCCAAATATGTTGGCTGGAGCTCTGCTACAGTAAGTTGGCTCGCTACATGTGGGGAACAATTTCAGTCTGTGAGCACATACCCCTGAATGTGACTTAAGCAAAGCTGGTTATTACATGGAAATCAGCATTTAGAAGGCTTTTGTTTTGCTTATCTACATAGCTTCAATGAGGAAGGAGGAAATGAGACCATAAGTACCGTGACCATATAATTTATTATCCATCTAGAACACTTTGAGAATGAAAAAGAGGACTCTTAATAATTATGCAAAGAAAACTGGTGCAAACTGAGACCACACAGGTAAATTGGGACATATACCTGTGTGGTCTATCTATATGCTATCTATAACTAAAACACCTTCACAGATTTACACATTGATGTTCAAGATTTCCCTTTTCTTTGCCTTTATTCTAGATCATTTTTTATAGAAGATGTTCTGTAAATAGTTGATATTCAAAGAGTATACCCTAGAAAGAAGGAGAGTCACTTCACTGCTCTCATCCCTAGAAAATTGGGTCTTAACATATAATTACAACCTTCCTAAATCCTGGTCAACTGCACAATCAATTTCTTGAGCCTATGTAACTATCTCACAATTTTCTTGAGCTTACGTAATCCCTGACACTGGATCAGCACTGTGCGGTAGAACTCTGCAATGATGGAATGTCATATATGTGCTCTGTGCTACATAGTAGTCACTAGCCACATGAGTCATTGAGAAACTGAAACATGGCCAGAGCAACTGAGAAACTATATTTTAAATTTTGTTTAATTTTTCTTAATTTTAAAATAAGTTTAAATAGCTACATGTGGTTAGCAACTAGCATAGTTAACATCTCTAGATCACTGGAAGTAAAAAGAGGCACCAGTTGATATGGCTTGGCTGTGTCCCCACCCAAATCTCATCTTGAATTCCCATGTATTGTGGGAGGGACCCAGTAGGAGGTAATTGAATCATGGGGCAGGTCTTTACCATGCTGTTCTCAGGATGGTGAATACGTCTCATGAGATCTCATGGTTTTATAAAGGGGAGTTTCCTTGCACAAGCTTTCTTCTCTTGTCTGCTGCTATGTGAGATGTCCCTTTCACCTTCTGTCATGATTGTGAGGCCTCCCCAGCCACATGGAACTGTAAGTCCATTAAACCTCTTTCTCTTGTAAATTGCCCAGTCTCGGGTATGTCTTTATCAGCAGTGTGAAAACAGACTAATACAGTAAATTGGTACTGGTAGAGTGGGGTGCTGCTGTAGATACTCAAAAATGTGGAAGCAACTTTGGAACTGGGTAATAGGCAGAGGTTGGAATAGTTTGGAGGGCTTAGAAGAAGACAGAAAAATGTGGGAAAGTTTAGAACTTCCTAGAGACTTGTTGAATGATTTTGCCTGCTCCAGATGCTGATAGCGATGTGGACAATAAAGTCCAGGCTAAGGTGGTCTCAGACAGAAATAAGGAACTTGTTGGGAACTGGAGCAAAGGTGACTCTTGTTATGTTTTAGCAAAGAGACTGGTGGCATTTTGCCTCTGCACTAGAGATTTGTGGAACTTTGAACTTGAGAGAGATGATTTAGGGTATCTGGCAGCAGAAATTTCTAAGCAGCAAAGCATTCAAGAGGCGAGTTGGGTACTGCTAAAGGCATTCAGTTTTAAAAGGGAAACAGCATAAAAGTTTGGAAAATTTGCAGCCTGACAATGTGATAGAAAAGAAAATCCCATTTCTAAGGAGATACCTAAGCAGGCTGCAGAAATTTGCATAAGTAATGAGGAGCTGAATGTTAATCCCCAAGAAATGGGGAAAATGTCTCCAAGGCATGTCAGGTAGCCCATTCCATTACAGGCCTGGTGGTCTAGGAGGAAAAAGTGGTTTCGTGGGCTGGGCCCAGGGTCCCTGTGCTGTATGCACCCTAGGGACTTGACGCACTATGTCTCAGCCACTCCAGCCATGGCTGAAAGGGGCCAACACAGAGCTCAGGCCATGGCTTCAGAGTGTGCAAGTCTCAAGACTTGGCAGCTTCCATGTGGTGCTGAGCCTGCCAGTGCATAGAAGCCAAGAATTGGGGTTTGGGAACCTCCGCCTAGATTTCAGAGGATGTATGGAAGTGCCTGGATATCCAGGCAGAAGTTTGCTGCAGGGGTGGGGCTTTCATGGAGAACCTCTGCTAGGGCAGTGTCAAAGGGAAATGTGGGGTCAGAGCCCCCACACAGAGTCCCTACTGGAGCACCACCTATGGAGCTGTGAGAAGAGGGCCACCGTCCTCCAGACCCCAGAATGGTAGATCCACTGACAGCTTGCATTGTGTGCCTGGAAAAGCTACAGACACTCAATACCAGCCCATGAAAGCAGCCAGGAGGGAGGGCTTACCCTGCAAAGCCACAGAGGCAGAGCTGTCCAAGACCATGGGAAACCACCTCTTGCATCAGCATGACCTGGATGACGGACATGGAGTCAAAGGAGATCGTTTTGGAGCTTTGAGATTTGAATGCCCCACTGGATTTCAGACTTGTGTGGGGCCTGTAGCCCCTTTGTTTTGGCCAGTTTCTCCCATTTGGAATGGCTGCATTTACCCAATGCCTGTTGTACCCCCATTATATCTAAGAAGCAACTAGCTTGCTTTTGATTTTACCAGCTCATAGGTGGAAGGGACTTGCCTTGTCTCAGATGAGACTGAACTGTGGACTTTTGAGCTAATGCTGAAATGAGTTAAGACACTGGGGGACTGTTGGGAAGGCATGATTGGTTTTGAAATGTGAGAACATGAGATTTGGGAGGGGCCAGGGTGGAATGATATGGTTTGGCTATGACCCCACCCAAATCTCATCTTGAATTCCGACGTGTTGTGAGAGGGACCCAGTGGGGGGTAATTGAATCAGGGGGGCAGGTCTTTCCTGTGCTGTTCTTGGGATAATGATAAGTCTCATGAGATCTGATGGTTTTAAAATGGGGAGTTTGCCTGCACAAGCTTTCTTCTCTTGTCTGCTGCCATGTGAGACAGGCCTTTCACCTTCTGTCATGATTGTGAGGCCTCCCCAGCCATGTGGAACTGTAAGTCCATTAAACCTCTTTTGTAAATTGCCCAGTCTAGGGTATGTCTTTATCAGCAGCATGAAAACAGACCAATACACCAGTGAATGTCACCAAGATAAAACCAGAAAATCTTTCGTTTATTTTTTGTTCCATTTAGATGTACACAGAGCTGAGATCCTAGTAGGCCATTTAGATGTACACAGAGCTGAGATCCTAGTAGGCCAAGGTCTCAGCCTTTACCTTTGTTTGACTCCACCTCAAGGATCAATTTCATCTCTTTTTTTTTTTATATATACTTTAAGTTCTAGGGTACATGTGCACAACGTGCAGGTTTGTTACATATGTGTACATGTGCCATGTTGGC
>NW_012100254.1:228323-255641 GCF_000951045.1 Mandrillus leucophaeus | reverse complement strand
GCCTGGGTATCAGCAGCGGAGGCTGCAGAAGATAGAATATTGCTGAACAGTGAGTGTTGCTGTCTGATTCTTGCTCTGGAAGCTTCGTCTCAGGGGTGTACCCTGCCACATTAGGTGTGAGCTGTTGGTCTGCACCTAGTGGGGGATGTCTCCCAGTTAGGCTACTCAGGGGTCAGGGACCAACTTGAGCAGGCAGCCTGTCCATTCTCAGATCTCAACCTCCATGTTGGGAGATCCACTGCTCTCTTCAAAGCTGTCAGACAGGGTCATTTACCTCTGCTGAGGTTTCTGCTGCTTTTTGTTTAGCTATGCCCTATCCCCAGAGATGGAGTCTACAGAGATAGGCAGGCCCCCTTGAGCTGCATTGGGCTCCACCTAGTTCAAGCTTCCAGGTGACTTTGTTTACCTACTTAAGCCTCAGCAATGGCAAGCGCCCCTCCCCCAGCCTTGCTGCTGCCTTGCAGTTAGATCTCAGACTGCTGTGCTAGCAATGAGGGAGGCTCCGTGGGCATGGGACCCTCCCGTCCAGGTGTGGGATATAATCTCCTGGTGTGCTGTTTGCTAAGACCCTTGGTAAAGCGCAGTATTAGGGTGGGAGTTACCCGATTTTCCAGGTGTTGTGTGTCTCAGTTTCCCTTGGCTAGGAAAAGGGATTCCCTTGTCCCTTGTGCTTCCCAGGTGAGGTGATATCTTGCCCTGCTTCATCTCTCGCTGGTTGGGCTGCACCAGCTGACCGGCACCGATTGTCTGGCACTTCCCAGTGAGATGAACCCGGTACCTCAGTTGAAAATGCAGAAATCACCCATTCTCTGTGTTGCTCACGCTGGGAGCTGGAGGTTGGAGCTGCTCCTATTTGGCCATCTTGCTCCAGGATCACTCAATTTCATCTCTATTAAATATAGAGAAAGGAAAGAACATAAAATACATATCAAATCAACAGCATTTGATTCAAGCAGAACATTGATATGTTAATCCATTTTACTTGAAACACCATAGTAAGTATTTATACTAGTGGGAATAGTAATGAACATAATCACAGGACTTTGTTCCATGGTGTACGATGCATTAAAGAAATCCACAGCCTGGCCAACATGGCAAAACTCCATCTCTACTAAAAATACAAAAATAAGGCAGGCATAGTGGTACACACTTGTATTCCCAGCTACTCAAGAGGCTTAGGCAGGAGGATCACTTAAAAACCCAGGATGCAGAGGTTGTAGTAAGCTGAGATCATGCCACTGCACACAAGCATGGGTGACAGAGTGAGACTCCATCTCAAAAAATAATAATAATAATAATGATAATTCAAAATTTTTAAAGAAAGTCCTACTTCTGCCAGAGTCTTCGTTAAAGGAGTATTAAGGCCCCAAAGCTCTATCTTCAGCATTTTGTGTTCCTCTTAATACAAAAAGCATAAGGTCCAAAGCAATTGATATTAGATCTCCTTATCTCATCAAATGTTTCCTTTGTTCTGCCTTCTCATTAAACTATTTGTAATTCTTCTATGGCTCTTATTACTTTCTGTTTTGTATTAGCTGTGTAACTAATACAAAAGAGCAAAAAGTGGACACTGTGGTAGACAGCTATAATTTTACTTCTCCTACTGAAGAGTAAGTAGTATAAGGACAAGTACAGTTCATATACCTGTACTATATTTTGTACAACACCAGGCACAGTTCTTTACACATGGTAGGTGCTCAGGAAATGTTTGCTAGTTTTTTTGGAAACATTTTGTATTAGTACCTCACATTGTGTCAAGAATTAAGTTCCTGGAACCTGAAGTGAGATAAAATATAAATTTTTAGGCAACGATGTAAATTCTTATGCAGACAGAGTAACTGAATATAAATTTGAGGGTGTGGTAAGACTGATCTATTTTTTCTCTCAGGATTGCAAGCTGATATAATTATATTGGAAAGCAATATAAAAATTTGTATCAAAAGGCTTGGCTATAATAATTTTGTATTTGAGACTCCATTCTAATTAAGTTGTTTCTAGACTATTATATTGAAGTATGAATTGACATACAAAAAGTTGTATATATTTAACATACACAACTTGAAGAGTTTGGAGAGAAGTATACACATGTGGAGTCATCACCACAATCAATGTCATAAACATATCTGCAACAGTTTCCTTCTACCCTCTTTATCATTATTACTTGTATGTGTGATAAGATCACTTAACATAAGATCTACCCTATTAGCAAGTTTTTAAGTATGCAATACAGTATTATTAACTATAGGCACTATGCTGTACCACAAATCTCTAGGGCTTATCTTGTATATTTATCCTGTACTTACATTTCCACCAACCAGTGTACCTGAAACTTTGTACCCTTGACTAATATACTTCCCCATGACCCCTAGCCCTTGGCAATTACCATTCCACCATATGCTTCTATGAGTTTGACTATTTTAGATTTCTCATATGAATGGTACCATGCAGTATTTGTCCTTCTGCATCTGGCTTATTTCAGTTAGCATAATGTCCTCCAGGTTCATCTATGTTGACGAAAATGACAGCATTTCTTTCTTTTTAAAGGCAGAATAATATGACATTGTTTGTATATGCCACATTTTATTTATCCATTGATCAGTCGAGGGACATTTTGGTGGCTTTCATGTCTTGGCTCTTGTGAATAATGCTGAAATGAATGTGGCAGTGCAGATATCCTTTCAAGATCTTGATTTTAATTCCTTTGGATATATATTCAGATGTGAGCTTGTTGGTTCATCGATAGTTCTACTTTGAATTTTTAAAGAAACCTCCATACTGTTTTCCACAGTGGCCATTTCAATTTACATTTCCACCAACAGTGTACAAGGGATCCCTTTTCTCCACATCATTGCCAACACTTGTCATCTTTTGGTTTTGTTTTAAAAATAGCCACCCTAGTAGGAATAAAGTGATATCTCATTGTGGTTTTGATTTTTGGTTCCCTGATGATCAGTAATGGAGAGCATCTTTTCATGTACCTGTTAGCTATTTGTGTGTCTTCTTTGGAAAAATGTCTATTCAGTTCCTTTGTCCATTTTTAAATTGGGTTGTGTTTTTGCTATTAAGCTATAGGAGTTCCTTATGTATTGTGGATATTAACCATTTATCAGATATATAGTTTGCAAATATTTTCTTCCAATCCATCCATAGGCTGTATTTTCATTTTGTTGTTTCCTTTGCTGTGCACAAGCTTTTTCATTTGGTGTAGTCCTACTTGTTTATTTTTGCTTTTATTACCTGTTCCTTTGGTATCAAGTCCAAGTAATCATTGCTAAGACAAATTTCATGAAGGTTTTAGCCCAGTGTTTTCTTTTTCTTTTTCCCCAGTGTTTTTAAAGTTTCGGGTCTTGTATTTAAGTCTTCAATTCATTTTGAGTTGATTTTTGTGTATGATGTAAAGTAAGTATCCACCAATGAAATAATTTAAATACTAGGAAATATGTATACAGGATGTTCATCTCTGCCTTGTTTATAGCAGTGAAAAACTGGAAACAACTTAAACATTCAACAAGAATGGTTAATAAATCACTGACCAACTAGAAATAGACTATTATACAACTATTTTAGAAGAGGTTTTATTTAAGAATATTCACAATATAATATTAAGTTAAAAAAAATGAGAGAAAAACGTTGGGAGGAAATACAGCAGGAAATACTGAGTGGTTACTTTTGATGGTACAATTAGGATTGATTTTCTCCCTCAGCTTTTCTCTTTTTATTTTTCAAATTTGCTTAATGTCAATAATATGAAGTCTACATTAGTATGTAATATGTGATTTTGACACTAATTGATTCCTCTATTTAGATGTAATTCTAACTAGCAGAGACTTAGGGCAAAAATCAAACTTTTAGACAGCTAAGCACACCCAGATTAAAACATGTTTTGTTTTTTCTTTTTTTTTTTGAAACGGAGCCTCACTCTGTCACCCAGGCTGGAGTGCAGTGGCGCAATCTCGGCTCACTGCAAGCTCCGCCTCCCGAGTTCCCGCCATTCTCCTGCCTCAACCTCCCAAGTAGCTGGGACTACAGGCGCCCGCCACCACGCCCAGCTAATTTTTTGTATTTTTAGTAGAGACAGGGTTTCACCGTGTTAGCCAGAATGGTCTCGATCTGTTGACCTCGTGATCCGGCTGCCTCGGTCTCCCAAAGTGCTGGGATTACAGGCGTGAGCCACCGCACCCGACTGTTTTTCTTTTTGGTAGTGGGCATGGGAGGTAGCTGGCTTGCCACATGCCGATCCAACATCCTGATTTTCATCAAGAAGCTGAATAGTCAAGATTTTTGTGGCTGGATAAATGAGAATTGGTCAGGGATGAGTTCCAAACAAAATTATTAAAAATATTCACATAAAAATGTATCTTAATGTTTATACCATTAATTTTTAAGTTGATTTTGTAAAAGCATAAATATTAGCTCTCTTAGGAAAACTATAGTCAATGCAATAGGATTTATTTATAGCCTATAAATATGGCTATATTTTTATCATTATGTGAGAAATACTCCAGCATAAGTCATATATCTTCAGACCTCTCTATGACAAAACTTTGATTGCTTTTCTGTCCAACGGATTTAAAAAGTGATCAGTATTTGTGTAGGACATAGGTGAAAAGAAAAAGAAAGTAGTGAGTGGAGAAAGGGAAGTTTGGGAAAGTCCAGATATAGGTGATGTTGTAGCTCTCTGACAGTCTATTTGGGAATCAGAATTGGTGTGAGTGCCAAGTTCACTACGCATAGCTTTGCACATAGTAGACAACTGATAAGCATTAAATGAATCAAAAGCATAGGGGGTTCATAGTTCACCTATTCAGAATATATTCTTTAGAGTTTTTGTTCAGATGGATTCTACTTTTTCTAAAAAGGGGCAATTGAAAAAGTAACCACCAAAAAGGAGCTAAATATAGTAGAAAAAGCTGAGAAAAGTATAAACACAGTCTTTTCCTGGAGGATTTGCCATTTAAAACCACAACTGTTTTTAATGCCAAGTATCCTTGGTGGCCAGTGCCTAGTGAAAGTGTAGAAACTACAGAGAGCAGGATTCGAGTGCTCCCTGAGGGCATGGCTTGTAGCTTTCCACTCATTATGGAACCAAGCCTGGAGAGCCAGTCTCCTGTTTGAGCTCGTTGGTACTGCTCACCAGAGAGGGACAGAAGAGGTAAGAGGATCTGAAGAATATAAAATGGAAGATACATGAATGGTAATAAAATTTAAGGGATTTAGTAATTTACAAATCCATGCCTTATTTGGATATGAAGAAAAAAGCTAGAGAACATAATTTAGGCCAGTAACTAGGCTAAAGAAAGGAGTAGAAGATAAGGTTGAATGAAATTTCCTGTGCAGTACCCTGGGACTATGAGATATAGAGTAGTTTTCCAGTTCTCTCACAGTTGGTTTTAATAATCGCAAAAGGTTCTCTCTTTCTTTGCTTTCTCCTGATTTTTCCTGCACTCATCTCCTAGGTCCCTCAGGGAAATGCAATAGTTACTATAGTTATGTCTAACATTTCAAAATCATTTTAACTTAATCAAGCATGTTTGCACGGAAAAGTAAAGGCTTTGGTGCCAGAGAAATATGAGTCTGGTGCCTACTCCACTGCTTCCCAATTGTGTGTTCTTGGGCAGCTCCTCAACCTCTCTGGCCCTCAGCTTCCTTAGGTGGATCAATGCTATCAACTTCTAAGGATTGTTATACACAGTAGCCTAGTACTTGGTGTGTAGTAACCACATAGTCAAGTTCAGTTGTTACCAAATGCTCTACAGATGTATGTTTTGTGCTCTTTATTTTCAACTTAGTATAGGTCCTTGCCTTCAAAATCAAGGTGAGACCAAAAGGTATGCAAATGCAGTGTAACAAACAAGCCTAGACAATTAAAAAACAAACAAAAAACCTGAAACAATAGGACTAACATTAATAGCAAAGCAATTTAGTGAAGAAAGAGGTTATGAGAGTGAGACACTCTCAAACCTCCTCCTTCTTTTTATGTTAAGTTCCGGGATACATGTGCAGGATGTGCAGGTTTGTTACACAGGTAAACGTGTGCCATGGTGGTTTGCTGCACCTATTAACCCATCCCCTAGGTATTATGCCAGCATGCATTAGCTCTTTTTCCTGATGCTCTCTCCCCATTGCCGCTCCTGCCCCCAAGCACCAGTGTGTGTTATTCCCCTCCCTGTGTCCATGTATTCTCATTGTTCAGCTCCCACTTATAAGTGAGAACATGTGGTCAAACTTTCTGTTTCATTTGGACCTCACTACAATTCTGTAATAGAGGCAGGGGAAGTGATCAAGGCATTCAATGAACTGGAAAAAGCAAAGCACAGATGGGTTTCAGCTCCATTACAGCTGCTATAAAATGAAATGATAGGATTAAGAAAATGTTAAAGTTTCTTTTAAGGCTGCAATTCTATTATTCTTTGGCTTTCCTAAAGTAAGCCTACTAGTTAATGTGAGATCTGATACCAGAACTCACGTTTCTTGATTCTCAGCTCAGGACTTTGTGCTAGACTGGGAAGTGTTGGGACATAAGAGAACCTCAAAATGAAAATCCCAGCTGGGCAGAAATGCCCTCCTTCCTTTTCTACCGGCAGCGTTTTAATACAAGCTTCAAATGTTAATAGAACAGCTTTGGCAATGTTTGCTCAAACATTCTCAGGCCTGAATAATGATTTCCATCTTCACAAATAAGTACTTTCATTGTTGAAACTGCACCCAGTTCCTGCATAATTACTGCTGCTTGATCAGTTGAAACTCTTCCATACTTAAGCCTTTCCTCGTGCCAGAAAAACCACAGCTTTCCACCTCTTAGACTTACTTCATTTCTTTTGAGTTGTTTCCTTCATTATTACAAAAAGCCAAACATGCTTTCCAAGATAAATATTTACTCTCAGAGTTCTACTCTTCTTTCAAAAGACAAAATAGACACCTTAGCAGAAGAACAAATGACACATGTAGAATACTAACCATGGAAGCCACATATTTCTATTTGTGGGCACATAAGTGCATATATGCCTCTGGTGTGCTTTATGGTTGACTTCTTTAGACTCTAATTTGATCTGAAGTCCAAAGTGGCCTCAGCTCCCTGAAGACACTGGGGCCTTATTTTGTTCCACGAGACAATGCCATGGCAATGTGGTGTTTGCCTGGTTACAAGGACTTCCACAGAGGCCACATATTCCTGGCAAGATGTTAGCAGGTGCTGAATTTGAAATAACTATAGCATCTCTACAATTTGATTCTGCATGCTTTTATTATATGAATCTGGTTATATATAGTAAATCCCTATTATGTGAATAAGAGGGAACTATACTTGACTGTTTAGAATGTTAGATAAATTACATTCGCAATAACAGGTTGCTTTTATATGTGCCCAGTCATCTTTTTAACTCATTTCCTGTTTAGAAAAAAAAACACTGCATCTTGCTGCTGTGCTCATTTAATTTCACATAAACATGCTGTTTGAGGCTGAAGCAAATCTGACTGATTTTCAGTATGAAAATAAAATATAAAAACTGTTCTTGAAGTTATTTCTTTTTTTTTTTTTTTGAGACAGAGTCTCGCTCTGTCGCCTAGGCTGGAGTGCAGTGGCCGGATCTCAGCTCACTGCAAGCTCCGCCTCCTGGGTTTATGCCATTCTCCTGCCTCAGCCTCCCAAGTAGCTGGGACTACAGGCGCCGGCCACCTCGCCCAGCTAGTTTTTTGTATTTTTTTAGTAGAGACGGGGTTTCACCATGTTAGCCAGGATGGTCTCGATCTCGTGATCCTCCCGTCTCGGCCTCCCAAAGTGCTGAAGTTATTTCTAAATAGAACTTGTCTCTAATCCTAATGCAACAGAAATGTAGATGTTATAAGGATTAGAGACAAGAGTATTCTCAGGGCAAATGGGAAATGGGTTAAAAATCTACAACTTCATCATATTTATTAGATTATAAGAACCTTGATGTGTGGAACTTGATCTTATTGCTCTCATCTGGCACCTAGACTAGAAATTGGTACAGAAGAGCTACTACATTGATATGTGATTCACATAGGTGTCGAGAGTACTATGACATACAACAGCAGATTCTGTGCCATGGAAATACTAGAGGCCTCCAAGGTAGTGTTCGGGATTCAGGTTCCTTTACTTACAAACTTTGCAACCTGACCAAGTCATTAATTTCCTCCTCTCTAAAGTTATGATATAATAACATCCTCAAAGTGTTACTGTGAAGAATTATTGTGAGGTTAAATGAAATTACGCGTAGATGTGTCTAGCATAGTACTTGACGCATAATAGGGGCTCAATTTGTTAAATCTGAACTTGTTGAATTAAAAAGAACATACTGAAGAATGGGCATGAGAAGTTTCATGAGGATGAAAGTGCAATTGAAAGAAGTAAAGGAGAATGTGATTTTGTAGTCTGCATGAAGGAGACTGGCAATATCTCGGAGGAAAATGAAGACTGAAAGAAAAAGAAAAGAAGAGGGCAACCTTGAGTTCCAATGAGGGGTTGCAGGAATTTTAAGAAGTCTAGGAATTTTCATGCTCGGTTAAACCATTTTCTGTAGGACAAATTAATAGACTAATACTTATGAAAGTATATGAATGCTATTTTGATTAATAAGCAGAATACATTTAGAAGTACTGTATTTCTGAATCTGTGTTAGCTTTTTGTCATTATATATTTTTTAATCAAAGGGCGCCAAAAAGTAAAACTACTATTTTACAAGGATTCAGGTTTTGATGTTCAAAATGAGTTGTAATACTGGGTTGGAAACCACTAGTTTAGACTGATAACAATTGAGGGACTGACCATAAAACCCAGTATAAGACCTGTCATGCTGGCCCAGGAAAATCCTTGGATCAAGTTATGAGAGTCAGTGTGCTTCCCAATAAATCCAATAATAATTTTATAATAACATGCACAAATTCTATGTTAACTTTACATATTTATATAGGAAATTTAAAAATTCTCCCATACCAGCAATGTGAAAACGGTGTCATATCAATTATTGTAACACATAGCAAACACACACAGAGCCACATGTGGAACTGAGACCAAAAATAGTTTTTAAGACAGAGAAAAAATGGAAACTTCAGGCAAACTGTGGTCTAAGAGCCAAATAATTAGAAAATAGAGATGTTGAAAAGTGCAGAATTCTGGGAAAAAAAAAATCTCTCTTCAAAGCGGATGATTCTCTGTGTCTCTGTCTTATACAGACATAGCTCAGCTAGTTCCTCTGAGCTAAAACATTGTTTGTTTATTTTGCACAGGTTCTAGTAAGTCACAGTGGGAGTTTCTGGTCTTATAGTTAGAGCAGACATTTGGGAGTCAAAAGATATGGGCTCTATTATCATGTATAATGCTGTTACTGACACTTTTTTCTCCATTCCCTTAGTTTATCCATTAGTTAGATATGGAAAAGAATTGCTGCCTCTCAAAATGTTAAGCTTCTTTAATGATGTATTTGTATGCTACCAGGGAGGGAGTAGTGCTCATAAATTATAGGGGAATGTTAACATTAATTTGTTTCCTGTTGTTCAGCTATATATTAATTTACTATTAAGTGTAAGGTTGGGAGTAAATGTCAGGAATATAGCGCTCTGCAAGGATGATTGATAGATAGCAGAGTCTACAATTATTCTGCTAGTCATAGGTGGTCCAAGAACTTCAGGGCCAAGAATAAATGGACATTTGTAGGAGGGTCACTTGAACTCCAAAGGAACTAGATGGGAGGCTAAGGAAAAGGAGATGAAGTCAAGGAGATGAAGTCAAAGACTGGCTGCATTTGCCATAAGAAAATACAAAACATACCCAATATGTAACTTAGGCAAAGTCAGCATTGAGACTGTCTTCATTACGTCTTCTTTCTTCGTTGCCTCAAATGCTTATTGAAATCTTACTATCTCTCAAGCTTTGTGCTGGGTTTTAGATTACAAGACTGAATAAGATAGACATGACCTCCTTCCTCCTGGACCTGACAATTGTTCCTTCAAATCACTCCCACACATTCATTGCCTGGGCACTGGAGACTAGATCCCATGGCCAGACCAAACCCCAAAGGTGGGTACTGGAGCGTCCTTAATTTGGGACAGATATTCACACTGCAAAGGTTTGAAGAAGCAGGAGCTCTCGAAAGGTAGGACTGATCTGTAGCTCTGTAAGACAAGGGACCAGTGCTTTTAAATGGGATTTGCTCATGAGGGTACCTCTTGAGAATAAGTTGACTTTTTTCTTATTTTCTCTTGGACTATGGTTACCAGTATATTTAGCCAAGTGTTTTTGTTATTGTTTCTATTTTATTTTCATTTTTAATTTCCCTCATACAATAGAGTATCTACCACCAACTCTTCAGAAAAATCTAATGCATCAGGATAGCTTTACCTGTTACCATTGCAAGGAATAAATGTATGAAATTTTAAAAAACAGTGTGGCCTGCCTCACATTCACTCCTCTGCTGAAACCCATGCAGGACTTTGAGGCGACGGTACCCAGGTATTCTAGGAGGCAGCCAGCAGTAAGGGAGGCTTTTCCTTGATGGAGTTTGGAAAGAACAGGAGACACAGGCAATGCATGAAAAACAACTTCCAGAAGCCTGAGAGGCAAAACCTTCCTTCTCCTAAAAGTCTAGAGAAATTAACCTTTAAGAGCATGTTTGTAGGAAGGCAGATGCTCGCCTTACATCTGCTAATTAAAAGGGGAAATCTATGGAGGCTCAGTGAAAGGTGTATTGAGAAGAAGGGTGGAAATTCGAGAAAAGCAAAAAAAGTGTGAAATAGATGAGGGGGAGGATGGGACAGAGGATTGAGGAAGAAACATATACTGTGTTCCAAGTTCAGTTAAGATGGTTTAGTGTCCATTTGATTGTCTTATTTTCTCCAGCAGATTATCTGAAGATTTAGAAATGGGCAACAGTAAGGTTCATCTAGCTCTGGTATTTTGCCAGGCAGGTACAACAGAAAAGCAAGATAGGAAAGATAAGGGTATTGGAAAGAAGGAGGAAGGGATGGGCCATAGAATGTCAATCAGGAGAGGAAGAAATGAAGATAGTCAGGAACTGAGAGGAAGATACAAAGTAAAGAATCTTTGAATTGGAAGATCTCAATGAGGAAAAAGAGTGATAGGTTGAAAGTCATTTGATTAAAGGTTATGCTGAGAGAGTCTGATGTTTGAAAAAATGTTTTTGGAGCTGAAGCATTTCCAGAAAATGACATGTTCCAGGGTGTGTCTATGGGAATGACTGGCTGACGTGGAGGAGGTCCATGGAAGTTAGTAAGTCAAGGCAGTAAGTGACCAGAGTATCAAATAAGGATATAATGTCATCCTGAAAATGGGTGGATGTTGGACAGACAGGAAGACTCTGAGGGTGTCAAAAGCAGGGCTGAAGAGAGGTCAGTACCCAACAGCAAGCAGAAGGTGTTGAACGGCAGTATTGCTCAGTGGAACGATTTCCACAGAAGCTGGGAGACTTTATATGAGAGGGAAGATGAGAAATAATCTGAAACTGACAGAGTGGAAAAAGCATAGAGTTTTCATTTACTAATAGAAATCACAGAACTGGTAAGGCTGGATTGGTATTTTTTTAACCATTTCTTTTATTTTAAATGGAATTTAAATGAAATTTAAATTTCAAATGGAAAATCAACTATAATCTGGTAAATGGCATGTAGTTTGTTACCTTGCTTGCATATTTTGTCTTATTTTCTGTGCCTTGAGTTTGTGTTAGTCTTAGGCTCTACGTCATTCTTCTCTGTGCCTGGTAGAATGGTTTGTTTGTACCGCCCTGCAATATATTTAATATTATGATGGCACATATTATGTACCATGCCCAGATCCTATGACTCACGATAGGAAAGATTAAGAGACATGAATCATTCATTTATAGTTAAGTGACATGTTGTTTTATTTATTTTATTATAAGCCCATAAGATGATAGCTGTTATGTACACAATCCCTAGACCAAGACTGCTAATCAAAGAAAAGGGAACTAAACTAAATCTCTGTTCTTGGCAGCGTCACTCATTGTCCATTCATTCATAGGTATATTGACTCTATCTTATATGTCATGCACTGTATTAGTTGGTAGAGAGGTAATATGACCGTTCCTAATCTTTCTCCTTAAGAAGCCATGGTCTAGTGGCAAAAACAAATAATTATAGATCTTTGTTAAATGTTGTAACAGAATATTGTTCAAGGTGTGTGGGAAGGTTACGGAAGACTTGCTGAAGCTGATAATAGTTAATCTGCATCCTGAAGTAAAATGAGTTAGGCGGGTATGTAAAGAAATCACATCTTAGGTAAAGGGCAAAGCAGCTGAGGTGGAAGGGCTGGAGCCTAGACAAGCAATGCACGTCACATTCTGGAAGCAGCAGGCAGACTGCCAGTTTGCACCCTCCACACATCATATCTGCTTATCTTGAAATTACACTGGACTTTGTGGATCCTTCGCATCAGAAAAGCCTTCACTAAGAAACACTGAAACATATTCAGATTTCAGCTGCTGAATTAAAACTACTGACATTTCTCAAAGAATCTGATTTGTCCATTAAGTACAAGCTGATATCATCACAGAAATTTTTTATCTTGGGAGCACCTTTTGGAAACTGAGACTCCAGTTACATATTTGAAATGGTGAAAACCTTCTTTGTCAAACAGCACTTCAATTAGAAGCAAAACCATTAGTGTTTTGTGCGCACATTGGGCACCTGTGATCCTTCAGGACTGGCTGCTCTTGAGAAAGAAAACTCCCTACGGGCTACCACACCCTACTACTTTATCCATGGGGAAGCAGCAGTATCAAATGACCAGTGGTCCTAGTTCCTGGCACAAAGTAGAAGCATGATAAACATTAGTGATTAAACATATTAAACATAGAAAACATATAAAATTAGTGATTAAAAATTAGTCTAAATCTATGTCCTACCAGGTGGATTGTTATCTCCAGCAAACCCTGGGCCTTTAATTCACTTTTCGTCAAGGAATTTTGTTAAGAAACATGAGTCAAATCTGAATATTTTTTAAAATATAAATTACAAGTTAATTGGCTTTGCAAAAGACAAATGTTGATGTACTTTGTTGCATTTTAGGTAGCATTTTGGTTAAGAAGAGCCCCTTCTTTAAGCCATTTAAGAGGAAAAAGAAGACTCATAGTTTGCCTTATTTGCTAGGTATTTCTATCCCGGGGCAAAGAAGATTTTTCAACATGTACCTCTGTTCTCTGTTTTGACATATCCAGTTTTTTCAAAGTGCCTAACCAGATGCTAAATTCATATTGGCTGATAAAGGAGTCTCTGTTTTTAAGATGATAATAGAGAGCATTTCATGAAATGGTTAAGCAGTAACACATATACATAGTATATGTGTGTGTATATATATAGTGACTTCTATTGAAAAAATGATGTGACTATTCATATTTATTTCCACTCTTTCTCAAAATGCCACTAAAATGACAATGTCATTTTAACTAAAATTAAAAATAATTTTTTAAAGGCATAAACACACAAAAAAACAAATGGCAGAGGAGATGCAGAAAGGTGTTTGAATTGTTACTGATTTAGTAGCACATAGAAAGCTAAAACCTTCCTGCCTGTAGCCAGTCTGTTTATGCTACAGAACCCCAGAAAGGCTCAGAAATTGGAGGCACAAAGAACCTCTGGAGATGAGGAATTAAACTGAAAATAGGAGAATCAGCTGAAAGTCTATATAAAGTCGACAGACCTGAAGGACCCTTCTCATATGCAGAGCATTTAGGAGACTATTATCATGCTTTTACTTTGATCCAGGAACTAGGACCATTGGCCATTTGATACCACTGCTTCCCTTATGGATAAAGTAGTGGCGTGGGGTGTGGTGACCCACAGGGAGTTTTCTTTCTCGAGAGCAGCCAATCCTGAAGGATCACAGCTGCTCAATGTGTGTGCACAAAGCACTAATGGTTTTGCTTCTAATTGAAGTGCCGTCTGACAAAGAAGGTTTTCGCCACCATTTCTCCTACCCAGAGACGAGGCAGGGGGCATTAAATGGAAAAATCAAAACCAGAGTAGTTCTCAACTCTAGGAAAACTGACAGTGAAAGAAGAAGGGTAGGAAAGGCAAACATTGAATGGTGAGACCTGTAACTCCCTGGTGAGACTAAGATCCCAGAATATTGGTAGCCAGGCTTAGACCTCTCTGTTACACTCCAGGTGAGACTTCAGAGGATTTCTTTTTAGGGAAATGAATGAGTCTAAGAGAAAATACTTTCAGATGCTAACATATGGGGTTGTTTCCCACACTGTCAAGTTCCCAACCCAATAACCCTACACTGAACCCAACCAGGAAACACACAGTTTACAAGTAGCTTTTTGGAGTCTCATTGGTAAATATTGAAGGAAATGTCATTGGTCATAAGACGCTTGAGAGGCCTCCAACATGAAATACAGAGAACAAAACTAACAAACACAGACGAGAAGAAACTCGGAAGATAGACAATGCAAACAGAAGAAGAAAACAAACCACCATCAAAACAAAGTAAAATCCTGTATATTTAATATCATCACATATAAAAGAAGATACTATATATGTTAAATGAGTAAATAATTCTGGTTAAAAATATTCAGAGAATAAGTAAGAACTCATGGAAATTACAAATATTATAGCAATAATAAAAGTTCAACAGAAGCACTGGCTAAAAGTTGAGAAATTTTAAGAAAATATAACAAGATGAGAAACAAAAATAGAAAAGATACAAGGTTTAGAGAACTAATAGGAGCTCTGGGATTAACAGTCTGACTAATAAGAGTTCTAAAAAGAGAATACTGAAAAAAAATTATCAAAAGAATAATATAAGAATAGTTTCCAAAATTGGATGACACAAATTTCTAGACTGAATGGACCAGCACAGTGAATGAAAACAGACTAACACAAGGCACATTGTGATTAAAATTTCGGAGTTCAAAGTTTACACAGACAAAACCATAACTTTCAATAGAATAAAAGTGGATCAATCATAAAGAATTAAGAATCAGAATGACATTAATATTCTGAGAGTAATTCTGAAATTAGATGTCAATGGAGAAATGCCTTCAAAATCCTAAGGAAAATGGTTTCAACTTAGATTTTAAGACCTAGACAAACTATCAATCAAGTTTATGGGCAGAATAAAGCCTTTTCAACATTTAAAAACTCTAAAAAAGAAAATTACCTCCCATGCCCCCTTTTTTTTGCAGGAAGCTATTGGAGAATACACATCTTCAAAATGAGGAGAAATACAAGAAAAGGAAGACAAGAATTCAAGAAGCCGGGCATCCAACAATAATAACTAAAGAGGCAGGGTAGTTCTCAGGATGATGTCACAGAAAGTCCAGATTGGTGAAAGACAATGAAGAACTACAAGAGGTTTGTACTCCGAAAAGAAGATGAAAAAAGTGGAATTCACAGTTTGTCTAAAGTTTTTGATCATGTTTCAAGGAAGTATATGGTTCTGTGCAAAGTTAGCAAAAGGTACATTTAAAAAAAATGAGAAAAAAAACAAAATCAGGCAACTAGCAACTAAAAGAAGTATAAGGAATTTGGTACAAAAAAGGAAATTAATTATGCACTACATGCTAACTTGTTAACAATTTTTACATAGTACCAATACGATAAATACAACGTTAATTTCAAACTGCAATTAATTATGCTGGAAGGATGTGGGAAGTGGGACTGTTAAGAGAGTTAAATTATAATCTTCATAACAGGAAGTCAACAGATAATACTTACTGAATATTTCTACTTTTTGGAGGGATGTTGGGTTGGGGAGCTACTGTTTCATTTCCTTAAAATACTATTTGGCTTTTTAAATTGCCTGTGCACATGCATACACATACATAATCTAAAGTTAAATTTTTAAAACCACATATAAAAAGCCATGTGGGAAAAGAATTATTGTGAATGCTTAGTAGAAGAATGTATGCACAGCACATAATACAATGTTGATACACCACAGAGTATTAATAAAGTCCCCAAGATTTGCCCGCTTGGGATAGTCTTAGTAACAAAAGTTAATCTTGTTAATAAAACAGTCAACAAATATATAAATCCTTACTCATCAGTCCCTAGTAAAATTTTCCAAGTGTTGTGGAAGATATAAAGAAATATGAAACATAATCCTTACATTAAAATACCGTTAATAACAGTTATGGCAGCTAATATTTAATTGGTGTTAAATGTACAGTAGGTACTGTCCCAAGTTCTTTACATATTATCTCTTTTAATTCTATGAGATAGACACTATTATCTCCATTTTATCATATAAATGAGGAAACTGAGGCACACTAAAATGAAGTAACTTGTCCAGGTCATAGAGCTCATATAAAGAGGGAGGTATGATTCCAATCCAAGCAGAAGGCTTGGGAGTCTCAAATTGCTTTATAATCTAATTGAGGGGGAGAAGAAACAGAGCTAAACAACCTCATATGATTTAAGGAGCAGTTTAACATAATCCTGGAAGAGATGTCACAAACAAACGCAAGCATACTTTAGTGGAAATTGCTGTATTACACTAGGAGCTCAGAAGAGAGCGCAAACCCTTCAGATTGATAGCCAAGGAAACATTTAATTGGACCAGCTGGGTGGGGAGGGCATTCCTTGTAAGTGAATCAACATGCAGAGGTGGTAACCATAGCATGCCAGGGATCGGCGAGGATAGCACATTTTGTTCATCCAGAAATAAAACCTGTGAGAGCAAAGCAGGAAAGGCCTAATATCAAATTATACATGGCCTTGAAAGTAGACTAAGAAGCTTGGACTTTATTTTGTGAAAACGGGAAGTGATTGCTGAGCACGTGAAGTTAATCTGGACATTGAACATATAATCAACTGACAGGAAGAGAATAAGTAATGGCTTATTGTGGCAGTCTGGATAAGATTTATCAAAATCTCAAACTAGCCTGGGGTGAGAGTAGAATTGGCTGGATCCTGGATGAGAAGTCCCACAAGGACTTACAGAAACAGTTTGCATTTTATCTTTCTACCAAGGAGAAAAGTTTTTCAAACTACAAAGGCTAGATATAATTAAAAGGAAATCAAATTTCAAAAAGTTCAAGTAAGAGTATCTGCTTTGAAAAAATGAGTTTCTAAGTTTCAACAAGTTACAAAACAGCATAATCAAATACTTAACTATTATGATTATGAATCGGCTGGCAGGATTTCTTTTAAAATGAAAGTAAAGCTTTCTAGATGTAACAATAAAGCATGCTCAATGTGGAGAAATATATAAAGAAAAAAATCAGTAAACTTATTCCAATACCCTTAGTTTGGTTATTTTTTTTTTCAATCTTTTCTATGAATAACTTTGCTTCCATGTTAATACAGTTACAACTGATCATCATAATATATATAGAAGATATAATTTTCTTCTTGCTTAAACATTTTAATAAAACATTTTTCAGTCTTTTCTTTGAATAACTTTGTTTCCATGTTAATACAAAGTTACAATTGAATTTTCTTCAGGCTTACACTTTTTTTTTTTTTTTTTTTTGAGATGGGTTCTCGCTCTATCACCTAGGCTAGACTGCAGTGGCGTGATCTCGGCTCACTGCAAACTCCGCCTCCCAGGTTCACGCCATTCTCCTGCCTCAGCCTCCTGAGTAGCTGGGACTACAGGCGTCTGTCACCATGCCCAGCTAATTTTTGTATTTTTAGTAGAGACGGGGTTTCACCATGTTAGCCAGGATGGTCTCGATCTCCTGACCTCGTGATCCGCCCACCTCAGCCTCCCAAAGTGCTGGGATTACAGGCGTGAGCCACCGTGCCCGGCCTTGCTTAAACATTTTAATAAAGCATTTCATATTCCATTACAAATTTATATGTATACATAACTAATAATTGCATAATATTTAATAATGTATGTATATGTACTAAAAGGTTTTTAACCATTCCCGTGTAGTTGGATATTTAAGCACATTCTAAATTCTCTGTTTACATAAGCCTAGTATCTCTTTGCTCAAAATCAATTTTCTGTATTGTGGATTACCTCCTCAGGCCAGTTTTCTAGCTAGAAATCCTAAGAAAAACAATGGAGAATGAAAGAAGTAAACAGTTTAAACATAACTTCTATTTAAGAGGGCATAAAATGGTTAAATTGCAAAACCTTAGTGAGTCACCAGAGTGATTATTTTTAACCACACTGTCCCTGAAGGACAGCTGATAATGATATATGGGAAGTAACTATAGTGTAGAAAATATCTAAGCAGGCATAACTAGTGTTTAGTAATTAACATCAGAATGACATTATAGTTTTTATTTTTTTTTTATATTTTGAGACAGATCTCACTCTGTCACCCAGACTAGAGTGCACTGGCGCAATCTTGACTCACTGAAACCTCTGCCTCCCAGGTTAAAGCAATTCTCCTGCCTCAGCCACCTGAGTAGCTGGGACTACAGGCGTCCACCACCATGCCCAGCTAATTTTTGTATTTTTAGTAGAGATGGGGTTTCACCATATCGGCCAGGCTGGTCTCAAACTCCTGACCTTGTAATCTGCCCACCTTGGCCTCCCAAAGTGCTGGGATTACAGGCATGAGCCACTGCACCCGGCCATAGAATGACATTATAGTTACATCTACACTTGAATGCATTTTATATTGCATTTAAATTTATTTACATGTATTTTAACTTAACTAGTAAAATAGACTTAACTGGTAAAATTCTGAAGCATGGATATAATTATTCTCTTAATGCATCTTATTCTTTTAAATTTCTGAATTAATGGAATCTGTAGAATTATTACAAAGATATATCTGAGCCAGTTATATTACTGAAATCACCTTTGCAAAAATTGTAACCGTGAGAAAAATGTGACATAGGAAAATTATGACAGTGAAGGAAATCTGACCTAACCAACTCCATCTTGGTTCTAACCTCCAAGCTGTCCTTGTTCATTCCTGGGTGCAGGCTGAACTAACTTGGAGAGGAATTTAGCTTACGGTTTAACTTCGAAACAAAGATGATAACAGCCTTCCCCAAAACAAACTCCCTTGTTTGGGGGCCAGATTGCCTTTGTAAAACTAACAAAATTAGCCACAAGATTAGGAATTATGGAGTCATGTAACCAGAGATCACAAGATTCCTAACCTCCTCAATTGCCCTGATAGATAACATTACTATTGTAAAACCTAAGATTGGTGTTCAAAGCATTTTTCAGACCCTGCATTCTGATAGACCAGCTGGTGCCACCTAGACTGGTAAATTGGCTCATCTGGTTTTGTGGCCCCCACCCAGGAACTGACTTAATGCAAGAGGACAGCTTGGACTCCCTGTGATTCCATCCCTGACCCAACTTATCACCATTCCCCATTCCCTAGCCCCCTGCCCGCCAAACTGTCTTTTAAAAACCCTAGCCTCTGAACTTTTGGGGAGGCTGATTTGACTAACAATAAAACTCCAGTCTCCCATTTAGCCAACTCTGCATGTATTAAACTTTGTCTACTGTAATTCCCATCTAGATAAATCAGCTCCATCTGGACAGTGGGCAAGAAGAATCTGTTGGGCAGTTACATTACCCACTGACAAAGTAAAAATCTGGTGCTTGGAGTGAGCAGACCAAATACACAACACCCTTAAAAATATGGTGCTTGCAGGGATCTGCTTTTTATTTTGTAGTTTATTGTGAAGTGTGGGTGGTGTGATGGGCCAAGCACAAACCCTGCAGACAGCTGATGATGTGGGTTCATGCTTTACCCTGATTATTATTAAGTGTTTGACTTTGGACTTGTTAGAGAATCGCTGAAATTCATTTAGAAATTAATAATAATACCTATCTCACAGAGTGGATCTGAGGATTAAGTGAGATATTAGTGAAAAACACTCCAGAGATGATAAGTGCTACCTTCATCTAAATTGTTGCTGTCATTATTTCTGTCTGCCATGTTATCCTGGCACAAGATTTAGTGGGGATTCATTGAGCAGGTGAGAGGTGATGTGGAAAAGATCCATAAAATTACCTCATTAGCTCTGAGAACCTATCACTAGCTCTTCAGATAGAACAGTGAGAACAGGCTGGGATCAAACAGTATGGAGAACAGAATCTCCTTGATTCTCCTTTCATGGGAAATTGTATCAGAAGTTCCTGTGGATGGCTTGGTAATTGGTGAGCATTCTGATTCAACACTGTGCTTCTCAGAATAGAGTAAACAACCAAGGTTATACTATCCACATCAAATGGTTAATGCAATATGCTTATAATTGTTTTGTGATTTTGCCAATTTTCTCATATATATAACAACTCAGTGTTTTGCAAGTCAGCAAAGCCCATCAATGTTGTTCTTTATGGGCTCAAATTATTTCACATCCATAGTTAACACTATTTCAAACTGACTGACAAAATTAGGGGGCAAAAGGAGAAAAGGTATATTTAGTTGTGCTATTCTTGACACATAACCCAGTTGATTCACTGTTGCCAAAGCCCACCAACTCCACATCTGAAACCTTTGATTCTACTTTATGATTTTTAATCAACTTCATTGAGGTATAATTTATATAAAACAAATGTAAACATTCAAATTATCCAGTTTCATGAGTCTTCACAAATGTATACAGCATGTAACCACTACACCAATAAATATATAGAACATTTTCCCCCAAATGTTCCCTTTTGCCATTTTGCAGTAAATTCTCCTACCCTCTTGCACTCCCCACTCCAGACAGTCATTACTTTGATTTCTATCATCATAAGTTGATTTCACTTGTTCTGGAACTTCATATAAATGATATCATATAATATCCACTCTATGTGCCTAGTTTCCTCTGCTCAGCAAGTTTTTTAAATTCATCCCTATTGTGTGTATCATTAATTTGTTCCTTTTTAATGTGAAGTAGTTTTCATTGTATGGAAGTGCCACAATTTATTTAACCATTCAGCGATTTATGAATTGTTTCCAGCTTGTAGCTGTTGAAATAAAGCTGCTATAAACATTTATGTACAAATCTTTGTAGACATTTTTATTTTCCCTAGGTCCATACTTGGAAATATAAGGTCATATGGTAAGTGTCTGTTATGTAAGAAGTTACTGAAGTATTTTCCAAATTGTTTTTTTTCCATGCAAACCCTGACACACACACAAACAAACCTTGACATAATTATTATAGACCTTTGGGCTGAATGGACTAAGTGACATCAAAATGAGGCCACGTGCTTTGGAAACATAAGGGGGAAAGTATGTCACAGAAGTAGTAGAGGAGGTGATATCAGATGGGGGCATTGAGAAAACAGAAGTGTTTTCAATAAAACCTGCAATTATTGTTTTTCTGAAGTAAATTACCTTCTTCATAGCAGAACATTTGGCTATATGAAAAAGTAAAATTTATCCGAGAGAAATGATCGTCATTTAGGTAAATGGAGTTTTGACATCTGAAAAACATCTGAAAGAACAGTGCTAGGAAAATACTCACCAATGAACACTTTAAGATCGATGAACCCTTTAGTCTTCATTATGCACCAACAAATGAAAGGTAACATGTAGAGTGGATGGAACATAATTTTAAATCTCCCCAGACCTGGTTCAATTTTGCTTGGCTTTGCCATCTGTATTGTTTTATCCAATCATTTTCCCCTCTGAACCTGTCCCAACATGTGCAACTGGAAGTAATAATAGTTTACTCATGGCATTGCTGGATGGTTAACCAAGGTTAAGTCTCAAAGTGAGAGTATCAGTGGAAGGTGATCCCTTCAATGTGAATTTCTTCTTTCTTCCTTCCTTACCCTTGTGCAATTCTAATACGCTTAAACTGTAAATCTGCTTCTTAACTTGCAAGCTGATAAATCAAGGGAAACAAACTGCAGATGGGACTACAGTGGAGGTAAAGAATCCAATGTTTAAACAATTCTGAATCTTGGTAAATGACCTAATCTTTGCTAAAGGAAAAATACTACTGGGTGGGGAAAGAATAAGGAAAACAACTCAATGATCTCCACATTGCTAATATATGAGAATTTTCTATTGTTTTTACAGAATTTTAAAACTGTATGTCATGACATGACTATTTTTATGGATTTCATGAAAAGTGTCCAAGTCTTGCTACAGGAAACATTCATTCATGTCACCCATGATCATTCATTATTGCTAATATTTATTGAGTACTGTGTGCCAAGCAATGGACCAAATGCTTTACATACACTATTTCCTTTATTCCTCACAAAACCCCATGAGGTAATATCATTACACCTGTTTTATAAGTGAGAAATTTGTGTTTCAGAGCGGTTGGGTGCTGGACCACACTCTCACATGTACACACACTCTCACATGCTCACACACATTCATACATGCACACACACTCACATGCTCACACACACATTCATAAACACACATGCTCACACACATTCATACATGCACACACATGCTTACACACTCATATATGTACACTCACATGCAAACACACTCTCACATTCTTGCACACACACACTAAAATGAACAAACTAGCCACAAGATTAAAAATTGTGGCTCAGGAGTCATGCAGCTAAAGGCCACAAGATTCCTAACCTTCCCAATTGCTCCTATAAATAATGTTACTATTGCAAAACCTAAGATTTGTGTTTGAAGTTCACACACTAACACATAGTCTCACATGTGTGTGCACACACACTTTTCCTTGTTCCTACCACTACCTCCAAAGTGGAGGTAGCAAAAATTCACTGTTGTCTCAGAAAGTTAGGTCTTGGCAAATAAATATTTGCTCACATAAGTCAAGCATTGCATTTCCCCCTGGCTGCTGAGCCTGTTCTCACACACACAGGGAAGTCAGCTGCAGGGCAGGATGCCATTACATAGGTGAACATGTCACATGGAATTAGACCACGTTTTCCTAGGTCCTGCTGAACCTGCACCTAGTGAAAAGGAAAACTACTATGTCTGCTGCAATACACTGATACCTTGATTAGTGAATTCCTGGAGAAAAGAACTCATGTATAAGAAACAGGAGAGTCCACTCATTTGTTTTCATTTGTTAAAAAATACCCTTATTCTGTGAAGCAGAATTACCTGTATTTGCAGCTGCATGACAAAAATGCCTCAATATAAAGTTCCCTCCAACCCCACCGTGCCCCGGCCCATTGGATATTTTAAGATAAGTTGGGAATATATTTAGGCTGAGTTAGAATGTAAATATGAAATAGACTGGTTCATTAGATGTGAGGCACAGATAGGTACATTACATACTTTGGTAGCATAGAGGAAGGTACCAGGCATGATGTCACGGCAAGGGAGATTTCCTGGAAGAATGATGCCTGGCCAGTCTAACAGAGGCGTTAAGATCCTAAGCACTAGTTCTACTGCCAACAAGCCATGTGGTTTGGGGCTAGTTTCTTAACTTCCCTAAACACCAGCTGGTTCACTTGCAATGAGGGTGACAATATTTGCTCACAGTTTTGTATCCCTTGGCTTTCAGGAAATTGCACGATTCTCTTTCCTTTCTACTACCTTCTCCTTTCCCTTTCTCTGTCATTCGTACCTTCTAACGTGGGGCTCCTCAAGTCTCACACCTTGGGCTTCTCTGTGTATTTCCACATCTTCCCTTGGTTCAAACCTTGCCTGCAGTCACGTCTCCACCCACTCCACCTCCATCTTGCCTCCATTTCAATCGCATGCTGGACGTTTCCGTGTAGACACTCTGCCAAGGCATTTAAAATTCAACAAGTGTAAAGCTGAATTTGTTGTTATTTCTCTAAATTACCTCCTGGCTCTGGAATGGATAGTTCTTTTAAATAGGGCTGCTAATCTCACAAACTCCAAACTTCCGAGTCATCTGTAACATCTTTTTCCCCACTGCTCCTTATCGAGTCAGTTGCCAAATTCTGTGGGTTATTACTTTGAAACTTGTTTGGTCAGAGCAGGAATGGAAATTCAAAAGTCTATAATAATTGTGTCAGGAGTTTTATAAAGCAACAGGACTGGGACTCCTTAATATAGGTGTATTATTTTAAAACTAAAAGACATTTTTGTTCTCTAAGCCTAAACACCTGAACTGTTGTAGTTAGTTAAACTGGATCTTAGCTTACACAGTCATTCTCATTCCAGCATCTTAGATGCAAATTCCAAATTACCCAGGTGCTTCCTCCTTACAACTGTCAACAGTTCTTTAATGCTTCTGAATGGTGTAAAAGGCACAGGCCTTACCTTTAAGGCTCCCTCAAATCTCTTTCCAGCCTCTCTCACCCTCTTCTTCCATTGCCTCAATTCAGTTCTCCATACTCTCTGTAAACTAAACTCCTTACTACTCTTGGAATCAACAGGCCTTTTCCTGACCCCAAACATTTGTTCATATCTCTTTTCCTATTTTTGCCCTATTGCATTGACACTTGTCATATTTAGTTGAATCACTGGGCTTTTAGCCTCCCCACCCCAATTACCACACTCCCTTCTCGCCTTTCTGAAGCCCCATACCACTTTAGTTGTGATATTTGTAAAGCATTTATCATGAAAAACCTCCCTACTAGATTATAGATTCTCAAACACAAGTACTGACACTTAGTGGGCTTCTGTGTGCTAAGGAAGTTTATTAAACAGTCTTTGATTTAGTCATTGTATGGTTCCTGGGACAAGAGTAAGAGCCGTGGTCCCTTGCTCTGTCAAAATCATAAACCTATTTTCTTTGTATTTTGGCCTAATTACATAAGCTCGTTTTGGATTGGAAGCTCTATAGAGACTATTTTAGTGCCAAATGCTTTTTAATCAATGCGGAAATAAGCCCTTGAGACGTGCAGTGACTCAGCCGAGGACACACAGCTAGTTTCTGGTAGATAAGTATGAAGCCTCGGAACTACTGCTCATATCATGAGCCCCTGGGTTCCCAAATCACCTCCCCAAGAACCTCAGTCATTGTCCTCTGCACACAAGAAACTTTTGCTGATTCCAGTAAAAAGAATGCAGTATGGTAGGACAGACGTATAGGTTTTGAAATCAAACTAGGTTTAGATTCTGACCTAGTCGCTAGTTAGTGCATGGACTTTGGTAAACTTTGGTAAACAGCCTCTCAGCCTGTTTCCTTGTCTGCAAAATATGGAGAGTTATCTTCACTTCATGAAGTTGTGCTGATGAAATGGTATAATGTGTATAAAGCAACTGGAACACAACAAATGAGTCCATTTATTTAAAATAATTTTTAGTAAGTTATAAATTCACATATTTGCTTTTTCTGAGGAATGCTTAGATTTTATCATAGATATCTTTTCTAAGTTGAGTAAATACATAGTGGATTTCTTTGTTTCCTTCCCCTCAGAATGTTGACATTTGGGTGGCTGTAACTATTACTTAAGACTCCATCCAGTAATTGTTCATAAAATTTCTTTCTTTTTTTTTTTTTTTGAGATGGAGTTTTGCTCTCGTTCCCCAGGCTGGAGTGCAATGGCGCAATCTTGACTCATTGCAACCTCCGCCCCCCAGGTTCAAGTAATTCTCCCGCCTCAGCCTCCTGAGCAGCTGGTATTACAGGCGCATGCCACCACGCCCAGACAATTTTTGTATTTTTAGTAGAGACGGGGTTTCACCATGTTGACCAGGCTAGTCTCGAACTCCTGACCTCAGGTGATCCTCCGCCTCGGCCTTCCAAAGTGCTGAGATTACAGGCATGAGCCACCACGCCCAGCCAAAATTTCCTTTTAAAAATAGTTATTGCCAATAACTAAGTATTCTGGAAGGTGAATGCTTAGGACATTTAGTGTCACTAAGTTGTGTGATAGATAATATTTTTGACACTTTGCAGAGCTCATTGTTTTCTCTGCATATAAAGCTATGACATTCACATAATAAACACGTAGAGAGCTTTAATAGACTTCAATGTTAAGTCTTCTGGCAGCTGCATAACTGGTCTTGCTTGACCTGTCTTTTTCACAATGCTACCTTGCCTTTCACACCAATTCTGTGAGCCCAAGCAGAAATGAATATTACCTATGCATAATGGCACAACAGAAGGGAGTGGTGGTTAAGGTTATTGGAGGTTATTAGGGGGAATAAATGAAGACCTGGTGCCACTTCTAAACACTGCCAGGCCCTGACCTTGTGTTTTTATATCCAATATGGGAGTAAAAGTAAGGTATTTTAACATCAAATATGAGGATGACACTAGATGGTTTTAAAAGCCCCCCACCCTAACTTCTAAACTCCACAATGTTTGAGTATTATTAGGTTTCAATGAAATCCTACAGTAGTCCCTTGCTTGGAATCACTGTAGGATTGGTTCCAGCAATGGGCAACACAGGGTTTGGTTCTATACAGTAAGTATGGGTCAAAGAAAATGCTATGATTGAAAATTGTTTTCCTCCTTATAAAGTTCATATCAACCAGTAAAGAGCTATCAGAAAACCTTCAGGAAAGAATATCATGATAAGATATAACAAATACCCCCACAGCTGGTCCATGGACCAAAGTATAATTCCAAGTAGGGAATTTCACTTAACCAGGCAAGGCATTTAAGGGAAAAGGAATCTAGGCTAGGACTCTGCTAGCCAGACCCAGACAAATTATTAAAGGGAAGCACGTTCTTGAGGCTATTCTCTATGAAGAAGGGCAACCCACCTTGCCATCTATATCCTTTCTATTTTTGACAGGGGTGGTCCTAGGGTGGATAGATCTTTACTCTGACCAGTACCATATAGGTCTGTGGTTCTCAAACCTGGCTGCACAGTGTGGCACTTTTAAGTAATCCTGATACCCAGTGCCATCCCCAAAGATGCTGATTTAATTTGTCTAAGGTGTAGTTTGGGCCTCTGGATTGGAACCAAGCCATACGCCCATCAATGATAAGCTGGACAAAAAATATGTGGCACATATACACCATAGAATACTATGCAGCCATAAAAAAGGATGAGTTTATGTCCTATGCAGGGACATGGATGAAGCTGGAAACCATCAATCTCAGCAAACACACACAGGAACAGAAAACCAAACACTGCATGTTCTCACTCATAAGTGGGAGTTGAACAATGAGAATACATGGACACAGGGAGGGGAACATAACATACAGGGGTCTGTTGGGGGGTGGGGATTAGGGGAGGGATAGCATTAGGAGAAGTATCTAATGTAGATGACAGGTTAATGGGTGCAGCAAACCACCATGGCACGTGTATACCTATGTAACAAACCTGCATGTTCTGCACATGTATCCCAGAACTTAAAGTACATATATTTATATATGTATAAATATATATGAATATATATAAATATATGAAAAAATACATATATATATGTAAGCTCCCCACATGATTCTAATGTGTGGCCACTCTTGCAAACCTCAGGCTATTTATTCTTAAAGGTTTGTAACAAGCCTTCCTCTTAAAATCCACCCCACCACCATTCAGTTTTTTGGGGTTTGTTTTTGTTGTTATCCCACCCCTTT